>NW_020799092.1:10587293-10670527 GCF_003259725.1 Athene cunicularia | reverse complement strand
TTGTTTGGTTGGGGTTTTTTTTAGGCTCTGCTTCAGTTCCTGCTCTCATCCCTGCTCTGTCTCCCTTCCCATGCTCAGAAGGCAAGAGATGAATAGGGGGAACTTGAAGAAAGGGGAGAAAAGTAAAGTTGCCTTATTTCAGAAGGTCCGCATGCCCTTAGAGAGCTATGGGCCCGTTTCCCAGGGAGTAGGGGAGAGAGCACAGTCTCATGCCTGAAGGAGATGAAGAAATTTTTCCAACAAAGTGAAAAGCCAGTTCTGTACAAGCATCCTGGCTTCCTGCAGCAACCTGGCTTTAAAACCTTACCCCTGCTAAGGGGTAGGCTGCTGGTAGGAGCTGGGTGAGCCAGTTTGCCTCATGCTGGGGTTAGTGCTTGATAAGTTTTGGGGACTGGGTGGTGTTTCACCATCCTACTGACTGCTATTCTTGCCAGGAGCAAAAGACATTTTGTTTCATGTGGTATGTCCTGGTATGACAAACCCATTCTGGAAAGGTGCAATATTTTCTTTTGCTGCTAGGCTGAAGACTTAGTGCAACTCTAAATGGTTAAAAATAGGGGTTTTATCAGGCTCTGGTGAGTCAGTTTGAATTGGAGGGCAGTTAGCATACTGAGAGAGGCCACTGGCATTAATGCTGGATCACTGCCTTGTATTTGTAACCTCCATGATAGCAAAAAGTACCTTTGTGAAAGTGCCTTGCTGTTTCACCAAGTCTCTATAGATCAGCACCAATGGTGACTAGAAATGGCATAAAGCATACCTTCTTCTCTCATTTGCCTCAGAAACCCAGTGATATAAAAGGATGCAGCGCTCCCTAGTTAATTTTGGTAAAGAGTAGTGCTGTTTCTGTATGGTCAGAATCTGAACAGACTAACACTCTCTTCTCCTCAACCTGACTGTAATTATTTTCCCATCTTATTTTAAGTCCATGTATCAGCTGAGACTACAGTTCACATCAGATGAAAACCAAGCTGTTACCTGGCTTTTTCTATGATATACTTTTCTTTTACATGTACACCTTGGCTTTCTGCGTTTGGCTCCATGGAAATGTCAGATAACCTGAAAAAGTTTACACTGCAATTACAATCCAGCTGGAGCAGGATATATGGAAAATATTGAAAGATCATATGTCCTTTGACAAAGGACCTTAGGTGAACACTAAAAGTTCGTATCAGCCTTATTGACTGATGAACCACAGATCAGTCAATAGATGCATGCCTGTAAGGTGCCTGTGTCACAGGGAAATGAAGAATTAGGCCAACAAAATACACTGAAAACTGAATAATGGTTTTTTCATGATCCTCTTTTTTATGACTGATGACATAATCACTGATAAATGTTACACCTTTTTAATGCAGTGCACAATACAATATTTAGGGGAACCCATTCTTTTAAAATTGTGCTATTAATTGATTTTGCATTGCAGTTCCTTGGCTACCTTGAATTTTACAGGCAGAAGATAAGGAATTGTTTTTGTTCTGGCAGGCTCATTGCCAAGTACCTGAACCAGACATCTGGAGAAGTTCCAGAAGAATGAATGGAGTAAGGTATGGAGAACATAACAATATAACAATATTACATAACAATATCAGACAGGGGCATAAACCACAGTGGTTTTCAGGCTTTGTGACTATTTACTAGCAAGATAGTGTATAATCTTCCAACTGCCTCTAGCATCTTGTCAGAGTGGTGGAAATGTCCTGATGGCTGTTCTCATGTTTTATGTATGCTTTTTTTCTTTTTTTACCCTCTCTCCTTTTCTTTGTGTTGTTAAGACATCTGCTCCTGTTACTTGCTTACCACCTGGAATCTTGAACTTTTGTTTGTACCAGCAATTTTTTTTACAGCAAACAGCCTTGCCATTACACATGGAGAATTAAGAGACACAGCACCAGGAGCAGAGCTCTTTAAGAAACAAAGTTTCCAGAGTAGGGTAGGTTTTGTGATACTCAAGAACAAGAAAAGTGAATGACAGAAAGGTTGTGATCAACAATTGAGGTAAAACATAAATTAAATGCTATGGACCAAATGCTTCTTTCTTACAGTACAAAGAAGTATTGTTGCAAAGTGGAGAAATTATTAGCTGAACAAAAAAGCTCAGTCTGAAAAAATGTTTTCTAACATGCTGTAGAGATGTTAATTTCTAGAGGAAAAAAAAATGACCCTAAGGATGATGGGACTGGTATCTACCTAATGACATCTAACAACATCACCTGCAGCATCACCTCTTCTCTTTTGTGGAGGGGGCTGGAAGAGCAGGTGTGGGTGGAGAGCAACTTTTCATAAATCACTAGTGACCAAAGCCTCTTTAAATCTGAAGCCTAACTGGTGATCTGCCTGATCTCACATCACTGTTCATCCCATACAACTGCTGTCAGTAGGAAGATTAATTCATGCCAGAACCTGTAAGTAATGATTTTCTATCAGAGCTATGGCATGTTACAATGGGCAAAGATAAACACTACTAGGTGGTCCAGCCAGTATACTACAGTGTGGTGTGCATAGTTCCCAGTACTAGTGACAGCATTAAATGAATTTAAACTAATTCATTGTTTTGATAAACAGCTATCATCTCCTATCTCTGGCTGCAACTGCAGTTTTATGAGCACTCATTTGGTGTGTATAATAATGTAGGGGTTATTATTAGCCTTTTGCTTGGAATCTGGACACACAATCCTGGGAACTGTTCAGGGTAAACTTTAAAATTATGTATGTGTGTGGCAGGGTGAAAGCATGATCTAAATTTAAATAGTAAATTTCTGCTTTTCTTTTCAATGCTTAAGGGCATTCAGCTAATAAACATCATATGTCTTCAAACAAAGTAAAAGACACAGTAGTAGATAATGGATGT
This sequence comes from Athene cunicularia, assembly GCF_003259725.1. Classification (NCBI taxonomy): domain Eukaryota; kingdom Metazoa; phylum Chordata; class Aves; order Strigiformes; family Strigidae; genus Athene; species Athene cunicularia. The sequence goes on along the minus strand of NW_020799092.1, from coordinate 10,667,676 downwards.
TGTAAAACCTCTGACTTATCTCAAGTCTGAAACTTGGAGGATTAACATAACTTAGTTTATGATGTTCATCACAGCCGCCAGGAGAACTGGCCCTGCCTCAGCAGAGTGCAGTAGCTTAAAGGGGGTGTTCTGGTCTCAGCTAGCTCATTAACTATACTTAGTTAAAAATATATTAAGAGGTAGCTCTGCTACATTTATTCATGCTGAATAATGAGTTATACCCCAAAAAATCTGAGGTGCTATCTCTGTGAGATTCTCTTGTCCATAGAAATTACACAGACAGCAAAGATAACAAGTCATATATTCAGGACTCTTCCAGTCATTATCTCACTCAGTGGTTTATCCAGTTTGAAGTGACCTTAGTGATGGGATTTTCTTCATTCCTTTCATATGAGGCTGCAAACACCAAGTTCCTGTTTATTCTAGGGGGACATTAAAGATCCCACGGCAGTTTTGCAAGTGTATTGTGTCATCTTTCCCTGCTAGGATCCTCTCCTCCACCCTGAGGGTCAGTAGGTTCATGTCACTGCAGTGGATAAACGTCAGGGTCTCAGAGATTCTTCAGGACTAGGAAGTTTGCAATTATTATGATTTTAGCTTCAATTATTTTCTCAGGCCAGCGTGATAAACCTCTCATCACTGAGTTTTTTCTTTTAATGCTTTTTTTTAAAGAACACTTTCTCAGTTTCACCCCATGATCTTTTTAGATTGAGCAGAGAGAATATAAACAATTCTACTTTCTCTGCCACTATTATAATAAAGAAATAGATATTTATTTTTCCTGTTACTGCCTTGTAGAGTGCTGTATACTGACTGCAGCAATCTGCGGTTGTGTAGCCATTCACAATGACATCACATGAGCCGTGAGGAAACACAGCTCTGGGAATCTGCAATCTGACAAGCAAGAAAACCTCCAATTGCTCATAATAAAGGCTGATGCAGCTAGTCTGAGATGTGCTTTACATTCCTTGCTTCACCATGCTTTTTGTTTGGCTTTGACCAGAATAATGGATGATTACATTTTCAAAGCTATCAGTGTGCCCAGCAGGGCAGAGGTAGCCAGCATGATGCCCAACAGCATTTAAATGATGTTGGTCTCTAAGGATGAACTTTCCCAGTGTTGTCTTCTCCTATCCATCTCTCCCCACCAAGTCTCTTGTCATTCCCCTGTTGTAGTTCTCCAAGTCCACCTACCCAGCCATGCTGATTCATATGTTTGTGGGGATGAGCTCTATCTGAAATTAATTAAATTATCCTGATTCAAAAGATGCTCTTTCCTCAAGACTGTTTTTTTTGTTGATCATTCCACTGAGAAAGGCATGGTGCCTCCAACAGCTGAAGTGGCCAAACTGAGAGCAGAAGGTGGTCTTGTGAAAAAGGTGGGGAATGCTTACATTGGCTTTGCTGCTGAAGGAAACACAGCCTACACCTGGTGATTTCACTTACACTAGGGCAGGTCTAGAAATTTCTCTCATGATCTATCTTCCTTTTTCAACCACTGAGCAGCTTTTGAAAGATTTGGTCTTTAGGTTCTCTGCACATTCCTCAGTTTCATCTGGAACTTGAGTGTAATTGTATTGCTGCTAGGATAAATGGATTATCACTGCAGATAGGCTGATGCTGACAAAGCAGAAGTGTTTCAGAAATATACACAGTACTTTTTACTTGGATGGCAAAATAATACTTTCACAGACATACCTTTAAGGAAAGCATTAATATTATTTTATTCCTTCTTTGAAGCTGCATTTTCAATGAGCTGTTTATGGACAGCAAGAAGAGTCTGTAACTGTCGGTTCCTTACTGCTTTTTATAAAGGAAGCAAATTCAGCTGGCTTTTTTAACTTTCCAGATGCACCCTGACATTGCCTCCCCAGGAGATAAAGCTGAGTCTTGTGGTCTCACAAATGACTGCTGCAGAGTGGGATGAACTCTTCAGCTCTAGTTGAGTTCAGCCAAATCTGAGAGCTTTGCTCACCTTTCTTACAGGACTAGATGTTATTTTTAAAGTCTGATCCCCTCTTTATTCTTTTGGTTTCATATAGAAGAAAAGGTCTTTAAGCTCCACTTGCAGATACTGTCCTGCCCTGTGGACTTGCTGTTTAGGAGACAGAACACCTGGGAGAGCTGTGGCACTGCCTACTCATCCACCTGGGGGAGATGTGATGATGTTCCAGCGATATAGAACCCCAGAGGGGCAATAAAAGCCACAGTGATCCTGCTCCTGTCCCCCAGCAGCATTGCTCTGTCATGCTCCTGCTCCAGGCAGGCTTAGCTACTCATTCTGCTCTACCTGTTGTCCTGGAGGATGAGCAGTCAAGGCAGCAGTTCCTGCTCTCCCCACTGTTATGGAGGTCGGAGCTGGAGGAAGAATTTAATTATTCCTTCCAATTCTCTGAATTCCCTCCCCTCCCATTCTTCAGGGTTTAATCCCCCAAAAGACATGAGAAGTGGCAAGAAGCAATTGAATAATTCACTACTCTAAATGAATGTGCATGGTCTGGTTAGAAAATGGGTATATCTCATACTCTCATTTTAATTAGATAAAGTACAATATTTAAAAGTATGTCACTCATTGATACAGGAGGTAAGAAGGCCAAAACTGTGTCTGGGAAAACAGAGAAGCATCAGGTTCATTGCAAACTTGTCAAATAAGCCACTGTGACAGAAAGCATTGGCTGGAAAAAAAGAAAAACATTCCTGGAAATAAAGTTGACAAAGGGCAGAAAACTCACATGCCACTGAAATTATTCCTAGAGGAACATGCATCAGGAGGCTGTTTTTGATTGGGCTGTGAAATTGTTCAACAGCTGGGAAGTGCCCTGCCGTTGCTCAAAGTAGCTGTGTATTTCTGGGATGACTTTTGTACTGAATTCTTCCTTTCTTAAATGGAGCCTGAGGCACAATCCACTGAAGTCATCAACAGCTTTGCCTTTCTTTCTGTAGGTTGAAGCTCACGCCCCCGGGGAGTTGTTTAGGTGCGATGAGATAAGTAGTGTTCTCAAATTGATACCAGCAGCAGCCCCACCCCTACAAGGAAGAAGTTAAGCCTCAAATCCCTGTGCCTGCAATAGCTGGAAACAAGGAGGCTTAGGCTAGATTCCTGCATCGTAGAGCTGTCTCCTAAAGAGAAAACTTCCCATCTCTCCAATGTCTTGTGTGTGAGGGTTCTTGCAAACATTTCACTATTTTTTTAAAGTGTTTGCTTTGCTCTTCATGGCTTTGAAAAGCTTGCCTATGCCTGGAAAATCATCTTGCATCTAAATTAAAGTACAACTGCTATGTCTCAACAGTTCTTATGTGGATAGGCTTAATCCTGGTCTTTCTCTTGTGAAACTTGGTTAAACTAAATCAAGTTCAAAAACCACTGGGAAAAGGATTGCTAGGCCAAATTCTGAGTGTTTGGGCAGGGAATTCCTTGAAAACCAGCTGGCTACTTTTTCTCTCTATTCTTTTTATTGCTCACCTGCCTGCCTGGGTCTTCCACAACTGTCTAGATCGTGCTGGCAGGAAGCACTGTAGTTGCTGCTGAGGGGGTTTAGGCACTTGCTGTGGAGTTGGTTGGCAGGGTTAGTCCCTTGGAAGTGTGTATAAGTGTCTAATTTTGGTTGAAGGCTTACCTGTGTCTTCATGCCATTCTCACTAAGACAAAGGCCTCATCTATTTATTCCAGCAGATATTTCTTCAAGCTAAAGAAAGCACATAGCCTAACAGAGGAGGACAACAACATCCCACAAATGTCCATAAACACACAGCTCATGAAACATGGACAATAACTGTTAGTTAGGATTAGACTCAGCTGTTGCTTCATTACCGTTTTGCTCCACCAGACTTGAGCTAGCTTCCTGCTAGCTGGTGACCAGAGTGCCTAAGGAATGGCAGATGGACATGCTGTAAACCACAACAGGCAACTAATGAATCCAAATAGGTATCGCAGGGTTGTGTGCCAAACCGGCATGGTAAAAATGCTGGTTTGTTACAACTACAGGCCTGAGAAGGCAGGGGAACAGCTAGTTAAATTTATGCAAGGGAAGTAGAGGAAGTATGTAGACAAAAATGAGTATTGTTACAACTATCATTGCCCTTGTTGGTAGAGACTTGCCTGGAGCTTTTCTGATTAAAATGTTGCCATTTTAGGCTATTGCCACTCCAATACACCCTTCCCCTTCTCTGAAAAAACCTCAAATTTAGGTAAAATTTCATGGCGGGTTTCCCCACACTCCTGCTTGATGAGTCTATCTTTTCCTGCCCTCCTTTTTGGAAGGATTATTTTTTTTTTACTAGAAGGATCTTAAAACAAAAAATGTGGTAACTTTTCTGCTAACTATGGTTTGAACTAGTTCTCAGTAATAACGTTCCCATACCCCGTCTTTCCCCTTACTCATCCAAATAACATCAGCAACACTTCCCAATTCTCTAGATTTCAGTGTCTGTGTGAGTCTTGATTCTCAAATACAGGCAAGTAAGTTGTGACTGATGCACACAGAGAATAAGTCTATGATTTAAACCAAATTAAATTCACTTTCATTCCATTTGAAAAGATTGTGTAGTAGATAAACTTTCTTATGCTTCTCTCCAATAAGACTTGAACTGCAGCAAGTATGCATTTTTTCCTCCTTTGATCATGAAAATAGCAAGTATCATAAAAAGGGGCTTGCTAAGTAACTACTCACTGCATAAGCTTGGTGCACGACTGCACAGCTGATGCCTCATGGGTCTTTTCCACCTAGTCCTGGCAAAATTATTTTCCACTGCTCTGTATTTGTCTCCAAAAGCCCAATCTGAGCAAATTCCTATATCATTCAGTTTATAGATATCAACATTTTGGATGACCCCAATTTAAAAGACTGGGAAATCTTTAGAAGGCATTTGAAAGATTTCCCAATCACTTCAGTGAGGTTAGATTTTTTTCAAAGGCCCAGATCCAACATCAGTCTCTGTTGAAAGTTCTCATTTACCATAAGAATATTTAAGATCTTAAGATGCAAATAGGGACCTAATCAGACTTTCCAGAAGCACAAATTTCCTGGCACTTATTTGCAGCTCTAGGGACACACTAATGTTCAAAAATTCATCCCGCAATCCCTGTTTATAACTTAAAATTTCTGTCATTTTCATTATTTCCAATAAGAGGTACAATCCCTATTAACTTTGCAAGTACTAACACACCTATGCCAGTTTAGACTATAGTTTATATTAGCAATATATTCAATTATTCCTGTAGCTTCTATTTTAAAGTAATTGGAAGTTTTGTCCATTAATACGGAACTGGACGGACAATATTAGGGTATACAGGATAGCAAAGTAGAGGTGAAAAACCACAGACAATAAATCAGGAGCAAGTACAAAAGTGTGAAGAGTTTTTTGTTTCCTCATGCTCACAATGTTTTTCTGTAAGTCAAAGTATATATTTCAGCTGTAAATTCTACCAGCAATACTGAAATAGAGAAAGACAAGTAAGGGGGCAATTTAGAGGTTTAGCTGAGAAATCATTAGGAAGCTTCAAATTATTTTGGATTAGGTTCTTAAACCTAAACAGATTAGTGCACTAGCTCTTGCACCCATTTTACTTACCAGACATGAAATGTATAGTTGCTCACTTGCACAATCAGCTAAACACAAGGAAACTTAGAGGCTTAGGCTAAGATCTAAGATGTGGCAGGAATCTATTTGGAATAGCTGTCTTTAGCGTCACAAGAGTAATTTCTCCAAGATTTTCTTCTAATTGATAGATTAGGTTCCTCCATTGGATTACAATCTGGAGGAACCTGTCTCTGTTGCTTGGGTAAAGAGTTGCAGGGAGTTAATGCCTACATTTAAGAATATCCTTCCTGCTTTTTCTTATCACGTACATTCAGCTTCTAATAATATTAAGGACCTTTTGGTTCCTTGAGTATGCAGGGTCATTTTGACACCCTGTAGGAAGGTTAGGGACAGCTCAAGTCTCTCTGAGTAAGTGGAGAGCCTGTGGTTCTATGGTGAACTCTTAAGAAAACTCATCTGCTTCTTTGAGTAAGAGATGAAACAAGGGGCCAAAACAGTGAGCATCAACCAACCAGGTCTGACTTGTGTTTGTACTGCAGAGTGGGTAGGTTGCTAGCCTAACTAAAAGCTGAATTCTGTCTTAACCCATTTGATCCAAGTAAAAAGCAGATTATCTTAAGTCTGAGGTTTTTTGTGTGTTGACAGAAAAGGCCTGCATGGAACCAGAGGCAATTCACTGTGAGCAGGATGAAGGTAAAGAAAGAAGCAAGAAATGCCAGTAGATCCCCATTGGAAAAGAGAGCAAACACTGACACAGATAAATGCAGTCCACAATTCTAGCCAACTGACATATCAGAAAAAGTAAAGAAGCCCGACAGAGCCACAAGATTCACCTTTCTGCAAAATTTCTACTTTGCCATTTAAGTCCATATTTAAAGTAGATGGGACAGGGAGAGAGAGGAGTGATGTTTCACACTGACCAGAGGCTCTATCTAGAGCTTGGGTCTTCACTTACACCAAAGAGTCAGGCTCAAACAAATGTCTTCTCTGATTTTCAGGGGCACTCTTATACACAGGGCTATTTCTGACATACAAATAGAAGCACAGCAGAGTGTCACTTGCACAGATAATGAAGGCAATCTCCTGGCCACACTGCCTTTCCCTCCACTCTAGCCATGCTTTTATGCACTAGTTTTGATAAAGTGAGTTAGTATAGCAGCCTCCAGATCAGAGCATTGGCACTGGAGGATCCCAGTTTCTCAGGATACCTTCCCTTTCTTTTGCCAGCTGTGTGACAGGCTGCTGCTAGCAAACCAACACAAAAATGACTATGCCACATAATTAGATTAAGCCTGGGGATTCTAGGATGCTTTGCATGGTATCTCTGCCTTGCACTCAATCATAACAGCCTGCTGAGCAGACCTGCTGCAGTTTAATTAGAGTGTCTGGGTCCACCTCCTGTTCCTCTGTAATAACATTAGGCAGAAGTGAACTGTCTGGTTCCTGCCGCTCCTAAACTAGCGTGAGCTGCTTATGTGGAGCTGGTCAGATTGGTTAATTGTACCCCTGACTTTTAAAGGTCAGGTCTTACAGAATCTAATAACATTCAGAAGATTTCCAAAACACGGTAGATTGGAAAGAAGAGCCTGGATTCCTCCCTTGAGGTGCTGCCTACTGAGCTGTGGGACAAACAAACCAGGGTTGCAGCATCCCCCAGCTGAGCAGCTGGCCAACTCAGCCAGCAAGGCCACAGCCAGATGGCAAAGGGCACCTCCAAGGGCAGCTTTCCCTTTGTGTTTTGAGCAGCTGGCATGGTGCAGGACTGTGCTAGTTTCTGGGGGTGTGAACTTGAGGAGAGAGTACAGAGTAAGGGAAAAGTTTATCTGAAAGGAAGATGTAAAAACAAATCACTACTAAGCTGACAGGCCCTTATGTAAGGAACTACATTATATTCTAGAAATTCTTCAACCCTGGCTTAGCCTAATAGGAAAGATGAATGGTATCTCAAGCACTATCACCTGATGTACAAAAACTCGGAAACCTGAAAACTGGCTTGAGAAGAATGAGATGTTTCAACAAAGGATGCATATCCTCAGTTTCATGCATGATCTAACTGTCCCAGTAAGGGAGTGGATCTGCTGAGGAGGACACTTAACTAGGATCTGCAGTTTGTATGGTTTATTTATCAAAGCTAATAACCTCTGTATTTCAAAGGAAATTATCTTCTTTTGTAACCTCCTTCACAGGCCTAGCAATCTGCATTGTAAGCCTCTTAGCAGAGAAGGAGAGGCAGCTGAGGGCAGTTGCTGCCCTTTTCTCCTCACTGAGCGCCCTGGCTGTCTGGAAACTCCCCTGGCAGGCAGGCAGGGAGCTCCTCAGCTGGGGCGCTTCTTTCCCCCAGTAGATCGTTTTATTTCTCATGCAAACACCTGAATAAAAAGGCTGAAATGCCTAAAAATCTCCAGTCCTCCCACTGTTCCTAGTTCAGCCTGCCTTGAGCCAGGTGGTCTTTGCTGCAACAGCCACAGAAAGGGGGAATTTTTGAGAGACATCAAAGAGGAGTTCTTGCTCTGCTGCTTCTGGGGGAAGAAGAGTCAATCAATTTAATCACAGATGGGATTTCTCCTTTTCTTAGCAGACAGCCTTGTAAAATCTTGCATTTGCTAATCCACAACTGAGTTTATACAAGATGAGTAGATATTTTTTGGTGTTTCTGTGGTTGACAGTTTTCTAATGTTTATAAAGTTAGAAGTTTGAACAATTACTTTTCTTTTTTCCTTGCTTTTTCTTCATCATTTTCCACTTGCACTTTTAAGGGCTTCTTCCTCTGAATTTTAGCTGGCTTTTTGCATGTGCTTATTTTTAACTGACTTGCATGTAGATGATGTTCAACTGATCCTGCAGTTTAAGTAAGGAGATGTTTACAACACTGCTTGTTTGTACAAAACAGTAATTGAATAAACACTAGTTATTAGTTTACTTGTATATTTGCTTTGCATTCTTTTACTTGGTTTCTACAAACAACATAGGGGTGGTTGTTCTATAATTAATAGTGTTTAGAATATTCTAAAAAAACCCCCACAAACTTCTTGGTGTGTCATCTAGAAAAATACATTTTTACAAGCCTAAGACTCAGGGAGTAGCTTTAGGTTTCCACAGTGCTTGTTACCGTCCTGATTATTCACATGCTTTAGCATTTTTGCTTACATATTCACCCACTGAGCCCCTGTCCTTTTTCATCACTTATTCTCCAGTTTCTTCTACTATATCCATTTTGCCTAAAGCATGCCATAAAATTAAAAAAAAAAAAAAAAAAAAAAAAAAAAAAGCCTAGGATAGATTTATTTTGTTTCAGGTACTGAAATAGCTTTTATACTTAACATGTTTGTTATGTTCTTTCTGCATTGATATGCACTTTCACACACAAACCCCAAGTGCTGCTGTCCTTTACAACTGTATAATGTTACCATTTTTGATTTGTTTGTAATTCAGTGCAGCTACCAGATCACTTCTGGCATTAGCCGTTTCCGGATTTCTTAGCTAGTGCTTGTATTGCCTTCCTTCAGCTATCAGGCTTTCTCTATACAAGCTAAATTTTGGATTCCTAAATCCTGTGTATGTATCTAACAGCCTTCAAAATATTTTGCCAATCCTGCCAATTTAGTGCTGATAAACAATTGATGTTTCCTGTCTTCTAGTTAATGCTTCCTAATTACACACGCATGTAGCCTCAATCCATGTGATGTTTTTAGCTATATAAGCAAGTTAATACAAATACTTGGTATTAGCTCTTGCATAATTCTATTTTCACCCACAGTTCTGCAAGATGACTTGTTCACTAGAAGACCATACTCTTTATGATAAACACAGGGTATGCTCATATGACATAACATGCTGAGAGCCACCCTGCAGTGTTGACATAGAAAGAAATCTCCAGTTCTGGATTCCATCAGGTAATGTTACTATGTGATGTTTTCCTGTGTAGACTAAAATTTTTTTTGAAAATTAAGACTTTATTGCCTTTTTTTTTCCTTCCATAAAATACAAAGTATATTACATTCACTAAGTATGAAGGAAAACATCTCTCAAATTTACCTTGAATACCATCTTGATTTGATCCAAATTAATCTGTTTATTTGTTTCTCTTACTTGAAGCTTCCCTGTAAAGTGAAATTGCTCTGCTCTTCTTTTGATGTTTGAAATAGTTAACTAACTTTTCCATTAGTTTTTCATGTACTTCTGTTCTTGTTGGTTTTGAATGAGACCAGCAGAAAAAGAGTGAACTTTCTTCACAGGTGGATCTCTTGAGATTCTGATCTTATTTGTAGAACCAGAAATATGTTGCAACAAAGCACCAAGACATTTCTGCATGTGTTATCACAGTCCTGAGCTCCGCTGGCACCTACGTGCAGCACTAATTAATGTACAATGTGCAGGCTCATGAACAGCAGCTGCACTATGTAAATACAGTAATTTGACAAGCTTTGGTACCATTGCAGAAGTTCAAAGCAACCACTGATTAGATTAAATGTTCCTTCAATTTGCCATCAAATTACTCTCTTTTATCATTAGCATTCACTTAAAGCAACAAACAATGCAAGGTGTATGGCAGCAAGGTTATTCCGAAAATTCGGAGGGCAGGCAGGGGAAAAGGAGTAGGTTCATAATTCTGTGCATGCAATGATCTATCTAGAAGTTGCAAGTATCTTTTTCTCTATTTTCCTCTTGCTTTAAAATTTACCTATACATATCTTTCTGGTACATGTTTAGCTGTATATTTTTTAGCAAAATTGGAGTCACATGCACTATTCTAATTTGTGCATACAGATAACAATAGAATAGGGAGCACATGCAATTCAACAGGACAGTATGTCCCAAACTGACTCTTGGTTCTTCAAGCTGTGAGTTGCAAAGGACACTGCTCCAAGATGCCAGTGGGAATATGCATTTAATTTGATTGAGGTCCAGGTGACTAGACTACATGAGGAAAGTGAAGATCTTGCTATAGCTTTATACAACAGAGCTGAAAGAGCTCAGACAAGAGGGTTTCCATGTTGAGAAGCTGGGTTCCATGGTTCATTCCTCACTGCTGACAACCCTAATCTCATTAACATCTTAATAATAATGTGTAGGATCTAAAAACCGCAAGTGTAGAATCATACCAGATGTTCAAAGGTAATTCTCTCTCAATTTATGAATCTCAGAAGTACAGTGACAATTGCAGAGCTCTCTGGGTGCCACTCCATGCTCCAGTTGTCTACAGAGGTGACAAGGAGGGAGTGACCATTCCGGTTGCTTCCTGGCTGGGTTGTGAAAGTCCTAAGAATAGCAGACCAGGGGTCTCGCATGCTTTAAGATGAGGGAAAACAGTCAGTGAACTGTGACCTGCATGAACTACAATAAGCAGTACGGTAAACCCTCTGTGAAGATCAGAACAGTGTGACTGAAGCAAAGAAATGAGTTTGAACTTCATTTGAGGTTAAGTGAAACCAATGGAATCATGCTGATTTACACCAGCTGAAGATTTGGTCCAGTATCACTGGCTTGACTTGAACATAAAAAGAAAGCATTGCCAAAAATTAAGATCTCCTACTGTTAATATTTTTTTTACCAAACAAGAATTTGAGCAGGGTGGGGTGGTGGACATACAAGAACTGGGTGAGGTTCAAGGTGGCTGTCATCTCAACTTGGAGAAAGACACTTAGCATTCTAACCAAATGTGCTGCCATAAAATGCCCACTTTTATTTCTAGATGAAGTATGTTCAAAGACCTTTTCAGATTAGGATGCATATACTATTGAATCTTTTTATGAGTTAGGTTAGGAGTAAATCTTGTCTTGATCTTGTAAATCTTACTTGATCTGGCATGCTTGATGACTGCCTTCTAGTGCTTAACATTCCTGACTACTCACCAGTGCAGGCCTCAGGGTTATTCTTTATGATGTGGACTCGGATCCTTCTGGTTAGTCATGAATCAGGCATTTCTGTAGTTGTGAGTCCAGCATTTATATCCACAATAAAACAGACTTCAGGCCTGGCAGTGCTTCTCTAAAGGTCTAAATCATGACTCTCTCATAAAGCACTCTGATATCTTAGTACCTGGAATTAGAGATATTTATTGAAGACCATAAACTGTTTCAACATTTTGACAGTGAAAATGATGTGATAGTGTTATCTGGATGTGCAACGCACAGGTTAAACATCTGCTGTTTGGAGCATTATTGCCTCTTATTTTGCTCTAAACTATATGTACCAGCTATCAATCTTTCCAGAGAGTGATGTTCTTGTATTGTAACATTAGCGAAACAGGAAGAAGTGACTAGATTTCACCTTTCCTTTCATAATTACGATTCTGGTGTGAACTATTAATTTTCTGTAGTGCTTTCCTCTGACTTTTTAAAGCTCAATTTTTGGTTAAGGTACAGCTGAAGCAGCCTAGAGTTCAGTAGTTAGGAGTTATGATGAGAATGCGTTATTGTGCACTATACTTAGTTCTTATATTAGACCTTAGACCTGTGTAATGTACCCATTGAAAAACATTTAATCTGTAACCAAGGTACTAAGACACAAGTGGCTATTTCTCTTCAAATGTAGGAAGGTTTTAAGAGGATGAACTCTCTGCCTATCTTACTTGTTGCTTCTCTTGCTATGGGGCTTCAGCTCTCATTAAAGTTAGAAGCTAAAGCTTGGAAAGTTGTTGCACTGCAGGAAGTTAATCACAGGGAGAAGCTGCCTTGCTGCTACTAGTGGGAGTGGAGGACCAGCAGCTCCTACAGTAGAGAACTGTATTTTCTTGAGCAGCAGAGCTAGAGGGTTTCTGGAAAGTTACTCCCATTTGTACTGCACCCTCTGGATGTCACTGGGGATGACATGCAACTCATGAAGTCTTTCAGCCTGAAAGTTTATGCTTCTGAAGATTGGTCCTGGGATCTGAATAGGGCAAGAAAAGCAGAGCCTGTAGGGAGACATCCCAGTCAAGGCTGTAGCCTGGTGTGAGGAAAATCAATGCAACTGATGCAACTGATGGAGTTTGACATTTTAATTGTCTTGTTTGCAGCACTAAATTAGGTTATGAAGAAAAATGATCAGTAGCTGTAATTAAGAGTTTGAAATGTGCCATGTATCCTGAGACTTATACTAGAGTGTGAGTACACTCTGCAAGTGCTAGGTTTGAAGTGGCTATTAGCAAAAAAGCAGCCAAGAAAGCGAGATTGTGAAAGCCAAATGAAAATGCTTTTCCTCCTCCAGATTGTCCCCTGAAGACCTATTGTGTTAGAATTTTGTTTCCAAAGTTACCATTAATTGGTGAACTAGCAGGATTTTAACATTGCTTTAAGTGCAGATGTCAACATACCTGTAATGCTGGAGTCCCTAGTGGTACTTCTGTAATGGTATCTGCGTGCTGTATTTGACTTGCACCACAGCAACAAAATAGTTTAAGTGGAAATTACATGAACGCAAAGGAGCGTGTATGTGTCCTTCAGCTCTTTCTAGCTCTACTAGGGCTAAGATCATTGAATTTGTTTTGTCAAAAACCCTCTAGGAAGATACAGCCCCCTACCTGAAAGATGCTTGGTATTTTCCTTCTTAAATTCATTCTCCTCCACCAGGAAAGAATATGTAACACCCAAGTAACCCTGAGCCCAGATAAACAGCCAAGTGTTATTATAGTGCAAAACTTCTCTGTGGTTTTATTTTGAAACACAATTCCTATAGAAGTGTCTGTGGGAAACTGTACTAAAACTGTTCCTTTGAATGGATTAATTATAATCTGTCAAGCATATTTTGACTGGAAACAGGTCATGACACAATGAACATATTTTTGGCCTTAAAAGGATAGTAAGACAGGAACAACAAAAAAAACTTAGTTATTAAAGTTAGATAGCATAATTCTCAGCAGGGATTACTCTTGATCTACTGACTACAAGGTCTACCTTGTAACATGAAATTCTACAAAACAGCAAAGCTTTTTATTCTTGGTTGCAGGCTTGGGTTGTTTTGGGCCTGAGTGTTTACTATCTTAGAGACTTGCAACCACACACGAACATGGCCTTCTGTTGAGCGATTAAATGTCTGATATTTGTGGTCCCACACTGTCATAGGATGAATGAGACACATATTGAGAGATCAGACACCAGGGACCTGTTGCACAGCAAACAACTATGCCTGTAGGTTCTGAAGCACTTGTGGGCTATAAAGCACTAGAATAATCATGCTCTTCCTCCGGAGTAATGTCAAAAATGTCTCTGCTACTTAAATACAGGCTCTGATGATACCTAAAAGAGTATTTGAGAAAGGCAAAGAGGACCAAGGACAGGAATTGAGAGGCAAATAAACTGGCTAGTTGTCACAGTTCAACATCCTAGGGTATCAAATTGTTTTGTAGACCTTGAGCTGGTCTCACTCTCCCCACAGAGAACTTCAAATGTTACTCATCTGTGTCAGAGAGAAGATCTAAAAGTGTAAGAAGAGAGGATAAGAGAAGAGCATAAAGATGCACTGTTTCCTCTCTACTTTGGGGCAATTGCAGGGAGGCAATTAACTTCTGTCAGAGAAATTTCTGCCCTGGAAAAATGTATTGATTAAGACTGGTGCTGTTTGCTCAGTTCTTTGGTGACCTGTGCCATTTACTTTCTGGGCTGTGCTTGCTGCTTGGCTGTATACATAAGGATCAATAGAAACAGGTCTCAGTTCAGTTGACTGAATGCAGATACAAAGTGGCATTAGAAATTCCCTGTAGTATCTTACTTGGCTCTAGCAGCCATTTAGAAAAGCATGGGTCTTTAACAGGTTATCTCTCACACCAGCCAGCCTCCTGTGGCTCTCTCAGGTGGCACTAGGTGACTCTGTTTAAGCAATGTCATAGAGCCCTGGCTGGACATGAAGAGTGTAGACTCTCCACTCCCAAGAAAACATGAACACACTGGCATGATGAAGTTTGGTTTCTGAAGTTGAACCCTACCCTTTAGTCCCTCCCAACATCTCCTCCACAGGAGGCTTTCTATGGGACATCCACCAGATGTTAAAGAGCTTGGGAGTAACTATGGCCCAATAATAACACTCAACTGATCCTATGAGGGAGATGATGTAATGCAAGACCATTGGGATTTTTACTTTTTTCCTGCTTTGTTCAGATGAATATGAGTTGCTTCCTACCAATGCCTTGATTTACATCTCTAAGGATTTTCCTCCTTACAAGAATGCAAATAACAAGTGAGTCGGTGCCCACTTAGGAGAATACCCACCTGTGACAGTGACAGTGTTACAGATTCATAATCCTACTGCAAGACCCAAAATGAAACCATTACTGTGTATAATGCTATGGGAAAGCTACCACCAGATGTATCAACTGAACAAGGTTATAATGTCAGCCTGAAAGGATCTCTGAGAGTCTACACACAGTTTATTTCAGCTTAAATTGCTCTCACAGACAAAACATTAATTTTATTTTTTAAGCTACCAGTGGGATAGCAACTCTGTTGTGAAAAATGAAGATGTACTATTTTGTTAAGGACATCTGTTATCTTTAACTGGGAGAAGAAGGACATTTAAAACTCAGGACAAGGTTACCATGTCACAGAATTAGTGGAGAAGTTAAGAGGGAGAAGGTAAAAGTTAAATTTATTTAATAAAGATTTTACAAACAGTGGATGGGAAAATTAGATGCCATTGCCCTCTGCTTTGGGGAGATATAAAAGAAAGACCAAACATAACAAGCCAGCCTCAAAATAGCCTCTGTTTTATGGGAAATATAGGAATTGCTAGATCTTATTCTGCACATACAACTTCCCCCCTCTCACTGCCCAGTTACAATCCTGCTTTTTGCAGAACTAATGAATCAAGTGACTGGAAAAGCCCTGATGAAAATAACATACATGCTCTTACACTGGTGAGATCAAACAGAAACCTTTGCTGCAAGAAAACAATGTTAACATTTGTGACACTACATAAATTACAGTACAGAAAGACAATTCTTAAAGTAAACACTGACATAAAGCAGAGCAGGTCAGACAGGGAACAGGAACAACTGTATAAATACTTTGGGGTTATCCCTACCATTAGTTGACTCTAGTACTATCCATTCATACTTGCTTACTAACATCAGCTTGGTAGAAGAGGGGAAAAAGCTGCACACTATAAAAGCTTCTGTGAATTGATTTAGAATTGAATTCCACTTTGGGTTACATGTTGTGCAAGAATTGGAGATCTTTACCTCTACTTCTGCACAAATCAGGGGATTAGACAGTTTTTCTATCTTCTAAGTAGGACTGTGTTCTTGCTTATGCTACAGCTCTTTATCTTTGAAGACCAGACTTAAAAGTTTCCACTCTAACTCAGTACACATTCCTTGTTTGCGTTTGGAACAACAAAAAAGACTATTCTGGAATCTGAGAAATTCCTGCACACTGTGGACAAATAAAACACTATGATTGATTTCCATAATTCTCAGAAATTTTCCTTCTCACCCTGGAGCATAATTCTTTACATTGCCTAAGGTAGGAGTGATTGAGGAAGTCAGATATTGAGTCATTTCATGCTTGATGCTATCAGATTATGTCTTTCTTGCCTTAATTTTCTTTGGAGTTTCTTTCCAAGGATATTACTGTGTTCTGGATTAGGTCACATTTTGGGCTTTTAGTCTCTAAATGCTCATGCAGTCCGTGTGCATGGCTTCAAAACACCATCTGTAATCACCTAACCAGTGCTTGCTACTTATATAATGCCAGTGCTGCTGCCTGTATTTACACCCGCATTTTACATAGCCTGCTGTTTCAGTCTGTGTCTTTGGTTTAAGCCAGCTTTCAAATCTCAGGTTCCCTCTTATCTTGCAACAGTACTCGCCTTTTCAGTGTGCACCCAGGCTTAGAGACTGAAAGTGAGGGCTCTTTTTAACCCAAGGTTCCCAAACACAGACCTTAAGTTACAGGAAGACAGACCTTTGAAAAGATTAGGAAAATGTGGTTGATAAATAAAATTAAAGGCACTATGAAATTAAGCTCCAAACAGGTTAAGTATTTCATTTGTATCCCTTTCAGTCACTCATTTCACTAATGAATGACACTTTTGCAACCAGGCCATTAGTGACACTTGCCTTCCTTTCAGAAATAAGTTGAGATATTTATCATGTTGCTGCTGTTTGTGATTGTAGAATGGCCTGAAGCAAACACCCAGCCCATGTAATTTGACATAACTCCGTGGAAATCACTGAAGCTATGAATGCTCCTCCAGGGAGAGGATCAAACTCTGAGTATATTTGGGTTTTTTAGGAACATATTTTCATTTTTGAACACTTAAATTGTGACTCAAAAATGATTTTGACTTCTCCCATCTCCCCGAGTGCTCTAAAGGCACTTGCCATTTGGTTGGAAAAAAAAAAAACTCCTGAGCAATTCCAGTCACCAAGATTATTTTATTTATAAGCCATGAAGAACCAAAAATAGCTATGTAGATAGAGGAGGATGGCTCTTTTATCCAGGCTCTGCATTTGACAGTTGTGATTTCATGAGCTGTGGCCAAAACCAGGAAATGGGCAGATCAAATTTCTCATGCTGTTAGTGCAGCTGATACTACTTCAGGGAAGTAATTATTGCCTTAGAGTTTGTTGTAATACAATGACCACGATCAATTTAAAACCACTGTGTACACATCCCCTTCTGACTCTCACAAAACAGCAAGGGACTTTTCCCTGATTGAAGGTGCTGGTAGATCTGTTTTCCCATGGACTTGACACGCCAGGGACAGCAGTGCCACACACAACCCAACTTGCAACATGCTGCTGCTACACTGCAGAGCCACAACCATGGTCTTATCTTCAGAACAGGCTTAAGAACAATCGGAGTGGTGGCCTGATTGCCACCCACATATGCTTTTCAAGAGCTCAAGTGAGGCTTCAAGCTGGAAGAAAATAGCTTGCCACTGGGCTGAAACTTTATCCTGCAGATGATGGACCTAGGGATAGAGCCAGGACACAGAGACAGCTCTACTGGGCAGAGTCTCACTGCTAGTCCAGTTGTTCTGTATGGCTGCTCTTACTTGAGGTACATTTGCTTAAATGTTCCGAGTAGATCAGGAAAACCAGAGAGAACATGTCACTCTCTATGCTCAAACCAACAGCACAAATTCCAGTTAGATCAAGTTAGGATGTGAGGTAGGTGGCAGACCATCGCTACAAACTGTAATGGGTCTTCAGTATCCTGGCTTATCTCCAGATGCATTTGGATGGGAAAAGACTTTTGATCAACAGCCATGTGGAATAGATCTGAACCAAAGATGAAAAGGAACATAATCTTGTTGCTGCTTTCCCACATACCAGTTGTTAGCTCCTAGCACAAACTTTTCAGTTCACTTTTAACTGAAAGTCTGACAAGGTAGAAAATAGCACTAGTCATGCCTGCTGCCACTGGAAATGCTTCCCTCTGGGAATCAGAAATGCATTTAGTAGCTCCTCTTTACAAACATTTTGTTGATTTCTCAGATAGCAGCAAAATACTCCAAAGATTAATTTATCTGTTCTATGCAGATGATATATATAAGCAGCTCCTAAGGGCACAATGAAATAAACAATGTAGATGCATTTCTATGAAAAAGTATCTTCTGTATTTTCAGATTTCATGAAGCTGTTTTCGCATTAAGTTTCTCCAATTTTACACTAGTGTATCCCCACTTTGATAACTGCATTTTCTCTCATCATGGTTTCCTATTACTTTTTTTTTTCTTCCAGTGGCCCTCCTTCTTACTTACAATCCTGCAAGCATGAAGATACATTTCATTCTTATTTTGCTCTATTACCAAACATTTGTTATACAAATGAGGACAGAATCTGGCCTACAAGGGTTCACTAGGGTTCAGAAAACATCCACCACAATTTTTATTTCATTTCAGCCAAATAAATTGATTTTTCAGCTCTATTTTGTGTCAGATAATGATATAATTGTATCTGAGGAATGTTTTCTATACAGAGGAATTAATCCCAAATTAAAACATACTGTGTCCTCATAGTGATACATGGGTCTTAAGATGGTTTCTCTGCATTAGGGTGATCAATACTCTTGAAGATGCTTCTACATTGCAAAAGTATGTGTAGTACCAAATTTTTCTGTTAACTTGCTATTGGATAAGAGAAGTCATCCATCAAACTGAAGACAGAGCATTTCCCTAGTTTCCCTGTTTTGCTATCACTAACATGTAGTAAAATGCAAGTGAAAGACATATTAATGTTACTACTGCCTTCACTATCACCCATATTTGGAATATGAAATGAATAAACATTTATGAATAGCAGTAGCCCAGTCTAAAGATGGAAGAGTGGCCTCTGACCTAAGGCACATTTTATCTTTGTCTCTGCCATTGGTCCCCGTCCACAGTGCACAGTGTTTCTGTCTGTGTCTCCATTTCCCCATCTGCAAAGTGCAAGATGTGGCGAGATCTTTATTACTTAGTGGTAAAGCATTTTAAGAACTTTAGGCTTTCTGAGATGCTTGCAGGGCTCCATATGGTCTTTAAACAGCTGCTTGGAAATGTGTCAAGGAGCAGAATTTGGCTTAATGAGGTTTCCCAGATAACTGAGTGGGAGTGGGTTCTTCTGCCCCAGCTAGATTTCATGGCAGGCATGATATATCTTGAAACTTCTAAGATGTTCACTGAAAAGGTGACTGTCTCCTACAATATTTATTATTATATAATAACTATTGCTTTCAGCCAGTGGCCCATCTATCTTCTCTGGCTTCTTTTCTTAAGGAAAACCATCCAAATTCAAGGAAGATGGACTTTGTGCTTTTTGTAAGCCATGACAGACTCTGACCTACATAATTGGTTTCTCCCCTATCTTTTAATGCCATATATTATTACAAGCTTTTCATCTAAGAATAATGGAAGTTGTGTAGAACCTTACAAGAGTGAGATTTAATTCAAAGAAAAATCAGATGTGCTGCTTTTACTATCAACATAGTGGAGTAAGGATGAGTTTCTCAGCTAGGCCAAAGATCTATTTAAGCTAACAACTGATATATGCTTACTCTGGATTTGGCCTTCTTTCTTACGGTGTCCTGCATGGGCTGTAAATCAGACACACCATACAATAATGCATAATCTTTAGAATAAATTTTCAGTTTACATTTTTTTTTTAAATAAAACTTAATTTTCCACAGAATTGTTTTACTTTATTTGCAAAATGTTGGGGAACATTTTTGTTTTGTTTCTCCACCAGCACGGACGAAAAATGTGTGCCTGTTTGTTTTCAGTTGCTTTTCTTTCACTGACAATTTTAATTGCTTTGTAGAATAGTTCAAACTTTTACCTAATAGAAGCATATTCATTTTCCATTATGAAGTAAAATATTTTTTATTTTCCAATACTAACCACCATAAAATAAAAACAATCCAGCAAAAGAATTACAAATATGAAGTGTCATGTATTTTCTGAGACTGCTCCCAAGCCAAATTATTATTTTCTTAAACACACTCTGTTAAGAATACCCTCTAAGATATCTTGGAATCCTCCTAATTTCAACAGGATAAGCTACTGCGTTTGGCAATATGGTTCTCAATTCTTTTCATACTAGTACTCACATAAAGTGAATCAGCCTGTCCTAAAATCCCACTGATTCTTTCTCTTACACTCAGCCAAATTAGGAGAAAATTGCAGTTAAATCTTTTCTTCCCCTGATGTGAGATCATTGCACATTTTACTGTTGTTAATAAACACTGTCATTACAAGATTAATTGTCTTATCTTTGAGGTCCCTGTGTGGTCTCTGTTCTGTCCACAGCCACAAGGTGCAGCTTGTCTCTCTGTTGTCTCTATCAGTGATGGAGACAGAAGGCAATGACTGAAATGACACCTTGTGAGGTGTAACCACTGAATCAATGCTTTATCACTGGATGTGAATATATTCACACTTGGTCTCACAAAAAGTTAATGTTACTATATTTGGCAGAGTGTTTTGTAGAGAGATCAAAGTGAACAGGCAGCAAAATATAGTTAAGCCTGTTTAAAGAAAAACTGCAGGGATTCATACTACAGACATTTTAATTACTGACCAGCATACATTTATGCATGATCAGAAATAGTTTATTAGAATAGCTAAACATAATTATGTAATCTCTAATCTAGACAGATCTGACTGTCCACTTCCAAAGGCCAACGTGTCACTCCTTCTTTGGTATCTGTAATCATAAGATTTTTCCAATCAGAAAAACAAGCTTTTTAGTATGTAGCAACTAAGCCCACATACTTCTTGCAGTTTATCAGTAGAAACTATAGATTCAATAGAATTCTGTTGCAACTTCCTTGATTGACCACTCTGACTGATACTTTCTGGACTTCTCAGTCCACAATATCAATTAGTCCTGTATAGAGAGTTGCCTGTTTTTAAAAGTAGTTTTACATAACCCAGTTTGGGTACACCCCTCTGAGAAAGAGGGTTATCTTGTACCCTGCTAAAGGCATCTGCCCAGGGAACTGCCCAGAACAGTGTTTTTAAGTTGGTGATGCTCCCACCATACAGGCTTAACCCCACTTAGAATCAACCAACTGGCTTCACACTGCCCAGCACTTGGCCCTGATTTCCTATAGACCCCATGGCTCTAAGAGACAGTTGTTTTCTTTCTTGAAGTTTTTCAACTTAGAGGTGCCTGAGATCTTGTGTAGGCTGTATGACAGTTTGAAAGAGTGATGTTTCTATAGCCCAAGAGTGTGGGTCGTTATTGTATGCCATGGGAGAGGAACAGGAAAGGGCTTTTACGGGTCTTTGAGAATGCAGAGCTGATGGGGAGGTGCTGGAGAATGTGATTTGCTCTTCATCCCTACTGCTACAGGACCAGTCCACAGCAAACTAAAATAAGGTGTTTTATTCCATCCCATGCAGATGACCAAAGGACCAGACCTGGGAGCAATGCATGCAGATAAATTATTTGACAGTGTGGATGTACTTTGAACAGATTTTTTTCAGCCTGAGTCTGACATTGTATATACAAATATGAGTGTGTACTCTCATTTGGTTATCTCCCTTTCTTCTTCCATTTACATTCAGTAAATACTTCATTTTATTTGTTCACAATTCAACAGCTTTTTAGCTTCAGAACCAAACACATAAAGAGAGCTTTTATTGACTTTTCCCCTTACTTATCCCAATACTAGCTATTTATTTTACAGCTCCTAAGGTGCCCCTAATATCCAAATTTTCAGTGCTGTCTTCAACAGCTCTACCTCCTCAGTTGAAGGTGACTCAGATTATCACAGTGCAAGTTGTTATACATTCTTTTCAGGGATATTTAGATTGTAACCAGATCTCAGTCTGTCCAAAAGGCTGCCTATGTTTGGATCCAATTGTTCTGGTTTATATCCATCTCTAGCAATGTTTAGTTATCCTTTAACTGTAAATTATGTTATTCATATGCATATCTGCTGTGATTTCTTCTAAGTGACATTTAAAGTTTTGCTCTCAATAAATTAGGGTAGAAATCCCTGAAGCACTTAAATCACTTGAGGATGCTGGAACATTTCAGCTATTACAAGCTGCAAATGTTAGCTTCTGCCATCAAGCTACCAAAATTACTTAGAAAAGCCTGTTGGCAAATATCTAAACCTACCACAATTTAAAAAAAACCCAAACCACCACTACCTCCCCACCCTAAGAACTTTATCAGACTATGGTCTTTGATCACAGGGGCAGGAAATGTTAAGTCCACTAACTGTTATTTCCTTGGAAAAGGCTATTCTTAATTTTAATACTTTAGCCTCCTTTTGAGAATATTTCTGATACAATTTATGTTGCTCACTAAGTGATGGCAAGCTCACTGCAGAGGACTTGACTCTGAATAGGAACCTTGGGCACACAGTGGGAATCCTGAAACTGTGATCTCTGACTATGCTTTCTGCTTCCCTTCTTTTCCCTCTTTCCCTCCAACTGCTGCCCTAAACTGGGGTTGGTGCAGTGCTACAGCTGTAGCTGCTCCCTGCAGTCCATCCCACTACAGTACCAGGATTCTGGTGGTGTTCTCCAGCTCCTTACCCAAGTGAGTGCTTTCAAATGGCTTCAGACAGGTTCAAAGAAGCTGTAAATGTGGAGATCCTGGCATGTAAATGTGCTGATCACTTTCTGTTCTAACTTATTGTAAGCATTTTGTCAATGACGGTATTTCCATTCAAAGGAAGCCAAGACTGGTTCCTTCAATTAGAGAGACTTAGAAAGGATCTGTTAAACAGGGCAGAGCAATTAAAAAATCAAATGGAAAATATTTATACTTAACTGTAACTACTCTGAACTTACATTTACACCTTTAACGTTTATACCTTATCAACTTGAAATAGAATTATTACTTAGGTTAGCTGATACAGCATGCACAAAACACCTTTTTGACAACAGCTTCAGGTGCACTGTAAATAATACTTAATTAAAACCACAATAAGCAGATGTCAGCAGTAGCCTCCAAAGCTTTGAAGTAAAAAAATTATGCAGTTAGAAAAAAAAAATCTCTACAACTGCCTCTTCAGTGAAGGATGGTGAATTAATCTACTAATTTCTGCCAGGTTTAATGCAACAGTTTTATTATTCAGAAAAATGGGCACGTTCAACCACTCTACATATTTGGGAAGAGATCAAATGTAGATGAAAGCTCTCACTTTAACCTTTATCTATGCATAATGAGACAATTTACAGAGTTGCTGTATCTTCTTTCATCAGCAGCCTCCTAAATCTCCTGGACTGCTAATGGCTTCTATGAAGCAGTTCAGATCATCATCTGGAGTTCTGTAAAAAACAGTGCAGCAACATGGGCCAGTACCTGAACAAAATCTGATTTTGAAGTCTGAATGACACAGAAATTTCCTATTCAAACAGCTGCAAATATTTTGTTTCACTCTTTCTCTTTTCTCCCCTCATTTCAGAAAATTGAATTTTCTAATATGTTGCTATTACATTTTGCCTTACAGAGGGGCCTGAGGCAAGGAATGTCCTGGGACATAGCTGCTGCTGTTTGCAGAATGGCTGTTGCCTTTTATCACTCCCTCCACCTGCCTCTTCTCTTTCCAACAGTTAAGAAGTCAGGATGAGACTGTAACAGATATGCCACCAGCATAGCCAGAAGTGTCTGGAGATCCATCCTAACATTCCTCTCAAATCATCAGGTAGGCTTACAGGAACACGAGAAGCCAGCATTGCATCTTCATGCTCTGTGCAGGCCTACAGTAGAAAACCACCGCGTTAGTGTATTTTTCCTGTTGGCTGGGACACACTAATCAATGTGCGTGTGTCTCCAGAGCATTGCAAATGTGAAGAAAAGCTGGTTAGCTGCTGCCTTTGGTGCTGTAAGTCAGCCATGTTTGCAGTGGGATACTGGGAGTACGATGGACTGAGCTCCGCTGAAGGGAAGCAGCTTCTACCTGAGGGGCAGTTACTATGCGCTGTATCGCTGTGCTCCATCTGACTGCAGGTCATCCTGGGAACCCATCAGATATTGGAAAATACCTCCCTTGATCAAAGGGGAAATAAATATTTCTACTGACAATTTACATGTGTACAGATTGGAGTGGGAAGGATAGGAAACCTCACCTCTGGTAACAACAACTTGTCTACTTTTTGTTTTGAGCAGAGTATGGGGAGTAAGTGGAGCTGAGCAGCTTCCCGCAGGGGGATGGGGATGGAGGGGATGGAAGCAGTATGCTGCCAAATCAGTCCAGGGACCGGAGAAAAGGTAGAAAAGGAAGGAGGTTTGTAAACAAAATAATAATAAAAGGAAAATGCAGCTTCAGGGAGCCCCAAACCATTTTTCAAAGCAGTAAGCAGTCTGGTGTGAAAGAAAGGAGAAAATTGTTTCAGAAAAAATGAAGTTATTTTGCTTTGGAAACAGCTTTTCCATTGCTGATGTGATGTCATTCTGTAAAAAGTGTAAACATAAAGCTTTACTAACTTGAAGAAAAGAAACGCAGTGTTTCATTTTGAATTGAACAATGTCCCAGCTTCACTCTGTCTTTTAACTTGGCCACCCTACCTCCATTTCTGGTGGCAGGAGGGTACTGTGACCTGAGTCTGGCTCTCGAGTCCCTAAAGGCATTCAGACTCTCTTCCTGCTACATCCTGTTTCCACGGCATCGGCATGCCCTCCTGTCACTCCTGTCTGAAGGGATCTGCAAAGTGCCATGGTCATCTCCTGAAGTGCTTATGTTACAAATAAAAGTACAGAGCAATGAAACACCAGACAACAGCAATCACTGGGGCAAAGCACTGCATTTTCATAACCATCTTACTGAACCGCATATGTATGTTTAAATTGTTACCTGCATGAAATGAAACAGATATATCCCATTATGTAGTATTAGCTTGGTAAAGGAGTGGGAACATTGTTATCGAATTACCTAAAAAACTTTGGTTCAGTGCAGTTTGTCAGTAACTTCCAGCAATACCTCAGTTTTTTTCATACTCTTTCCTTTTAAATCTATGCTTTCTACTAGGATTTAACATATTGAACTGGAAACTGGAATCTAGAAGTTTAACATATCAAGGCTAGGGGTGGCAGTTTTATCTGGGGGGAAAAAAATGTCCAGTTGTGAATGCCCCACAAAGTACTGCATTTTGGATGGAGAATGTTTGCAGCTGTAACTAAATTGGCCTATCTGAATCTGGGCTGTGGGTGCTGTGTGTGAATATATATGTGCAGAGCTGATAGTATGCATGAAACAGATACTTAGGTGCATCAAGGACTGTTTAAATAATGTGATGTTGGAATAATTATCATGGTGGATAATTAACCTCCAAAAGCATGCTTTAGAGCTATTTACTGTGCAGCTGCAAAAGCTACATGATTAAGTGGCAGTCTATGAACAGAACTGTCTGCTTCCTCTGACAGCATTAATTGCAGTTGACATCATCTATCATCACCATGAAATGGCAGGTTCATGACTTGGCCTCATAGGTCATCAAAAGAGCACCTTAGACATTATAAAAATCAGGTGCATGGGTATCATTCTCCTGGTTTTCAGTTGTCATTTCTGAAAGCAGAGCCATTTTCTTGAATTACAAACAGAATTGCTAATCAGTTAGAGAAAATTGAGGTTAAGAGTGGGCATTTTAGTGATTCAGTTACGGATGAATGTCAGAGCACACTTAAATGATCTACTTGTTAAATTTGTGAAGATAAATGTGTATGTTAACTTCATGTTGTGAATATGCACGATGGCCATATTCTCACATGCTTTCACAAGAATCACAGAATCAACAAAGGTTGTAAAAGACCTTGAAGATCTAGTCCAACCATTAACTTAACACTGACAAAATTCCACAATTCTTTTCCAAGCAAAGCACCTCTTAAAATCCACAAGCACATTGCTGCATATTCAGTAAGACTGAATTAAAGAGTATTTATGTCCAAAGGCAGCTTGATTCAGCTGTCCTCAGACAACACAGAGGTATCCAAGGAATGCCAGTACTCCAAAAAAAAATTAGGCTTGAATAATTAACACTATTAACACCTTAAAAACACTATGACAAACAAATGGGAGGAGTTGAGGTAATCTTCCCTTTTTTTGACTTAAACCAGGGAATGATCATCTTTGGCACTTCCTGATGTTTTTCATGTTCTTAATGTCTTATATCTTCACTCTACCAAAGCAATCTGCTATTGATTTCTACAGTGTAATGTCTTCTTCAAATACCATACTTATTTATTAAACTATAAAACAGAAAACAACTCATGAGTGAGGCAATTTTTGTTAATACACTGTTCATGTGGAAACAAATATCCAACTCATGACATAAACTATTAGAATCAGTGACCAAGCAAGCTGTCTTCTAATTCTATGTGCCTATATCTCCACCATTTACTTATAACAGCTTTATTTCCATGAAATATAATCTACTTTTTAAAGTATGTTATGTGCATAAAATGGGACATCAATTTTTTAATACTGTCATAGACACCTAATTTTTTTTTATTAATATGATTATTAAGTTTGTAAAAAAATCAAGCTTCAAGTATTTAGCATTCAGGTTGTCCACAATATCTTAATTTAATTACTTTTTATCTATTATACAGTTTTCTGGTTCATGACCATGCATTATTTTTTCAAAACACCTGGTATATTTGATGTACTGGCTGGAAGGTAGAAAGCAGAGCCTTGATAATGAATGAATCACAGAATCATCTAGGTGGGAAAAGACCTTAAGATCACCTAGTCCAACCATCCTCACAAAGAGGATGTCCAGCAGGGCACCTTCTCTCGTCGGTTCTCTCACCAGCTGTGTCAGGAAGTTGTCTCCCACACATCCCAGGAATCTCTGGGACCGGTCCCGCTCTGCTGTGCTGTATTTCCAGCAGATGTCTGGGAAGTTAAAGTCTCCCACAAGAACAAGGGCAAGCGATCATGAGATTTCTCTTAAGTGACTACAGAATATTTCATCCACCTCTGTCCTGTTTGGGTGGCCTATAGTAGACTCCTACTACAACATCTGCCCTGTTGGCCTTCCCCCTGATTCTAACGCAAAGACACTCCACCCTGTCTTCACTACACTTGTGCTTGAAACAATCATAACAGTCCCTAACACACAGCACCACCCCACCACCTCTCCTTCCTTGTTTATCCCTCCTAAGGAGCTTGTAGCCATCAACTGGCGCACTCCACTCATGGCAGACATCCCACCATGTTTCTATGATAGCCACTACATCATAATTTTCCTGTTGCATCATGGCTTCAAGCTCCTCCTGTTTGTTACCCATGCTGTGTGCATTGGTATAGATGCACTTCAGATGGGCTGATGTCCCCAGCACCTTTTTGCATTTAGACCTCCTAAGTCCAGCCTGACCTTTCACAGGTGTTACCACAGTTACTGATCCATCAATATCCCTTGCATCTTTGTTGTACTACATGTCCCCAACCCTTGCCTCCACTGAGATGGCAGTGTAAGGATCACCACTGGCACAACAGCCCACAAACTCTGGTAATCTACCCTGTGGCTTATGTCTGGGAGTTCCAGTTTTGTCCCCTTCCCCCTTCAAATCTAGTTTAAAGCTCTGTCAATGAGCCCAGTTAACTCCTGCCTCAAGATCCTTTTCCCCCTCTGGGGAAAGGTGCATCCCATCTGATGCCAAAAGGTCTGGCATCCTGTATACTAACCCATGATTGAAAAATCCAAAACCCTGACAGTAACACCAGTCTCAGAGTCACAAGTTCATCTGTTGAGTTCTCCTGTAAATCTTCTTTATCCATTCCTGCCACTGAAGGGATGATGGGAGATCTTAGTTGACTGGAGAAGGTGGACACTGCGCAATTCGATTTTGGATTTGGTTCTGTAAAGCTCCACATGAGAAAAATGGCTTGAACACATTTGATGCTACAGTAGTATATATGTTTAGTACAAGAAAGGTCTTTACTTCCCCCCTAAGAGTTCTTTTTGGTTATTGACTACAGTTGGTCAGAAATTTGTCATCAAAACCATTCTTCACTTATAAATTCACTTTTGATTAACTATTTTTAATGGAATATTCCTCTATATAACCAAGTTCATATAATGAAAGAAAGTTATATAGTAAAACTTCAGTTTTTCAGCATGCTATGCTTCACCTAAGAGAATCAGCTCTCAACTCCCACTGCACTCAAGACTAGGACATGAAAAAGTATGAACGTATGTTTTTTTAATTTTGACTCTATTCCACTTAATGACCTTCCAAATGAAACACTTCAATATACAGATCCCATGTTTATTTAAGAAAAACAAAATAAAATACAGCCCCCAAGAAGACAGTATAACTGTAGAACTCATCCAAGTACCCTGCTATTTGCATCTTCATTGTTTAGTATTACTATTATTACAACGGCCTTTGGTGACTGCTAATAATGTAGCAGCTTTGTTGAGCTGATTAACATTGTGATCTGTGCTTTCAAGCTGTACTGGCTAAATTATGCTTTACAATGTGGTCTTTTTTCTTATTCTTATATTCTTATAATTCTCATAAGCAGAGAATTATAATTCCCAGCATTACCAGAATAGCAAACCGTCTTTCAGATTATCCCTTCAAAGTTGCAAAACATGACATTTTCAGAAGTCCTACCAAGTCAGATAAAGCCCTCAACTAAGATTCTATTGGGTACTTCTTTTGTCTCAAATAAACTTTGTGATTTCTCTTTAAAAGATATTAAAGGCTAAATGTAGTTTCCTAAAATAGGATGAACCCAAACATATTAGCATTTTCCTGCTAAGCTTTTTAGGGATGAGACTGTGGTTTCTTTCATAATTTTATACAGCAAAAAAGTATTTCTGAGTCTTTTATAATATAAAAAAAATAATGGTAATAATGCATAATGACTAGAAAGGGAGATTTAATAGAAACAATCACTCCGGATTTTACAGAATAAGGCCCAAAGCAAACAGAAAAAGGAATTTGCATTAAAAGCCTAAAAACTAATTTACTGATGAACAAAAGAAAACATATAGGAAAGACAATATAAACAGCAGAAGAGATGCTGTACTCTTCACTGACTGAGCAATTCCTTTACATGCCTGTTTCCTCATTGTGCTGGGATGCTTTAAGGGGTAAAATCTAATTTGAACTGATGATATGTGTGCCTAGAATCTGTTAATTCATATTTTAAGAGTGCTAATTTAACACTTATTGGATCAAATTCTGCTCTGAGTTACATAGGTAACTGCAGATTAATTTTAGTGATTTCTTTGAAATTACTTTAACCTTGCCTCAAACGGAAGTTGGCCTATTCTTATTATGCTAAATATATGGAAAAGTGAAGAGGCAATAAGAACATATGCTTTTCTTTTTAACTGGCTTGGTCTGTGGCATGTTTCAATTTTGGTATCTGTGTAGCAGGGATGGAATATATTTATCAACACTAAAATGACTCATTTACAAAAAATAGCAAATTATTGATATTATTAAAGCAGATTAGATTAGGTTTTGGTTTTGTTGTTGTTGTTTGTTTCTCTTGACACAGGCAGCACTGTGTTTGTGTGTGACCCTTTGAAAGTAGAATAGTTGTCCTCCTTCAGGTTGTATAATCACTTTGAGCTTGATTTCCTTCTGGTGGGGTATTCCAGGACAAGGGAAAGGTACCATTCTGTTCTGCAATACATTGTACCATTAATGCCTAGAATGTAAACAAAAACCTTCCTAGTGTATGAATGACAAGGCCTTCCCAACTCAAAAGTGTAGGTCTAAGGTCTTTGTCATGCTTAGACCCACACTGGTTCAGTTTTCAAAGGAGGATTTAAATAACTCAGTGTATATCAAAACGATCTAGATTCCTGGAAAAAGGAATCCAAAACAGGCAATCATTTTTTATTCTGAACAATTAGTCATTGCCCTGTCAATGCCAGCAGAGTTCAGTGGGAGTTTCATGTGAACAGAAACGGTCTTCATCTTATTTAAGCACTAAGGATTGCTGACGTTAGTATGAACTATAGCTCTACTGTAATACTTTAATTTCAAACTTGCCCAGCTTCTCTAAATTCAGACTTTATCTCTGCTCTACTACATTAGATTTACAGTGAGATAAACTAGTAAAATCGCAGTGGCATAAAACTGCTGTGGTAGAGCAGGGAATCGTGTCAGAAACCACCCCTTTTCATATCTTCATCATTTGCTACTTCACAGTAACATGAAAAAGCCTGCCTCCATGCTCTGAAAATAATGAAATTATATGCAGGAAGGGCTGGAGGATGGTTGTGCACTTTCAAGGTCTCCCAGTCATATATTTAACCAAGGCACATCAGGAAACCAGCACTAATTCAAACACAACTGTTCCCAAAGTTGTCCATCACCATTCCAGATTTTTAAAGCTTGTGCTGCAGCTGAGATATAAATCTCTGTATGCATTCCCTACCATTCAATGTCCATGGAAATCGCTGAGACTGGAAAATAGGAGGGATAAGATTTTCTCGTAAGATTTCACAGGCTCCTTGGTTCCTGTCAACTCCAAAATGCCATGGGAACAGTCTCTCCTGTGGAATTCTGCTGCCTCTTTTTCTGGTTGACATCAAGAAGTGTTGAGGTATGTGTAAAAAGTTAACTTTCTCCTCCTCCTTGAATCTCAAATAGCATGCAAAGTTCAAATGCAGTCACAATTAGATGTCAGTTTTAAGTTCTCCATGTCCTAGCTACAGATATTTCATTTCTAAAAGCAGCCTGTTAATGTCAAACATTTCCATTCTAGCACTCAGAGATTATGAGTTTACTGCAGCAGCTGTAATCTTCATGTATTTCAAGGGAAATATATTAGGAGACATTTTAAATGCATTTTTCTTTATTAACATAAATCTTGGCATCTTATAATAAAGTCAAACTAAATGGCATAATTTTTACCAAAAGTCCTGAAACAGTAAGAAAGTCCTAAAGGAAAAATAAAATTAAATTAAGATTTCAGATTTAAAATTTGGTGTGGGAATGCAATTCCTCAACACCAGGTAGTCCTTCTGTCATCAGCATACAAAAGCTGAGGCACTGGTAATGGGACACAAAACTTTTCACCAGAAGGTTCAATTCCTATAGTTCCACAGTGTGTGGGAAATATGAGTCTCCACTGTCTGGCTGCTTCTTGGTGGCTTCTGCAGAGCAAGTTCCAGGGAGACATTAGAAACAGGCTGGAATCGTATTGGCAGTTCAAGTTTTTTCCCCTTTTAGGCTAGCTATAGTCTAGGCTGCTCAGGCCTGAGTTCAGCCTAAACAGCTCCAGAAAGTTCCCCAGCAAATGTTTTCCAATGTATAAGGAAAAGGGTAGGGGCAGTGCACCTCCATGTACCATGAGCTCATAGTTGCCCACCAGCCCACAGGGACTCTTGGCAACCTGTGCACTTCGCCAGCATGAGCTGGCCACAAAGCCAACAACAACTGATGTGCAAGCTGAAATCTCACTCCAACCTTCCTCCCTGAGATGGGTTTATAGCTGCCATCCTCCATAGCAATCTCTTGCAGGCCCAGGCTCTGACTCAGCCAGCCACCCTTGCTGCCTCTCCAGCACACTTCTTCCACCCAGGCTGCTGACAAAACCCACTGTAGTAAGCACAAAACACCAGGCACGGGAGGCAGGCCAGAGTTTCCAGGGCAGGGAATAAGCTATGAAGAGGCACCTCCCTGCACTGACACGTGTTCGCTGTGGCTGCATGTGGCAGTTGGCTGCAAAAGCTTTCACACTGGATGTACACTCAGGATAGCACATCGCAGGCTCAGCAGCTGTCACCAGGGCTAAATGCATCTTGGAGAGAAAAATCTGGTGCTGTTTTCTCTCCTGACGCACAAATGAAAACTCATGCTGTTGACGGCAACCAAACGTGTTGGATGCCTACTGAGGATTGTGGCTGTGAGTCAGCAACATCTCTGAGCACATACACAACACTAATAAGGTTGATCTACTGAGACGTTTGAAGGTAAGCATGTGTTCAAGTAGTACCCTTAATGGCATATTGTTTAAACCCTGCACTGATAGTGCAGCTGTTAGGAGAAAACAGAAATGGTAATTGATGATGATTCAGCTAAACATTTTGGGTAATCCCTTCAATTAAAGTCTTCACATTTGCACTTAATTTATATTTAGTTAGATTGTTGCCATGCCTTAATAAAATAATACAGGCATGTTAGGGATTTATTTATGGAAATTTAATTTATTGCTCTGAGATTACAAATAATCTGTTGCATACTCAATTGTTTCAGATGCTCTGGTTACATGACCTTTTTCTAGTCGCTTAGATAAACTGAACGGAGGCTGTCTGGGGGGAGCTGCGATAGAAAGGATATATGTTGGAAATGTGATTATTGTACTTGGTGACAAACTCGAGTACCCACAGTGTAGCTGGTTGGGAGTCTAGGTTGTGGTATCCTGATAACAGCTTTGTGTAGACAAAAACTGGCTCTGGCCTGTCTTCACAGGTGAGTTTCAACTCTCCATCCAACAGAGCAGCCCTTCACTGAGCATCTGCTCCCAGACTTGCCACTTGGCTCTCCAGAAAACAGCCCTGTTGCTTACGTTGAGGTGACTTCAGAGATGCTGTTCATGTCTGTCCAGTTTGGTTATGTACTGAAACATGTCCCTGGCCTGAACTTCAGAGCTCAGCCCACAGCCAGACTGAGACCAGAATGCCAGTAAGAACCAACCTTTCTCCACGGCACAGCTCTATGGAGGGCTCCTTCTAAATAGCATCCTAAATACAGGTATATAGAGACTCTCTCTCCCTCTGTGCCTAATGCAAATTGTTGGTGTTTCTTTTGTCTTCTGTTTGCTAGGCCTATGTCTCTGCTAGCTGAACAGATTTTATCCCAGGAAAATAAGCCCAAAGGAAAGCAATGAAAATACAATAGGCAGTATGGGCAACAAATCAATCTGTTTATCCTGAGTTTCTTAGCTTCATGGTGAGAAAATGCTACAAACATTATTTCAAATAGAAGTTCCTGTGCACCCTTAATCCCAATCTTCCCTTTTTTTTTGCCACCACTTTAGTCACCCTTTCCTCTTCTTTGATTTAATGAATCTTTCTATTTGGGAGCCTATCTAATGTTTTATTTATTGACTACATAGTTTCAAAATGGAAATGAGAGGTGGGGAAATTTCAGAAGAAATACATTACCTTAGGTAACACTATGTATATGCTGAGGTCAGTGTAGTAAAGCTCTTGATATAGTAGCAAACCCAGTAATATTTTTTCTGCCAACGAACAAGTCTTCATGTTCATGTCAAAGCACTCACTCTCCCACTCTCCCATAACTTTTCTCACACTCTTAGACAGAAAGCTGAAAACTAAAATGGAAATAGTTTCAGGGGTTGTACACACTCTGTGACTGAAAGTGATCTATTTTTGACTCTCATTATCTCTCTCTCTCTTGGCTTTCTCAAGTGTATTTTTAAAGTATTTTCTTCCATGCATAACATTTTATAAGGAGTCAGAATTAGGTCTGCAGTATATAAGGATTAAAGCTCTGCGTGGTCATTTTAGCTTCTACAACAGGAACCAGGAGGAAGTGAGGCAGGTAGGACATTAGATTTCTCTCACAGATGTCAAATAAGAATCCTGCTAGAAGCCCAGACATGGACAAGGTACTTTGCCGTAGCAGCCCTTTATGTCATTCAGGGACAAATAAAGGGAAGACAGGCATGAAGGGGCTTTCATAAATTCACTGGGCTAGACAGCTGCATCCTTATGTGTGCTGTAAAACCCAAAGGAGTTGAGCTGTGAATGTTTTTGTTTATGTGGCCTTATATGGCCCAAGCTACACTGTCATTCATGCTGAAGCAAGTGAGCGGTAAGCAGTGATGCTGCCATTATTTCTTTATATCCTGTGATGGCAGGTGAATCTGAAGCTGCAACACATTGTACAGCCTGGGTCAACAGCCTCATGTCACCTCTCCACTTGCCCTTGTACTGCTTCTGCTGCAAGCTGCCTTATGCACTGAATGGCTCCTGTTGCCAGCATCAGAATCAGTGAGTACTGAAAGGGAGGCATTGTCTCTGGTTGCTCATTTTTGCCCAGCACGTTAAAGAAATGGTGACAGTACTGTATTGAGCCATTCCTCTTTTATATAGGCTTTATTAACAAATCATTGAAAATAAGGGCCCTGAGGTCACCAAATCCACCCTGTGAAAGTTCAACTATATCTATTTTTGACAAATATTTATCTTGTGGGTAAAAGCCTTCTGTGATTCTTCAACCTTCCCACAGCAATCTGTTCCACGGTCCATCATCCTTGCTGTTTGTCCTTAAAGTCTAACTGAACCCTCCTTACTGCAAATTTAAGGCCATTGCTTTTGTTGTACCCACAACTACATTTTAAATATTGGAGAATGCTACTCATTGCTCTCTTGGTCTTAAACAGCTCCAAATAGAGTGATTATTACACCGGATACTCTTGTTTAAATATACTGATACAGTATTTTTTCTAGTTGCCTCAGACTTTTTGACTCATGGTCATAAGTTCTGATTCATTACAACCACCAAATCCTTGTTGGATAAACTGATACCCAAGCAAACATCCCCTCAGCTGTGTTCACATCATTAATTTGTTCAGCCTCTGTACCACACTTTCTGCTTCTCTATATTGTACCAAAACTTTTTGCTAAATAGAAGTGGTCTTTTTCTTAAAAGACTGGTCATCTTACACCATGTCTCTGAAATGCTGGGGTTTCAACCCCAAGCCCCAAATTAAGGTTGACATATGGTGATTCCCACAGCCCTTCACAAAGGGGGGGTGAGTTTATCTCTAAGCTTCCCTCCAGGGTGGTGCCGGGCTTGCAGGGAGAGCCATTAGGTAAATGAGCCCCAGGTGTCCCACATGAAGTAAACAAAGGTCAGGTGTCCCACTTGGGGATAAAAGCTGGGACCCCTTGCAGGAAGGGGCAGTGTCTGTCTGTGGGGTGGATGCACTTTGCAGAGTTCCCTGTTGGGGAAGGACCTCCTGCCTCCCTGGGACTGGGCTCCAGTCAGGTCTGGCTTTAGTAAATGTGGGCTGTGTAGAGATTCAGTATGTGGCTTCCTTGGTCTCATGTGTTTGGTTTGTTGACTTGGTTGTCTCCTGTCCTTTCTATAGGAAGTTGCATTTCACCATTTGTTCCACCCATTGTTGGTTGTGGGATGTCATTGTTGAGGTCAGTGTGATTTATGTTGATTATGTATATTCTGACTTGTTTGTACCCCCAGTGCTCGCCCATGTACTGACCCTTTTGTATCAAATACGATTTGGTTATTGGTTCATCTCTATGCTGG
This sequence comes from Athene cunicularia, assembly GCF_003259725.1. NCBI lineage: Eukaryota > Metazoa > Chordata > Aves > Strigiformes > Strigidae > Athene > Athene cunicularia. Next base: position 10,632,506 of record NW_020799092.1, on the reverse strand, counting down.
TTGTGTCCTTTATGCTAGGCCTGATAATTGGCAAAACAGTCTCCAACTCACCAGGATAACTTTTAATTTTGTTCACTGATACACTTCTTGTGCATATTTTCCATCCCATCATCAAAATTATCAATTAATAAACTGCAGTGTGCCTGTCAGGCTAACAAAGCATATTTGCAAATTGACCCACTGTCTCTCTGCCACTGCATCTCTTCTCTGTTCACTTTTTTCCTGAATCATTTTCCAGAAAGGTCCTCTCTGAGACTTCTCTGCGTATACAGTTGTCTTATAACTAGATTATGACTGAGCTGGGAAGAACTCTTTCTGACTTACTCAAGTCTGTCTCAGTTATTTAAAACCAGTTATCTCACTCCAAATACCAAAGTACTAAAGCTCACTTGTTTCAGAATAAAATAGCAAGCTGTTAAAATTTGTTACTTCAGATTAAACTCCAACTGTGATTTGAGCTTTTCTATTCTTCTGAGCACCTTGTGAGTGATGCGCTCAGTTGTATCCTGCACCCAGCTTAGCTGTGTCTTATTTTTGTCTGCTTCTTCAGACCAGAAACATAAGCCTGGCCAACACAAAGGAAGCCATCACCACTAGCAAAGACTGGGTCAAGAATTATTATAGTAAGCAAATCTAATTAAGCTAATGCAAATAAGACTTGAAAGACTATTACACTTTAGTACCTTAGTGATTCAAGCTGAAATGCAGCTTTCTCAGAATTTGCAGTGGGATGAGCCAGAATGGGTTGTCCTTGGGAACCTCTTGCACCTAAAGTTAATTTCTAACTTCTGCCATTTTGTCATATCCAGTGGAAGTCAGCATTTTCTTGAAGCTTTGGCTCTTGGAATCACGCTATGGTCTCCTTTTTTATTACTAGGCAAGAAATTTATGACTCTTGGTTATAAAGATGAGATAAAAATGTAGCCAGATACATTACAAAGATTCAAAAATATAAATATGAAATAGAAGCACACCCCCCCTTTTTTTTAATTTACAAACCCAGTTCCACTGTGTTTGTACACCCACTCCACTTGTGAAGAATTTGCATTTTTTGAGGTGAAAACTAGGTCATGATTTTTGAGTCCTTGCACTTGGCAGCATGATTTTTGGCCTGTAGCTCAAAATGGAGCCTGCCATCAGGACTTTGGGAATCTATTATTGTTGTCAGAATCACGCAGTGTAATATAGCAACTGCCCAAAGCAAAACAAAACCAACCCAAAATACTTCAAGATACTATAGTCATTATATCCATCTGTCTAGCTATTTATAAACTAGTTAGCTAAGGTACTCCACACATTCCATTCCTGTTATTTTTGCAGGTGCCCTTGAAGCAAGTAAAAAAACCAAAATGTCTCAGGGTTGAGAAGGGGAGAATTTTTTTGCTACACAAGTCAAACAGTAAGTCTTTTTCTCAAAGTCTGAAAAATTATACATGAACTGCAGTGAAGAATTTCTGGACTTGGTTCAATTTGACACTTCGGGGGATACTAATTGAGCGTTCAATAGCTTCCACACTGTGTGAGTGGGGTAAGCCAATCCAGGAAAACCATCAGCCGTAGGGAAACCAATTTCCTCTCTCAAACTTATTGTTCCTGTATGTCAAAGGCGATCCCAAGAGATTCCACTTGTTGCTGACACATTCCAGAAATAATTTCATTTTCCCAGTACTTCTTTTTTTCTTTCTTTTTTCTTTAAATCAGCAGAAGCATGCACAAGAATTAAGTATCACAAGGGCAAAAGAGAAAGCTGAGAAAGCTTAAGCTTGTAAAAGAAATGTTGAGAAAAGAGGCAACATAGTGAAGATAAGACAAAAATGCCAAACCTGCTTGTTTCCATTGCCCTTGTAGTGCTATGCTGCCTATGTGTAATATATGTGTGTACAAAAACTAGTGTATCAGTAAAAAGATTATTTACTTGACTGGTCTCTCTGCTGATATGAAATAGAGTAGCTCTGCTGAACTCCTTAGAATTACATATTTGTTAGGTTGTGGCTGTCTAGCTCACTACAAAACAGAGAGAAACATCGGAACATGAAGCTACCTAGGAGATAAATATTGCTAGCCCTCAGCTACAGCACTCTTAGCTTCTGCTGAAGATGTGACTACCCCACACAGTGAGGATGTGCCAGATCTACCCTTATTTTTCATCTGTGTTTCAGAAACTATCAAGAAACGGAAGAAGTGCATTAGAAGTAAGACCATTTCTATTTCTCATTAGAAAAGCCTCTCCCAGAACATGGTTACATGCCTGTCTCTGAGACGATGAGTGAAGACCCTAGACAGTCACAGGCACTTTTCACCAAGCAGGTGTTAGACCAGTGAACATGCAGAACAAGCAACAGGCATCTTCTAATTGCAGTTATCTTATTTTTATATAGAGTAACTGTTGAAAATAAAACCACACCATTATCATATTTGCATAATTCTTTTACAAAACTAGTCTCTCAGCAGTTTCAAAGACATTGCTTCATCTCACTCCCATTTCCTGCAGGGATATTAGGGTCATCTGGAAAATTTAAGTCGACCTGACAACAAATATTCTGGTGAAACTAATATCAAGAGAGCAACAGCTTACAAATACTCTTTATACTTCTTGGTTAAGAAATCAGGATTAAAGATTTACTTCGTATTTCTCCGCTTCACTAAAAGCCCATACTTTACTATTTTCAAACTTCTAAATTTGTGTGCCAACAGTATCATATCTGTCACTGGCAACAGTACCCATTCTACCAGTGACAGAATTCAGCTATGGGAGAACCTACTGTGATTCTCCTTGTGTTCTGGCAGACCCACAGTACGTCTGCATTTTATGTCTTCAGGTATTTTCCCTGAAATTTCAACATGAAGCTATTTCTCACTTATTTACAAAATTTACTAAGTTCTGTCATCACTGTTAGCCCAGAATCTCCTGTTAATTTATCCTCACAGCACTTCTTCATTAGATGCCAGGTTTTCCAGAGCACTCAGACTCAATTTTTTGAGTGTTCAACACCTAAATTGGAGCCGGATTTTCAGAAAAGCTTGGTTCTCATTTAGGTTCTTAAAGAAGATGCAAATTTTCAAAAACTCCCAACAGCAGTGCCTGCTGCCCAGACTGTGTAAGAAACTGAGGATACAGTGTGCTAAACTTCTACATACGAATATTACATTTTGGTGCCTAAATCAGAGGTGATTTCCTTGTCAAGTCTGGTTGTCAGACTGGAAGGCTGAGCTCTCTTGACAATCTGGATGGCTATCGTAAGGTTATTGCTACTTTGCAGAAGACAGACTGACAGAGTGAGACCCCAGTGCAACAGAACATTGCACAACAGGTGGAAATGAAATCAGGATGCAGGCTCTCAAGCCATCCATTTCTGTCCCCGTACACTCTGGCAAATTGGCCTGCAGTATGATTTGCTTGTAATAGTATATGTGTTCAGCTCCAGTGAGAACTGCATGTCAGTGGCATGCACAGTGGACCCTGGCTGCAAAGCAAGCTGACAAGCATCTTGCATGATGACAGAGCTGCTGTACATGACACAGGGAATGAGACAGAATTAAGCAAGTTCCTGGAAAGCTGCAGTACAACACTTTTTCTGCCCTCCTCCTACTCAGAGGATTTGAGAAAAACAGACATTCTGACTATCTGTGCTTACATCTCAGAATCAAAGCAATGCTAGGATTATTTTTTTTTTTCCCTGCACTAATTACAACCTTTCACTGACTCTGGCTTACAGCTTGAATACCATACACCATGATGTAGATTCATCCATTGCAACTCCCTGAGCCTGGAAGGTGCATGACAGCTGCCAAAGGGCTCCAGCTCAGCACAGCCCCAGAGTGGAAGAAGTCCACAGGACCAAGTGAACTGCTAAGTCTACACAGCACAAGTATATAATGCTAAATGACACAGAGGCAGAAAGGAAGACTGGGCAACAGCCCAAATCATTCACACTGTTCACTCATCAGGTTGCCCTCGCTTTGTTTTCAACTGTGCTAACTAGCTCCCTCTGAGACAAACCTGATCTAAATGGAGCTAGCCCTGGTGCCAACAGGTCTTGGGGTTAAGAACTAGTCTTTAAGTCTATTTTGTGTAGCAGTACAGGCATAGCTACAAGGCCCAAAACCACCAGCCTCACCAACAGACAAGGTTATTTACTCTGAGCATGCATACATCCCAGCTGGTTCTTTCGCTTCTCTCTCCTGAGTGATGACACAGTGCTCACCTGGTGAGATCTGAAATTACTGATTCACATGCACTAGCCATGCCTAAGGCTGAAATCCAACCCTAGCATGCCCAAAGCAATGGTAAAACTCTGATTTTGGTGGGGCAGGAGACTGGCTCAAAGAAAAGACTAAAGTTAACTGTTACAAATACTTGTTAAAGACATAGGAGACAAAATTTATTGTTATCATGTAATCCTTCACCTCTTTGAAAATGTAGACAGAGATAATTTTCAAGCATTCTTATTTAAGCTCTGGCAATTTTAACGTGCCGCATTTTTCACTTCCAGTAGAGGCAGCTCAGTTTATAAGGGACCAGAGCAAGATGGCAAGGCCCAAAGTTGCAGTTGTGCTAAGCACCACCAGCACAGGCAGAGAGTGGTGGTTGCTTGTTGTTTGTAAAGGCTGTTGACGCATGTTTCAAGGTGGGCCCAGATTGTCAAACCCAAAGTGGTGGTACTTCACAGTCTCCCTCTAAGTCTGCTTCTCCTGGTCATGTGTGCAGGTCCTTCTTCATCCCCTCCCTCCATACGGTATTTTAAATTTTAAAAATACTTCCAATCTGGCTGTGTTAATGTGACAGATGGGAATGCTCTGGCAGCTCCCTTCTGGTGAAATATTTATAAGGTGTTGTATAGCTTCAGAAAGCAACGTATTAGGACATGGGGCGGGGGGTAGAGGGAGGAGCTTTCTTATTTTAATTTCAAGCAGGAACTCAAGTAGAGTGAGTCATAGCTCTTCAAACATGAGTCCCAATGCAAGTAACAAAATGCAGAAATATAGATTAGGCAGCTAGAACAAACAATGCTTTTAATCACCGAGGACCTAGATGGTGATTTGTTCGCAGAATGCCCAGGGAATGGGATGGGATGCCACACAGGGTTGTTTTGGTCACAGAGACAGATAAATCATTGTTTAGCTTCATTAATGGGGTCTAATTCAGAAAGTGACTTGGGACATGCTGAATACTGAGCATGTGAGGAGCTGTATTGATGAGCTCCAGAACAGCCGAGGGGCTGCAGCTGGTGTTCACAGCCCTGCAGGGAGGGAGGGTATGCCGCTGCTACAGGAAAGCTGCCCTCTTCACACCCAGCTGGGATGTTTACAAAGTTTAGAAAGTGGGAACAGCAATTACATCACACTGAATAAGGATGGGTGGGGAAGATATTTCTGGTTTTCCTCACACCCCCTCCCAACAGTATCACTAACATGAGTACTCCCATAATGCGCAATATAATGGTATCCCAGCAACCGTGCTGAAATAATACTATTTTGTGCTTTATGTATAGAGCAGTACCTGCGCAAAACTCAAAGCCCTTTACAAAGTCGACAGCCATAATTATCCTAAGGGCTAATTTTGTAAATTAGAGAGGCACTGGAATACCAGTGATGTTTTTGCCAATCAAATAGAGGGAATAGATGTGTATTTTTCCTGAAGTAGTTATTTATTAATTTTGGCCAAGAGTAGGTTCCAGTATGCTCTTCTGGACAGCTTCATTTTACCTGCATGGCAAAAAAGGGTAAAGCTCATAAAGAGGCATTACCTTTCTGTGTTTCGTTACATGGTGTTATTTAGAGATCCAGAAATTTCTTGGTTGGTGTGGTCCAACACACCTTTATCTAGTCTTTATTTTGCCACTGCCAGATTGCACAGTTAGACACCGGGGTATGCTTTCCTGTTTGCTTAGCTGGAGCCATTGCACTTTAATGTTTACTAGCACTGCTGAGAAAAATTCCAGCAGGGTTGGTTGGTTTTTTTTTTTTCCTCTTTTTCCCATAGCATTTGCTTATTTGTCAAAATTGAAACATTCTGAAGTTTGCTTTTGACAGTTTTCCTTCACAACCCAGGAAGCTTTGGGATCAGTCAGCACAAAGGCTGGGTTTCTTAGAGCTCTTGGCATTGCACTGCCTGTGGGGAAGAGAGCCAAGATGTCTGCTTCAGAGTCCTAGTCCCATGGCTTTTTCTTTATTATAGAGAATTTTAAAATATGTCTCTTGTCAGAGTAATACCAAATTTTGAACCATCTAAATTTTCTATTAAGCAGAATCACTTTTCAGTGCAGAACTGCAATATTTATGCACTTAACATGATTGCCAGAGGTACCAAAGTACAAAGCAGTCCTATCTGGAGTATTATCCAACATTTACTTGTATTACAAATGATAATGCAGTGTCTTTCTAGAGCACATGTGAAATAGAAGGTCTTCCTCTCATTGATTCATTGCCACCCAGATGACAAAGTCTAATTGGAAATCTATGCATCTTGGTAGATCTTGGATCTATCCCAGATGTTTCTCACTGACTTTTCCATTCCAAATACTCTTTGAATTTTAACAGCCATTGTATTTTTAGACCTCTCTAGTATCTTCCATCTCAGAGCTTCATAGCAGGCCTTGGAGGTGGAGCAAACATTGCAGGCCTCCATTTTGCAAATGAGAAGGCTGAATGCAGGAGGTTGCCAAAGATCACAGTGCCGTTCCAAGGCAGCGTGAGGAGTGGGACAGATGGCCACCCTCACAGGAGAGCAGATCTATGTTATTTCTGGCACACTCAGGCACCTCCATTCTGCCAGCCTCCACTCTGGAAGCTGAGATGGCTAAGGAGCCCTTCATTTTCTGTCCAGAAAAGTCATAGCTATTTTGTGCCATGAAAAGGAATCCGTACTTTTCCCTTAAGAAGGCTGCAATTCAGAAGTAAGTTAAATGACTTGCTCTGAGTGGCAAATATGCCAAAAGGGAAACATTTTCCTGGCAAAATACTAACATCCCTAACTGTGCTAACAGCAAGCAATCTTCTGTCCCTCTCCCCCCAGCTTCAATGTCCTTAGTGGAGGGGGCATGTTAAAAAGTGGCTAGTCTGGCTAGCATGAGCCACAAAAAGAGTTTCTGCCTGGTCTGTTGGTCCTGGGGGATGTGAGCAGCACTGACACTAGGAGCCAATGCAGAACCACTCTCAGAGCAGAGCTCTGCATCCCTGTTGTGCTCCAACTGTGCCCCAGCAGGATTTAGAGACCAAATATTTCATTTATCCTGCAGAAAGGACTACAGGGTTTTCTCAGGAGCTTGATATTGCACAATGGCATTCATCTTGCAGAGTACAGAGAACTTCAGCATCTTAGGCTGTTACCATTTATAGCTTTTTGGGAATTAGTGAAACACTCTCTTTGCACATCATCTGTTACCATGGCCTGGAAGCATTCATTTCCAGATAGAAGAACAGCTGTAGTAAAGTAAAAATTGTAGTAAATACATGGCGTAAAAGTTGTAGTAAATACAGGGCATATAGCTGCACACTACATTAGAACGGCTATGAAAAGCAAATCAATCACATCCATTTCTTCCAAAACCTACTGCCATCTGCATGCTAAAAAACAATCTAATTTTGCTGGTGGCCTGGCAGAACTTCTTTCTCTCAAATCAGTGGGGCTGCACCTGCTTACTTAGTGCTGGTGAATTTGACTTACAAGCATAAAATTTCTTTTGCATCTGCAGGGTCTATGAATAATTAACTACAGTCATCTGCAACAGAGGCATCTGCTTTGGCACATGAACTCAGTTTTTGAGCTGCTGCTGAATTCAGCACTTGAAAATAATTTCAAATGAAGTCTTCTAAATCTTCCTTTGGTTCATTTTGATAATATATAAAGTGACAAAGAATTGTATTTAAGACACCTCCTTTATGGCAGGACTCTAAGTACCGTTCTTTGTCACAAGAATGAATTAATGTGGGAATACACACCTCCTCATGCCCTACTAGTTCTTGTGGATATAAGTTTCCATAGCTCAGAAACATTCTTATTTATAAGTATTAACTTCTGACTTCCCATTTGCAGCTTTCTAGTTCTCTTTGATGTGGTCTTTAACGCACATTGAATGGTATGACAGTTAAGGAGAAACTGGCTGGTTTTGAACTGTTTGGTTGTATACTAGGGAAAAGTGAAACGCTCTGCCTGTCCATCTGCAGCTATGTTGTGTAAAGCCAGTAGAATACCACCACATAAATGCACAGTAACATGACATCAAAACCCTAGAGTATATGTGATCATCATGAATGACAAATGAAAATGGAGAGTGAGTGCATAGCCAGGTTGGAGCACCAGGAAGCCGTATTCCAAAACAGTGTGGGGTCCAACAGGGATGGGATAGAACTGGACTGTGAGGCCATGGGTAAAGATCTTCAGTGTGCCATTTCTCCTATGGTCAACAGACTGAGCTGTGTGGAAGAAGGAACAAGAAAACTCAGATTAACAGAAGATTAAGCACACAGGGACCCAATGAATGTCATGGGCCCTAAATACAAAGGGCTCATGGGTGTCCAGTCCAGGATGCTGTCAGAGCTATCTTTTTCCAGCCTGGTGGTTTGTTTTGCATGTTTGCATGTCTAGATATAAGTATTTTACTTTAGAACTATTTTCTAGGCATTCTTCTGCTCTGTGAGTCTTCTCATGGTAATCTTTGTTCTTGTGCTCTTCTTGGTCTGTGTTTGCATAGCACCTAACACAGTCTAGTCTGGTGTGCTGAGAACTGAATTGCTACAGCTATGGAAGCAATTAAATCTGGGAGGAGTGACACTAACAGAGCTCAGCTTTTTTTTTCAGATGTGGATCCCAAGATTAAGTTCAGATGTCTAAAGAGGAGAGTTTACAATGAACCATTTCTTTAACTGGAGCTTTACACACATTATTGAAACATAATATACTTCAGATAACTATTTGTCAAATTTGGATGGACTTCGGTCAGCAAATAATTAAAATATGAGACAGATGGCAAGATAGAGCAAAACAGCATGACAGAGGAAAAAAAAAAAAAAAAAAGCAGTTTCCTTAGGAAACCAGGATCACAAATACAGCAGTAAAATGGGACATTTGGATTCATGTATTTTATCGTTTCACATCTTTTCTTCTGACAGGTCACACTTTTCCAGAAGTACCTCCCTTTATTGTTTTCCCCATAACATTTAGACTTGTGTTTCTTATGCAATTAAAGTCACACCTCACAAATTCTTAAAGATAGAATTACAGTATATAAAATAATGGACTACGGTGAGTTAATTTGAGATTAGAAGAGTAAACACAAAGCATATTTAAGATACTGTCTCAATAATAATCATTATATTGCAATTCAGAAAAAATCATCTACCCTATGATTCTACTAAGTAAGTTCCATGATTTTTTTAAAATTGTGTACAATCCTCTCACTTTTTTTGAGCAACAGCAATTCCAAATTCCACATAAATCCATGAATTACTATTCTAAGCAACCCTTAGTTAGTTCTAAGCAACATCTCTACTATTAATGTATCCCTGCTTAGGAAAGATTCATTCAACAACCTGTGGAATTCAAATAACTATCTGAAATTATGTGTTTCTCTGGTCCTCTCCTACTCGCAAAATGCAGTAAGTTGTCTAGGATCAGAGACTTCTACTATATATTTGTTCCCAACAGAATATGCTTTTTTCCCGGGACTACTCCATGCACAGATTCTCTGAGACTTGCTAGTTACTTCCAAATATTCTTCAACACAGTCTCCTGCTGCTAGTAAAGGAATTTGAGCATGTAACTGAGGTTTTATTCCTTTATTAGCTGAGAATTTTTAATGTCCAGAATCCTCTCATCTCTTTAGCACATATTTTCCGAACCAAATATACACATCAGCTGTCTAAAACCCACTTTTCTTTTAAAGCCGGGAAACAATGAAAGTTCTTGGTCACTCTTTTAACAAGGTCACATAGTATCACTTGTTTTTCATGAGAAAAGAGTTTTTAGCCATGTTGCTCTAATCAAATTTAGTTTTGCTATTCTTTTCTATTCTTCCTGTAGCTCCAGATGGATTTAGTTTTATTCAACTACAGGTGTGAAACTGGTGAAAATGCTTTTTGTATGTTCAGTGATTTCTATTAATCAAAGCTTCTATAGCAGTATCAGTCATTATTTACTTTCCAACTTCAGATGACAATTAGCAAGAGAGATTTGAACTCTTCTCAAACACAATATATTTTGCTTTGATGTTTCCAGAGTTTGAAATCAGATTTACATGTATAAGCTAGCTTGGTGGTTCCAGTCCACAGACCTGCTGAAACAAGCTTTAAAGGATAACAGTGTTTGTTTAAACAGGTATTCAGTAGATAATGAAGGAGCAATGACCTCTTTATATTAAGATATGACATTTATGTCTAAGTTATTCTAAGTGGCTAAAGATGACAGGTTTCTAGGCTCCTCTCCTATTCATTTCTGAATACCATTTTCTGAAACTTCTGATAAATAAAATTGAAACAGATTTTTTGTGTTCCTTTCCAACCAAGTTATATGAAAGAGTTTGAGATACTTTTTTACAGAAAAATCTTTTACACAAGAGAATGATTTTATGAGAAGATTAGTTACAAAACAGTTCTCTTTTATTTCTTTGGTTTCGAAGAAACACTCTCCCTCTGAGGTTTATAAGCCATCTCCTTCCTCATCATTTCAAAAGGTGAAATTTGCTTATATGCTGTGGAGCATTTCAAGGCCTCCAGTTCACCATCATTCCTAAAGTAATGATATAGGATATAAACATTGCAGAGGCCATTTGTTGACCCTTTGTACAAGACTGTATGCCCAAATATCAAATCTAATAAAACAAAGGCAAAATAGTGATGGGAAGACTACTTCATCTCCATCTTGGAAATGGTTCACCATTTATCTTTTTCTTTCCTTTCTCTTTTAAAAAAAAATCCATGGCCCATATGGTATATGACATCTCTGCATAGACTCTTTCAAGCAGATCCGTTTTCATGTGTGATACAGTAGTATGTAACCTATACGTTTCAAGCCAATTAAGTCTATCTGCAAAAATGAAAAATAAGACAGATAAACCCATGAAGAGCAGAATACTAGCAAGTTCTCAATACATAACTGGTTTCTCAAATCTGCTGCCCATTGGAAATATTGTGTAATAGGCTGATAGGGCCCACATCCTGAGATAACTTGCATGGAGCTTCTGCACAAGCAGAACGAATTCCTCTTTACTCTGTTGAAGGGCATCATTTGGTAAACTCTCCCCGATAAACTCTCCTTCAGATAGCAGCTGAAAAATTGTGGGTTTGGTGGATAACTCATAGGTTACAAAGACAAAAAGAATTACATCATTAGCAAGGCCTTTATCAAATGTAGCTGTAAATCATCAAAATTCAGCTTTCACTCATAGACCATCACTTGTAATTTTGAAAATATGTATTTAGATAAATAATTTTCCTCATCAAGTGTGAGAAATTAAATTGCAGCTTCAAAACTGTATTTCAGCGCCATAGTAACTCCTTGGCATGCTGTTTTTCACAGGATGTAAGAATGCACTCTGGGCTCTGTCTGACCACTCAGGTGTACTCTTCTCAAATTCAATGGTTGGAACCAGACAGTCAACTGTTGCACATGTCAAAACTATCCATACTCCTAACAGTCTCTCACAAATTGTTCCATACTCAGTTTTGCTGATATTTCCTTCCTATCTCTTTCAACAGGCTTGGCTTGAAAAGTGTGATGCATGCTCACAGCATGGTGTCTTCCCTCTCCATCAGCTTCACTCCAGAGTAAGTTTCCAAGCAAAGAGAGTTACCAAAGAGCTTGCCGAGCCCAAGCTGAAAGCTGTTGTATCTGGCCTGTCACTTGCACTAGCTGGCCCCAGGGCAGCTGTTTCTCCATCTCCATCACCAACTCCACGAGGGAGGGTTGGTAGCAGCCCAGGCTAAAGCCCTGATGGGAAATGCAGTCTGTGACCTGAGGGGAAACAGGAGACAAGGTGATGGAGATCAGCTCATTGCAGCACTCCCTCTAAATTGCAAGCCCTGGGCTGCTTAGCTTGGTCTAAGCTTGGAGGGTGTGTTCTTTGACAAGTGGAAAAACTGCTTAGCAATTAGTGTGGTGCAGGTCCTAGGAAGAAATGTAAAGTAATTCAGTATCTGGAGATGAAGTAGGAAGTGTGATGAAAGAACCTAGAGTGGTACAAAGTTGCTGAGGGCCCTGTCTAGCACTTCCACCTCTCTTAACTTCTGAGAGCGCTAAATAAATCCTACTGCCACTTTGCTTCCCCAGTGAGGAACGAAACTTCTGGCTTGTAAGGACAAGGAATGAAGCGCCTGCTTGTCTGCCTGATGTGGGAGCAACTACCTGCCTGAGCCAGGGTAGGACTCTGGAGCTCTGCTAAAGTGGTAGGAGACCTGTCTTGTAGCATTTATCTAGCCTGATTTACCCCTAAAAGGGAAGACTTCTGATTTGGTTGGAAAAGGATGTACATGGCAACTAACACCATGGGGATCCATGGTCAGAAAGCTGTGAAGGAGTCATGTTACAAAGGTAAGAGCCCTGCACAGAAACCAGTAACTATCTGGTGGTGTGGTACTATGAAAAACGCTAAATCCAAGAGTCTGAGTTTTTATGCTAGAAGGATATGCTAGGAAATACAGCATTGTTTTGTGGGAACTCAAACTCCTTGCTGTCTGGGTATTTGTGTATCATACTCTAAAATAATGTGCTTGATGTAATCACCTGATTTATTTGACATTTCCTTTTCAAATATGTTAGTATGACTTAGATATGTATTTGTTTATCTGTGTACATGTATAAAAAATATAATGCTGTGCGCAGGGCCTGTTGTTGTATCAACAAAAATTATTTTATAGTGTTTTTCTTGAAGCAAATAATGATTTTGTGAAAATGCCTACTGCATGTGCAGGCACATCTTGCCCTCATTTACATCAATTCTATTAACATAATACATATATGCAGTTATGATAGTGTAAAGCAACCAAAGAAGCAGTGAGAACTACTTTCCATTATATAATCCTGCAGGATGGAATTCAGGGAAGGCTCTATCTTCTGGCTAGAGTTAAAAGGAGCAAAACATAAGTCTTTGGGGACTTCGGACTGGACTGGCTGGGGCAATTTTTCTGCTTTGCTTTTCTTGTGTAGAGAGATGCTTGAAAAATTTCCAGATAACATTTTTTTTCTCCTAGAAAATGCCAATTTATGGAAATCAACAAGTTTCATGGGAATATGCCGATTTTAAAAAAAGTATTTCATTGCCCAAAAAAGTAAAAAGCGAATGGCAACGGCAAGGTCAAGGAATATTCTGATATTTCATTTCAAGCTTGTCAGTTTTAACGTTTCAGTTTGCATAAGATTTTAAATAGAGGCACAATAAACCATGACTTATTTAAATAAGGAAATCACTTTACGGTCAACTTTTGTAATTGTGTAGAGTTGGAAACAGGGTACAGTGAAAATACCAGGGTTTTTTATGGAGCTCTAAAATCTGCTGCTGTTGATTTCTGTTAGGGAGATAATTCCTGTGTGCAGAAGCTTGAAAAGGGAGTGGGAAGGGCTGTGAATGCCCACTTGAGGAACCAAGGTACTGCTGTTATTTATGGGTTTAAAAGAGGACTTTGGACCTGGAATGGTAGTTTCTTGCTAATGCTTTTCATAAAGCTGTGTTATACAAACCTTGGGATAAGATGCTTTATGTATGGAAAATCTAGTCTAAAGCTTTAATTCACTCCTATCCCTTTCAAATACTAACACCGTATAACTTGTATCCCCCATCTTATCTTGTAGGAGTGTGACTTTAATAAATAGTAAACTGAGGCTGGTGAGGGTCCAAGCCCATACCTGTGAACAGCTGTGTATGCATCTATCCTTCTGATGTGATGAAAGTACCATATCATCAGTTTTGTTTTTCATTAGTGGTTTCTGCTCAAGAACATGACTAAGCAAATTCAGGTACTTTGGCTGCTGTGGTTTTCCTTTTATTAGTACAGTGATTTTTGGTTTCTTGGAGGGTCTTTCTTTCTGGTGTGGAGCTGGAGTTGAGTGGTATTGCAGCAGTTTAATGTTTGGGTTTTAAAATTTTCAATAAATGTTAAAAGATTTGCTTGTCCTTAAGGAAAAAAAAAAAAAAAGTGAACATGAAACACTCCTGGAGAATAAAGTGCTCTTTGTTAACTTAGATGCTTGTGATCAACTTCTGGGCTAAAAGTGTTTCTTCTTCTGAGTTTGTCTAACCAAAGCAAAGCAATCTATTTCAATTCTATTTAACGAAAACTTGCTCTTGAAAAATTGCTTTTATGAAGAAAGTGTCATTTTTGTAACAGGACTATACACAGACTACCTCCCCATATGCAAATTGTACCTATAATTCAAGCCAGAAATGTTAGATCCAGCAGATGTCTCTTGTCTGGTGATGGGGGACGAGCAACTCAGAAGTACAAGTGCCCTGAGGTCATATATTGAGGCTGGAGCCACAGCCCCCCATCTGATCTCTGATGGGAAGCACTCATACCTGTCCTTCTATATTAAGGTAGACAAGGCCAATGTGAATGCCCATTTGAACAACATGGGGTCAGACCTTTAGAGACTTCTTGCAATTCCACTTCAAATGTTCCTTCCACCATGTAAACCAGACATTTTCTCTTAGTTATCTAGCTTTTCTCCTAACTTGTTTTACGCATACCCCAAGGCTCCAAATATCCTCCTTTATCAGTTTTTTTCCCAATGCCTTTCCCATGTTTTTTGCTTTCACAAGCTGAGAATCCAATCTATGTCAAGGTGCACCCTCACCACTTAATGCAAAAATCCTTGATGTGATCTAACTTATGACTTATTCAGGTCCAGCTGTACAACTTAAGTTAATTCAAGTAAGAGCTGATCTCTGCATCCTGTAGTCAGATAACCCTTGGGATGCTCTAGGAGATCTTCCTAAATTATCCTAATTCATTGTAGTGTGTGTTTACGAGCACATGTGCCCTCAGCAGCTTCTTTTTTTGTATTGTCTTCATTTTTTTAAGCTTAATTTGGCCCAGCTGATTGGAAATAGGCCCAACCCTGCTTACAGGTAGGTCCTATAATGTCCATTAGGGACTGAGTCAGGACCACTCCTTGCTTGTGGGGAGAGCACAGCACACTACCATGATGGTACATGTGGTAGGAAGATCAGGGAGGGGTTATCTTTTTTTATGTCCTGAAACATCCTCCTTCCCCTTCTCAGTCCTGGCCTTGGTATCATGTGAGCCATGTGGGTCTCAAGCTGCTGCCATAGGCTGCACTGACTGATGAATGTTGGAGCAAAAATGAACACTGACTGCCATCAAGCCTGTCAAACGGGCATTTCCAGAGAAGGGAAGTTTGAACACTTCTTTGCTCAACACCCCAGCCTGAAAAAGTTCTCACAACTTTCATCCAGTCCCCAGTTCTGAAAAGACTGGAGTTCAGCTAAGCTCTTGCCCCACAAGTCAAGATTGTTGCCCATGACTTCAGGTGCTCTGCCGTTCCATCCTGTGCTGCGTCTGCACTACTGATGGAGCACTGGCAAAGTAGGCTTGCTGCCTGTCCGTGCTGTTTAGATGCCACTCTGCTCTTCAGTGCAAACTCTAGACATCTCCAGAGCACAGTGGGTAGACTGTTTAAGTCCACTTTATTTCCTAGTGTGGAGATCAGGTGTGCCTCCATGCGCTATGGATCCACTGGGGACTCAAAGTGCTTTGTGACAGTGTTTCCCCTTAGGATTCCTTGCTTTGAGAAAGGATTTGTCTAGAAGTCATCATGTGGCCAAAGCCGTGTGCCAAAAGACACTGAAATGAGCTGCAATGCAAAGAACTAGGTTTCTGGCCTACACTTCACCAGGCATCAGAGATGCAGTGCTAATGCAAGCCAATGCTTTTCTGTCCCCCTCTCTGGGGCCAGCTAGGCTGTGACGTCTGTTCCTCTGCGTGCTAGACACATGCAAGGAAACGCCAAGTACAGCAATGTGGTCTTAGAAATTGAGAGGTGGAAGAAGAGGGGTTTCCAACCAGGGCAGGGAAAAGGGAGACCAGAAAATGATGAGCAGCACGTTAAATAAGCAGGAGTGGGTAAACAGCTGTGTCCTACCTGTTTTTGCATTGCCTGTGCCTAGCTTGATGTGACTTTCATTTTGGTGTCAGTGGTAACTCCAGCAACAGGAGTACTGAGTAAACGACTGAAGATAGGAACTGAAGAGGATGCAGAGAAGAGCAGTGACAGTAAGGGAAAGTATGCAAGGAGACTCACAGGTGAAGAGATGCAGCCCTTGCTTATTACAGACTGGCCTTTTTGCTTGTCTGACCCATGCAACATGCAGATCCCAGGAAAAACTGCTCCTTAAAGGGATGTGAGTGATTTGATGCCATGAAAACAGAGGTGGTGCCTGGCTGCAGTCAATGGAAAGCACTGAGAAACCTTCGTAGGTAGAAAATGTTCTGTACAGAAAGTTTAGCATTTGGGCCTAAACTAGTCACTGAGTTTTTTGTTGTTGTTCTAGACTTTTGGCTTGACTCATTTGTGAGTGGCCCTTATCCAAGAAAAATGTTATGCTGTTTCTAAGGGATACACAACAGCTCAGAAAGTTTTTTCAGGATATGATAATCCTACTTCCCTTACATGCCAGTATATCCTACTATGTGATCTAGTAACTATCTGTTAGTTGCTGGTACTGTATTTCGATCCAGCAGCCACCAAAAACCCATGCACGTAAACACCACATGCTGTCTAGAAAATACAGACAACATTTTAAGTTTAGCAGAACGTAAATTCCCTAAAGACACAAAGCCTGTCTTAATAAGACACTCGGTATGCTGTATATAGGTTCAGTCAGACATATGCTAGAGAAAGGAAGACCTGAAGAATAGTACAAGATGCAAGTTGGTGTCAGAAGGTCTGAAAGATTAATGTCACTTTGCCTTTTGATACAGTACTCTCTCGCCAGGTGCAGCTAAGAAGCTAGCACTTTTACTGGGTTCAGTCTCTACACATTTCAGTGCTAATCTTGACAGTCTTGGTGACACTACCTGATGCGATAATGAAGTATAATTCCATAGTCCTGAGCTCTAGTTAAAAAAATCTTTGCTCATTATCTTGAACCACCCCTCCAAATCTTGATGCAGAACCTGTAAGTAAAATTGTGTAAGGCATTGAAGCCCCTCCAAACAGGGTCTATAATCATGGTGGCTTATAAACCAAAATGCAAAACTTCACTTTGACAGTTCCATGTGTAGACAAGTCATTGAAACCACACGGGCAATACTGTAAGCTTGTGGTTTATTTCTGGATCCGTGATGTGGGAAATGGAAGATATATAGCTTGGGCTCTTGAAGCTGTACTTTGAACAAGGGCAAATACCTGGAAAGGAATTCAAATCATAAAATACTAGGTTTAAAATTGGGACAGTTGTACAGAGAAGTACTCTAGAATAGTCTTTATGTTCCATGTTGACACTGTGTCGTCTTATTCCAGAGCAATTTCGTTGTCTTCTGGGAATTCCAGTACACTTCTTTGCAGGACTTGCTCATCTCAGAGCTGCCTGTCATTGAAACATGCTGAAGATTAATTAAGTTTAATGTACTCCTAAGGTTGTTCTTGCTCATTTTTGTGCATTAGGAGAAAAAATTCTGCACATCTTTCCTGACATACCTATAGCTGCAAAGTCACTATGTATGCAGGCAGTAGTATGGGGGGAAGGTCCTTTGGCCTGCACAGCATATTTAATTATGCCATCTGGCTTAAGCTGTCCTTACTAACTATGTGAGTAGTGTATGTATATAATATTAATTACTAGTAAATCTTTACACTTATAGTAAAAGTAGGGATGCTTTTTGCCTAACTCCTTGCTTTGTAGTGACTTCTGGCTAGATTTCTGCCTGTAACCTTGGTTCTTGGAAGGAGGTATTCTTAATTCTCAGTGCACCCTGATGCTCACAGACAGGCTTAATGTCTCAACCAACTTTGTTGCCATAGGAAAAGGGCATCAGGTATACTTCTAAGGGCTAACAAGTACCACTGGGACACTGCATGAAGATGTTCTCTCAACCACATCATTCTCTGGTACAGAAGCTTCTACAGGGAAGAGCTATTTCAGATGAGTGCTTCAGTGCCAATTGGAAAAATATAAGGCAAGAGTTTAAAATGAACTGAGAGGAAAAACATTTTCTTTAAATCAACTCGCTGAGTCTTCTACATTCCATTATGAAACACTTTCTAGCCTCCAATCTTTTTAAAGCAAGCGCGTGAGCCTGCCCCTCACCATATAAAGAGCAGAATGTTCTTCTATTAGAAGCCAACAGGCTTCACACTTTTGAGAAGGGTCCTGGTGTATTCCTAGGCCATATACCACGTCAACCCTCTGCTACAAGACAATACCAATTGGTGTTACTGCTGTTAATGGCATTTTTGTCTTGCTAACCCCCAGTGCAAATTACTGATTTCTCAGTGACAAAATCTGGTACTGTGGTAGGCTTTATAGTATCTGGATCGTTTGCACAGGGATCCATGGATGCTGATCTGCTCTTTAACACAAACATGCTTAAATCGGGAACACTGATATGCCATATCCAGCTGCGGCTACAAAAATACTCTGTGGGAATTATTCATTCTGGGCCCCAGTGACAGCATTTTCTCTTCTAGAAGCAGTTGTCTTTGAAAGCACCAAGGTCCCATCTTCTGAACCACACAGACTTCCTAGCAGCATAAGTCCCAGTAATTTTTCTGGTTGTGCTTGTGGTGTTTGACTAGATTGTTCTTTGAATGTGCTGTAGTGAAGGTATTTCGGTCCAGCATGTCCTAGCCACATATGGTCTTGTGTGCCTACTGAGTTTTTTTTGGAAAAAAGAATGCCTCAACAGTGAGGTGGGAGGAAATGCAGGAGCACTGGGGTATGTTTTGTAGGACATAGTGAAGGCATCTGATTAGTGGACTCTGCCCCAGGCAGGAGCACCCAGAGTTGAAGGCTCCTTGAATCCTAGTGTCTTCAAGATTAATTGTGGAGAACATGCTCTGTGGGTGCCCATCGGAAGCCTGGTGAATGGACAGGAAGCTCGATTTTGAGAATACTGCCAGAGATGTTTGGACAAGATGGCAAAGGTACAGGAGAAGAAACAGCCTCCTTAACTAAAAATATATTGGTTGTTGCCTTTGTCTCCCCTGGGAAACAAGAGCTCTTCCCATATTCTCCCCTCCAAACACTGATATCGCAGTGATGTTTCTGAATTGCTGGTGGTTTGTGCAATATCTGGAAGTGGTCAACAAAACGACTGGCAAAAAAATGGAAGAAAAATATTAAAGTGAAAACAAAGATGCTTTGTGTGCATGGCAAATGGGCGGGGTGGGAAGGGGCATTTAAAGCTAAGCCTAACTGTGGGAGCACTGCAAAAATATTATTTTCTTTAATGCAAGAAAATTATTTTGATATTAAAATATATTGAGGAAAAACTATTCTGGAGGCTAAAGAGATAGATATCAGTAAAAGAAATCTCATCTACTTTTTCTCCCAGTAAATTAATCTCCTCAGCAGCCATAAATACACTATGCACTACACAGTATAAGCTGTTTTTTTTTTTTTAATTTTAATTTCCTCCAAACCATTTTTACACAATTATAACCCAAGCTGGCATGTTCACATGTGGAGCCTCCCACTGCTGTGATATTCAACTACTTAAAGGTCTGAAAGCATTTATCCTCCCCACGTTTTGTTGAAATAAAGGTGTATTCTAATAATCATGTTACAGGTGAAGTGACTGACCTAAAGTTTTACAAAAAATCTGTGACAGATGAGGAAACTTGAATTCAAGCCAATAACTTTCAGAGTAAGAAAGACATCTATTCCTTAATGACAACTACATCATAAGACATGGAGTACCCAAACAAATTAGGGCCAGGCAAGTTTGAATAGTTCCCATTTTCCTTGTGCTACCTACTGTGTGCATAGTCTTTCCCAAATAAAGAAGGAAGTTCATCTCCCATTAAAGGCTAACTTCCATCTTCCACAGGGTAAGAACATGCAAACATATGCCTGTTGCCACACAGCAGCTAATTAACAGTGGTGTCAAGTTAATGCCTGCCCCATGATCAGTTCTTTGTGGAACCCCCACAGAACATTGTGTTGCACTTGCAAAGCAAAGTTCCTTGCATATACAAAGTGGGAGAACTAAACCATTCAGTTGGGCTGATATCTAAGCCTTTATTTGGTCTTGAAGCCAACTGAGATGGCAAACCTCTCTCTAAAATCAGTGTCCCATAACATTAGTACAAGCAAATGGTTTTCTACTGACATATAAAATATAATCATAGAAGCACACAAACTATACAAATGGTTTGTAAGAAATGCAACAAACTCCTCACAAAAAGTGCACTCAGTGAAAGCTCTTTAATTTTAAACATTTCCCTGAGTCATAACTACATTTAATTTCCATATGTTAGAGAAGGAGGAGAAAGAGGAGGAAGTTGTGGCTCAAACGAAATGGGAGGTTCCTCTAGTAAAAACTTCAGATGAGCAGTTGCTTCTTCAGGCATCTGCTTGTAGGAATATGCCAGACGAAAACTTTGCATCCATATGGTGCACTGCAAACAAGGCACTTGTCAGTATACAAACATCAGCTGATTTTTGCACATCTTTTTTGTTTGCCTTATAGCAAACAGTAGAGAGTCCTCCAGTCTCTGCTGGGGCTTGCTGGTTCTTACCATAATGAAAGAAGAAGCAGGAAATAGAGAGTTACTATATTCTTCAGGGGCTGGGAAAAGTTGAGGTAGCAATCAATTAAGTGACTTGCCAAGACCACACAAGGAGTGAACTATTATGGATAGCCCTCGGGCTCCTATTCCCAGTATGCAGTTCTCAATAGTAAATATGCCTCACATTAAAACTTGGAAACTGCCTCAGTGCACCCACTGGATGTCCAGCCAGCCTCCTGGCTATCTGTGCTCCTTATGGCACCCAGGGATGTAGGCAAGGAACCTATCTTACAGGCCAACTCTTCAAAAGAAGCCACCCTGTGCTTGGGCAGAAGTAGGCTGCATACTTCCTTGCTTTTGTGCTTTAGGATGTGTAGCCCTCCTAACTGAGGGACTTATGATATGCAGGCTGTGTTTTTGGGTTGGTAGAGCTCTTCTGAAGAACACTCTAGTCCTAGAGGGGTATTGATGTGGATGTTTTAAAGTGCATTGGTATAGGTAAAGTACTTCTGTACAGGGAGACAAGTCTAACTTTTCCTCTGCTTGACTACAGTCAGATTTGATTTTTTTATGCTTTAGAAATTACTCCTAGGAATCTGGGTGACTGTTTAGGAAAACAAACAAACAAAAAAGCGTCAATGAGCAAAAAATATCTCCAATATTTTGCATAGCTCTAGCTTGAAATTTTTTTAGACTTCCGAATAAGTGCATGTTTGTGTGTTATCGTCTCAATTCTATCTATCCCTCCTTTGAAGGTTGCCACATGAAAAGAATGCTCTATGGATGGCTAACTACCATACGGTCCAGTGAGCACAGAACTGTGCCTTCCAGGTAAAATGCTCTTGCAAAAGAAAAGAGCCAGGCAGAAAAAGAACAAAATGTAAGACAACTTAAGAATCATATTAAACTGAAATTAAACTGCCAGGTTTTGCTCTGTTTCACTAACATCAGTTTGTGTGGTCAAGTCCTGTTGCAGAAGTTTCTAGATGATGGTCTTTAAGACACAATTCACCTGTTCAGCCTCAAAAAAACCCACCTCATAGTGATGTGACTGTAGTGAAAGGGGTTCTCTGCCAGGAAAACAGACTTTTAGTGCCATTATTCATTTTTTAATACCTGTGCTGGGACTTCAAGTGCCACTTGTAACGGTTGTTTTTCTTTGATGCAGACCTTTGAAAGAGATTAATTCCAGAAGTCTTTTTGATTTGTGGAAGCTGAATGCATATAAAATCTTCTAGATTGCTGATGGCCAGCTGCAGTCTTGTTTAGTCACAAAGTATTGCCATCTCTCATGACTTCACTGCAATTTTTCTGACATTTGCTACCTTTATCGCAACCCTGACTGATAGCAGCAGATACTCTGAGAATCTCAGATTTATTTGAAGGCCTATAGAGATGTGTGTTCAACCACTCAGACTATGCAGAAAAGTTTGAAATTGTTAAGCAGGTGTATTCTGAAACCTCACACCAGAAAGCAAATAAAAAGAATCTTAACAGCTAACTAAAAATGTGAATTTTAAAAAATGAAACCCTTTTTTTGGGGTGGGCAGTAGTATCGCATGTTCTGGGAAGTTGTTAGTCCTTATCTGTGATGATATTTAGAAGTCTGGAGCTAATAAGGGCAGGGTATCTTATAGGAAAAACATCAGCACATAAAATTAATGCACTGTATGGATGATTTGCTCCCTATAGCACAGGAGAACACAAAATACCCTCCTGGGTCAGACCAGCAGTCCATTTTAGCCAAGGGCTTAGTCTCTGACCGTGGCAACAGGAGATACTGTTTTGGGAGAACATGCAAGCCCAGCTGCTTTCTGTGGCCCATTCCCCTTCTCGAGACCTGTTCTATTAGGGATGTTACAGGGCACATCCATGCCCTCTGCTTTCAAAATACATTTGTAGATCTGTTATCCATGAACTTGTGTTAATCTTTTTTGAACTTAGTGATGCTGCCTGTGTTTTAAAACTCTAGTGTATATAGTTTAAGGATTTCACTACCCATCTGTAAAGAAATACTTGTCTGTATCTGATTTAAGCCAGTCTTTATATTAATTTCATAAAGTGGCCTCATACTGTAGTATTCAATTAACTGTGTTCATTTTGCCCACCGTTTTAAAGATGTGTAAACCTTGATCATATCTTCTCTCTACCTTTTGCTTCTAACTGGGGAGTCCTGTTTCTTCCAGTGTCTCATTGTAAAGCTGCTGTTACGTGCCTGTAATTTCTCATGATGTCTCCCAACCACCTTGACTGCAAAGCTGCAAAGTAAATTCAGTCACAAATGAGCATCTCTCTGACTCCTGGCAGACTTCTGAAAGCTACCTATCCTGCAGAAGCACTTGCAGAACTATGCATCACAGGACTGTAGGAACTCTCCTCCACCCTCCTTTTCTCTTATTCTATCTGCAGGGATTTTTCTCTTTATCATCCAAAATTTGCACTTGTGTAGCTTCTTCTATTGAAGGACTCTGAGATTAATAAAGCCTTCTCCTTGTACCTCAGCACTGAATGGTGAGCAAAGAGCCACAAAATGACAGACATTTTCTCAAGGTTATCTAATAAATACCAGCAGAATTAAGAACAGATGCTAGAGAACTAGAGCCAAAGTCTCTTTCTGTCAACCAGATCACTGTGGTTCATTTCAAGACACAATTTCTGGCTAACATTTTAATATTACATTACTTCAGAGTGTTACATCAACCTAACTTCAAGGTTACATATATATATATATATATATATATATATTTCTGGCTGCTCATTAACTATCGGTGTAGACATGCTTGGACTTTAGAAGTCATTCATTTGCTAGGTGCACGTTAGCATGATCCTTGTACTTGTATTCATATTAAAACTGATCTCTTTAGCAGTTAAAATTCAATGAGTACCTTTGAACATTCATGTGAACTTGTATAAACGACACTGCAAGTAAGTTCTCTAGGAGGTGCAAAAAGGCAAGGAGAAGTTCTCTTCCTGTATCATAGGAAGAAAACTACCAAATACTCTGTATCAAACTAGTAAAGCAATTAACTTTATTCCTTTCTAAATAGATTTTAAGGCCACTGCTCAAAAAGGTTCAAGGTCTTCTCAAAATTACCTGTATCTTTACTTATACAAAAATACATAAATATGTTGAGGGAAAACTTCCATAAAGAAACAAAGAAATAATGTGACATTCTGGATCTGCAAACAGCTCCTGTATCTTTGCCAAAGATCAGACTTTTATCACTCATTATAGATGCAAAATTAACATGCCTCAGCTTAATATAAATACTGGTTTCACGCCCTTGCAAGCCACAGTGTAAACACTGAATCAATACAGCTTTCAGAAAGCTTTGAGCAAAGCAAAGCTTTGAGCAGGAAAAGCCTGACACAAAGGCATCCCGTATGGAAGGATGCGTCCCCAAGAAAGACAGCAAGGCTGTAAGACCCCCTTTCCACTGTCCTTCAGCAAGGGACATCTTGGAGGGAGTGGGAAGAGATGGTAAGGGGAGGCAATAGAAATACATCAAAACCCGCTTTTGTAACAGCGTATAGAAAGCCTAGGCAAGAGATAGGGAATTTCAGACCCTTAAACTTCTACACCCAGGGACAAATCATAGTGGGGAGTTTTGCTTCACCTAGCAGATACACTAGGCAACAGTCAGAACGATTAACTTAACACTTGCATAGACCAGACCCTATAAATAGATCTTAGCTAAATTTTCAGCTTCACATGCTTAAGGGATTATGCAAACAAAGGTACAGTTTAATGAAGATATCATGGCATATGGGATCAAGAACTACGAACAACCCATGCCTCTCTTCTGGTTTTCCCAAGTAATGCACAAAGTCTGAATCTGGATAAACTCACAGAATTTTAGGCTTTTGTCCAAAAATTATTTCATTTTCAAGAGTCTGAAAAACTGGCCTTGTTCTCACTGGGACAACAGACTTCCTCACTGCAATTTCAGAAATGGCAAAAAATACCATCCAAACATCCTCCTTTGGTACTGCAGCACCGAAGCAGAGAGTGGGGGGAAGTGGAGGAAGGGGAGAGGAAGTTTAATAAGAAATTGTGTTAAATTCACTTTCTGAGTGAACATGAAATTGAAGTTGCCCTTAAATTAGTTATTTTCCCCACAGCTTGTTTCAGCAGCAGATGAACCCCAGAACACCCATTTCATTCATTTATTGCACCTGGGTGAAAACACACAGCACAAGAGACAACCTATCTAGTTGTGCAGTAAGGCTCTAACTTAAGCTAGTTAATACTGAATATAAGCTCATTTCAGTGTAGAGCTTCATGCACCTAATGCTGATTTGTGATATATCCCCACACAGTACATGTACTTTTAAAATATAAATTTCCTAGTCAAAACTGCACCAATGGTTTTAAATGGTGCCTATGTTGGTGGTAAATGTGTTGAGCTTTGAGAGTGGGATACTTTTCACCCCTAGCCTAAATAAGGCGCCAGCAAATCCATCAGATGAGATTTATTTAAAAGATTCATCACACTGCTGCTCTTGCTGAAGTAAAACAGGCAATAAAATTCCACCAAAGCTAAATTAACAGCATGCTGCTGAGCTGATGTAAATGCCAATGCACGAAATGCCTTGCACTCATCACTTGAGGCAGCCTAAACTGGAATCTCAGGCTAAACAAAATCTTCCTTGCTGCTGCACGAGTGCTACATCTTGGGGAAGACCTGTGGATTACTGTCACTTTTGTTAAAGTCTTACAGGCATTTAGCTAAGACAAACACCTACAAGTACGATGAACACCTAAAATTAATTTAATAAAACAACAATGGTGTTTGGGCCTGCTACTGCATGGTATGTACTCAGGGTAGTAAAATTGCCTCCCAAGCTGCTTGCTGGCCTTACCTGAACATGGCATTCCAGCTATGCACTAAAAAGTCTCTTTCAAACAAACAAACAAAATATCAGAGGCCACAAGGAACTGATCTCTCAATTGAAATGGATGAAAAAATAACTCTTCTGGAATGGCTTCTAGCTAGGACATTAGACAAAATAGAAAAATAAATTATACCCTGATGTTCCCTTAGTGGCCTGTATTTGAGAAGAGGTCTTATGAAGGCAAGCTGTTCTCTTTTAGTAGCGCTTCAGTTTTCTAAATTCATAAATAGCCTGTATAACCCTTCTGCTGTTTGAAAACTGGAATTTGTTTTGCAGGATTGCAGGCTCTGCTCAGGCTATTCAAAAGACAGTTGAATATGAGACCACAAAAGATACGTGAAGAGATACATACTTGTGTGCATGCACGTATATCCATCTCCTTTTGTGTTTACACTTACTGTATTTAACTTAAATTTTCTCCTGAACCAGTGAGGTAAACTTCAGTGCTGTGCTTTAGTTTTATTTTTTGTGTTGGTGAGAGGTTCTGGCTGGCCTGATGGCCTTTGAGACAGGAGACCTTTGCTGACCCATAGCATAACTCCCATACAGGCAGTAGCAGAAGGGAGATCTCCCTTAGATGAAGTCTTGTGACCCTGCCCAGTAGGGAATCATTTTTAAGTGGGTGAGGCTGATTCATTCTTTACTTCTAGTTGCACTGGATGTAAAAAACGATAGTGTAAAAAACTCCATCAAAGCTCAAGCATGGAAGAGAGAAGGGCTAAAACTGACATTCAGAGACTCGGATGCCAGACAAGGTAAAGTGACTAAAATTTTGCCACTGATCTCAGAGGCTGGGAGCTACATTTTTAGCTTCCAGAACTGCTTCCTGAGACAAATACGTTCAGATAAACCAATGGAAAGGCAATCAATCCCGAATTGCTGTTTGCTTTTCATTTCTTGGGACTCTTGTCTCCCATGCACTTGACTACTTCAGAGTGCCTCTGCCAGCAAAAAGGAAAATGCAGTAATGCCAGTGTGCCCACTTTTCCTTACACAGCTCCTTGAAAAGAAAGACAGTCCTGTATCCAGAGTTGGAATGTCTTCCATAAGGACAAACTCATGAGGAAAATTCATCTCCCAGCTCCAACACATGAAACATAACTCGAGACTTTCAGAGACACTGTCTCGTTACCAAACATAAATATACTTTCACAAGCATAGCAAAGGCATACCCATGCTTTCACGCTAACGCCCTCTGTCATATTTTGAGTTACTACTTTGGGGAATTATGATACAAGAATACCTATGTGAAGTGGTTGAGATAATTTTTTTTTTTTTAATACAGACACAGCCTAATTTTTTTCTGAACCTTGTTCTTAGAAATTACTGTATTACTTCTGCAGACATCTTCCAGAAAAAAAAAAAAAGGCAGCCCAAAGCAGACACCCAGCATGGAAATATCCAGCCTGAATAGTTAAATCTAAGCAATGTCCTAAGAAACTTAGAGGGGCCTTGGTGCTACTCTACTACTGTTTAAGGCTATGTTAAACAGAGCTGCTTTCAGCTTCACCTGTTAGACTGAAAACTGAGGCCTATCCTGACAGATAATGCTCATCCTTGTCAGAGAAGGAAATTCAGGAGCTGTGCTGACTTCATTTAACACAGCTCAGGAGACCGCACAGCTAAATAGTTCCTCTTACTGAACCTGTGACCCTGATGATTTGAGCACTAGTAACTAGCACTTCCTCCTCATATGAATTACCAAAGCTCTCAACAAACCACCTCTTTTGTCACTGCTCGCTCTGAGCCAGGCTCATCTAAAAGTATGACACCGACGTTGAACAGAAAAACACTGCAACTGAAAAAATTGCTGTCCTCTGATAAGAAACAGTCTTCTAGGTGCTTGTATCTAGGAGATGAAGCCATTAGGTTGTGGTAAGTCTATCCGTGCAACTGAAAAATCTAACATGCTGACAGTGGCAGTTTAAACCATGCAAACAGCAGCAAAATAGTCCTTGGCGACTGAACTGGAGAGGTCTGGGTTGGACTCCCGGCACAGTTACTTCATGTCTTTGCTCAGTGCCCATCCTCAGAACATTAAACATACGCTGCTGCAAGGGTATGTTAGTGCTGCACTATTTGCAGTATATTGCTGTTGCAAGGCAGGGGTGGAAAAGAAGTCTGAACTTTAACTTTTTCAGATTATGAGTTTTTAGAGAGTTTGTGGGAAGTGCTCTAAATTCTGAAGGCAAAACAACATAACACCTATGATTGAGGATATAGCACACCACACTTCTCCTGGGGTCTGTGGTTTTGCCCTTACAATGCTTGCTTTTAAATTATATTTAAATTATAGTTTGTCTTTCAAATCATTATACTACTTCCTTAGAGAGACTGCTAGCACTGGGTGTGGGGACACCCCAGAATCATGCTTTCCTCCCTGGGAAGCGCTGTGCAGGAACAGTGGGCATGGTCCATGGCACAACCGATTCGGCTCTCCATGGACCTGCTCCAAAGCCCACAGAAATAAACACATGCTTTTCCATTGATTGACACAGACTTTGGATTGATGTCTGTCAGTACTTCTTAACTGTGGAAACCATGTAATGGTGTCAATTCAGAAGAAACCCAGAACAGTTTCTGGAGGGGGGGAAAGAACAGTCTCACTGTAAATCACTGCAGATTCTTGCAATCAGTTCTTTTCAAGTCCCTGGTATGGTTAAGGCTGAGGAAATCTGCTCTTATTAATCGAGAGATTAAAAAAAAAATAAATATCCCCAAACCTCTACTTCTCACCCTTCCCTCAGTATTTTGAAACCTATACTTTTCAAATCTCCCAGGCTGACTCTGAATAAGGAGAACTTCCTTTAAACTGGGACCTCCCTAGCAGATTGTCACCTCTAAGGATGAGAAAACAGTGCAAAAGCAGTGGCACCAACAAGCTGCAATTCGGGTTGTTTGAAATCAAATAATACCTATATATCAACCTCCTTCTGTTAGTGAGAGCCGCAGCATTTGTTCAGGGCAGGCTACAAGCTTATTTGGTCTAGCATTTTGTGCAGTCTTGAATTAATTTAACTAATAATCTTTAATTTCCCATAGCTAATGTTCTTCAGCTTTGTAAATAATCCAGTGAAATTTCCAATTAGTTTTGAAGAGTTATAACCAAAGCTCACCTTTATGTGACTTTGTTTTTTCATCTTCCAATAGTGTTAACTTAGATTTTCTATCTAAAAATGTCTGCTCTAGATTCCCATCCCAGTATGTGCAGGATGTCCTCTGTGCAAGCTCTTACTTTGCCAGCGTGTTTTCAAATCTTATATCCTGGTCAGGTAAGAATATTCATCTTAGCAAAAGTCAGCAGAAAACTCTGTATTTTTGTTCTGATCTTCATGTGAATTTACAGAAGAAATTGCATCTGTATTCTGCTAAACCAAATGCTCCTGTTAATCCCTATTTTTGCAAATAAACCACTCCTGCACAAATTGTGCTGCTCATCTTACTGAGTTCAAATACATAAAATTCGCAAGTTCTCATTAACACCCCTGTAACACAGTCCAAACATTGACTCAGCTAATGCTTTCAGTTTAGGGCCATAAAGTTATATGTTATTGTTTCATTTAACAGAAAGTTATATAAATTGTGGGGTTTTTTCTTAAATGCTATAAAGAGATTTCATAACTGTATTACAAAAAAAATTGTTTTATCAGATGAAGATAGGGTTCTATGTGGTTAGACAGTGTGTAGGAATAATCTGATATATGGAATGCAAAATCTTAAGAAAAAGTAAAGTTTAGGTGACCAAGGGAGGGGATCATGACTACAGAAGTGATTAAACTCCTGACGCACAGAAACAAACTCAACAACTCAGGGTTACAAAGCAGGCATGTTTATTCCGGCCGGGGTGCAAAGGGATTTCTCCACAAAGCTTGCACCCCATCTCTGGCAAGTAGCCAAATATTTATTACACCAAATCATATATATTCATTAGGAAGGGCTGGGTTATTACAATCAGTTCGGGGACTAGGTGTGATTATTATAATTATTCAAGGGGAGAAATACGGGGTCCTCTTCACAGTGTCCGCTCTTTCCCGGGTATGCGCCGTTGGCAAAGTCCAGGTGTCTTCTTCCTAAATCG
Source organism: Athene cunicularia (assembly GCF_003259725.1). Lineage (NCBI taxonomy): Eukaryota > Metazoa > Chordata > Aves > Strigiformes > Strigidae > Athene > Athene cunicularia. Next base: position 10,602,849 of record NW_020799092.1, on the reverse strand, counting down.
GCGAGATCATCCTCCCTGGATAGCATCTCTGAGTCCTTTTGTTCAAGTTTAAGTTTGCCTAAGTGCCCATTCAGGGCTCTGAGTAAGTGCCCATTGAGGGCTTTGATTCTGCTATAGGTGAGTTGTCCTTTTCATACCCCCGGGCTATCTGCTACTTTCTTATCATAGCCAATCCCCAAATTATCTGGTAAACTACACTGAATCCACAAAACAAGACTGGACAATCAGAATTCTTAGACAACGTTCAGCAATCATCATATGTTGCTATAAGTAAATAATTTGCAAGGAAAGTGGTCATTTCTCTGTATCACTCCAGGGAAATAGGCAACTAAGCACAAAGGAAAAATTATTAATTTAATATATTCATGTTCCACAAGATCCTATTTTTCAAGTCAGAAAGAGTCACTGCAGTCATCTACTCTGACCCCCTTGCAATGAAGCACATAAAATACTTGTTACTGGGGAAGGTATTTACTTAGGAATAATATCCTAGGGTGTTCATAAGTTACTTAAAATTGGACAAGTTCTGCACTGCTGAGACTACTGCTAGAGAACCCTTCACTGACTCTCTAGGGATACTCCATACATACATTCAGTTTCTCCAGGATCATTTAATACTACCTGCATGATGATACTAGGCAACAGCGTTCTCTTTCAAGTGCATGAGTTGAGGAAGCTGCTGTGACTTAGCTTCTGGAGATAGGTAAATCAGTAAATAACACTTGTTTTACTTCATCTGTGCACCAGAAAGCTTCAGGATGGTATGATTTACTTTTTTTTTTTTTTTTAAGTAGTGGCTGTGATGATGTGCTAACAGAATTCCTTGATCGCACCTCAGTACTTCACAAATATCCTTCATTGCATACTCCTGTCCTGTGCTGTGCTAAAAGGTGTCCCAAACCATAAGACTTCTTCAGTGCTGACTGTCCCTTCTGTGAGGGGTACAGGGACAAACCGAAGGCAGAACAGTCACTAGGCATTATCTTAGCAGCTCCTTCATACATGTACATTTCTTCTAGCCTGTTTTTGTGGGGTTTAGGGTTTGTTCAGTTTTTTTTTACAATAGCTGAAAGCCAGCAGGCCAGGCACTCTGCTTACAGGAATCAAACTTGGATCTCTTGGGTCATGTACCACCACTTTTACTGGGACACTGGCCTTGCGCCTCAAAGACTACAATCCAGCAGGGAACTACTAGAGATGTCACTGGTCTAAGCTTCAGGCAGTTAGACGTCAATATTCAGACTTAAAAGAAAAAAACACACTCATTTTGTTCTCCAAATAGCAGAGCAATAATAATTAAATAATAATTAAATAATTAAAACCATCCACTCTTCAGAAACTGCAGAGGTGCGGCTTACAAAATGCCTTACAAAAGAGACCTATGTGCAAAACTACACTCACTGGTTTAGTATGCTGGGAGGCATACTGAGCATCCTATGTTCGTGACTGCCCTGGAAACTTTTTTTCTGAGCAGAACAGTTTGGGATCCAAGAGCACTTTTGCAATCAGCAGGTTCAAAGTGTTCTGAAATGTCATATGAAATATGCCTTTAAAATGTCACAGGAGTGTAGAGCCCCAACTTCTTAAGAGTCACCTATTAAAGTGAATGGAGAAATCTTGGAATTGCACAGTGATTTAGTACTTTTAACATACGATGTCAGTCTGCCCATGCTTGAAACTGAAGACTTTTTTTTCCATCTGCTATGTCTTGTTATCCACAAAACACAATAGCATTTTAAACTTCAAGAGCAACAGTATTAATAGGAATGAACAGAAAATGACAGTGCACAATCAAGCTTCAAGGTGTTTTAATCATGAACATGCTTCCCTAAGCCCTTGTTCCAACTCCTGGTGTTGGTCATTGTATTTTCCCTGCCTTTTTGAACATGAATGTCAGCTACCACGTGTGCAGAAAATAGAGGCAGGATCTAAGGTGGCAATGTACTGTTTTAACTTGTCTGAGAAGGTCATTCTCTTCTGGTGAGTCCCCTTGCTTCTATTTGCAGCCAGTCCCTGTCCATGCTGCAGCACTGGGAACAAAGAGTAATACAGCACTCTGATGTGCTATAAAGTTCCTCAAACCTGATGGTATTAAAACTTTCATTGCTTACTAGAAAGTATCATTCAGTAAACATATGTCAATTGATTGCAATAAAATGAGCCAGGAAATATTTCAGGTGATTTCAGGTCTTTTAGATACAGACCTAATGCAAGATGAGATGTATGATACTGAACATTAAATTAGTCCTAACCATACCGAAGCTTTGTTCAGCTGGGTGGAGAGACCTCCTGCAGGCAAATTATGATACTTTTCATACTTGTAAGGTCCTAAAACTCAAGAAATTGCCCTATGGTCAAGCTGTATTTTTCATGGTCTGTCGTCTCATCTTCAAAGGGATGCCAAGCCAGCCTGCTCCAGAGCTGATGCTTATTGTACCATGCAGATCAGTAACCGCCTGTGATTTTACAGATCAGTATACATCATAGGTGCTATAAGTGCTTCGGAAACAGGCAACTTTACTGAGGTTTTGGCATGAGAATAAAATAGAATGAAATTCCCGTTGAATTAAATTTGGTGGTTCATTCTGTAGAGCAGTACTGGGAAAACAGAACAGGCAAAGGTCCTTTCTTAGCTCAGAATCAAGTACGTCTGCCTTTTCAAGCAGGAAAGAGTGGAAATAGCACATGGTCTTTTCCTTGGAGCCCTAGAAATCCGCAGAGCTATACATAAGACCTGTCCAAAACTAGACAAGTGTTTCTCACAGTATGGGCTCCCAAACTTCTCTCAACATACATCTGAGTACTGTATGAATTTCTGCTGGTTTCCACTGTAGTGGTGCTGAGTCAAAGCTCAGGTGCCTCTTTCATGCTAGATGCTAAATAGAAAATTTAATGGAGAAAATAGCCATACTAAGTATGTTTAAAATAGAGGTAGTTTGTTTTTGTGTGAGAAGCTTGGTTGTTGTAGATGCCAGGTCAGAAACTGCAAACAAAAATCCCCAAGTAATTACCAAAATTATACTGAAGATGCATGGTGGGGGGTGGTGAGAAGTAGACTGGTTTAATTACATTGAACACGAACGAAACGGTAATCTTGCATGAGAAGTACTTGAGATTACCATGGGGCACTGAAGATTAAAGGCAAGATCTTGATTTCTTGCCTCAGCCAGTGCTTGCTTTTATTTCAGTGAGACAGTACCAGTAACACGAGGAGAAGGGTAGTCAGCTGGTGCTTCCAGGACAGGTCTGCCTCTCCTTCTAAATGCGTCTGAAGCATCCAATCAGTCACTTCCTTTCAAGCAAAAATCAGCCTGGACTGCTTTTTGTGAATTTACTTTTGCGCCATTTACTTTTCATGTCTTAGCAGTACATCTCATTAATGACTCTTTCCTCCATTGACACAATTTTGACTTACAGTTTTCACTAAATAAATCTCAAAAGCATCGGTTTATTTCTGATCACTTTGGATTGTTTTCCATCTGTGGACAACCTATGTTCGCTAGCCTCTAGCTGGATTATTCACAGCCCTATGCCCCAGCCTATTTCTTTAGTCACAAAGTCATCAATAGGACACAGTATATGAATATTTGATAATTAAATTACAGTAAGCTATGTCCTGGAAAAAGCTGCCTCTTGTTGCCTTCAACCTTTCTGCCTGCAGCTTTTCAGAGGCAGGTGTTGTTTTTACAGGATTGTGCATCTTTATGGCAAAATTGCTGTGCTTCCTGTTCTTGTAATTTGATCAGCGAGGTAAACATAAATAAACAGAAGGAGTGGACATAAGGGCCACATTTGCAGTTGCACTTGCTAGGATATGAATTACAAGAGCTCTAGGATCCTCCTGCTTTAGTAAATTTGTTGACTGTGATTAGGAAACAAGGAAATTTCTCAGCTCCCTGTTGCAGCAAGGGGAAAGGTAATTGTGTGGGCACAGCACTGCAGCAGGTGGTGGGCAGCCCACTTCACACTCCCGGCTTTGTAAAGAAGCTTGTTTGGCCCAGTCCTCAGCTGGGGTAAGTAGGCACCCACTGCCAGAACAGGTACAAGACCGCACGTCACTGAAAGACACCTTTCTAAATAAATGCATAAATAAGGATGCTGACATTCCTCTCTACTTCTCTTTGATATAACCTTGTGGCCTACTGTGCTCCCTGTAGATAAAGGTCAAGTTTTCTTAATTGCAGGTAAATTTCCTGAAACTTTGCCTGGCAATAGTTCTAACAGACGTGGACTTGTGGGACAAACTAATGCTGTGGTTCGCTATTAAATTATTTCATGTTGGAATTCAGCCTGGAGCAGAACCAGGTCCAGCATATGTAACCACAAGCATCCAGTTGGGTTAAGCAGTAGTGCTTGGCATCACAGATTTTGCCACTGAGGTTGGTAAACAGAAAGTGTTTGTTTTGGCACTTATACTCCCATGCCCCACGTTTTTCAGAGTGTGGGTTGTTTTTTTTTGTGTGGGTTTTTTTCTGCTCCCCATGGGTCTAATACTGCATTCTTCTGTGGTGACTCTCCCATATATTTCTATTTATTCTGAAGCCCTATTTCAGTGAAGAACTAAATAGCCCACTCAATTTTTTGGCTTCTACATTCTTTCTTGCACTTTCCTGCTCCAAATGTCAGACTTGAAGTTCTCACTTGTAAAGTTCCTCAAGGGCACAGGTCAATTGCTGGGTAAGTCAGGAAAAGATCATGGTCGGCAGCTCTGTATAACTGGCTTCCGCTGTTGTGGGGAGTGGGATTTTTGCTTCCCATGGCCAGCACAGAGATAAGTCAAAAGCAGCCCTGTAGAGTAGGGTGCAAACCTTTCATAGATTATAGTTATACTCAGAGTTGGATGGCAAATATAGCTGCATGGAGGGGAGAAAGAAGGTAATGACAAGCTCCTTTATGTTTGTGGTCCTGTGGGTCAAAATGAAATTAAGTCCTACTGGGGAACTACTGAAAGACAGGATTGACAAATGTTTTTAATGAAAATAAATGTTATTTCAATGCTTTATTTTGCTGTCAATAATTAATGGCAGTGGATGAGCCATGAAGGGTCATAAGGATCCTGCAGGGCATACAGGGGTTGGGGCTCAGATGCTAAGTAACTGCTGCCTGCCTGGGAGCCATCTACAGGCTAGATCTCAGCAGCCCTGGCCCTGAGGAGAAATCAAGGAAAGAAGCTTCGGCAATGCCTGAGTCACAATTCCCTTGGTGACTTGAAACTATCAGGCTCCTCCTTTCTTTGACTCAGTTTCCATATTGGCCACTTGAGGATAGTCACAGTGGTGTGCCTTGCAGGAGGGTCATGGTGGTGGCCCTTGTTCCCACAGCCCTTTGGAAGCTAGAGTGCTGTTCAAGTGCTAAAGAAATTCCCTCTCTGGGAGAGTATATCCTGTGCACTCTCCAGTTGCATCCTTCCAGCTTGAAAACTTTTCAAGCCACTTATCTGAACAGTTCCCACATAGTAATGCATCACTGCCCCAGGCCTCTGCTCTTGCTTGTCTGCAGCTTCCTTTCTGCCGACCCCTTAGTGGCAGCAGCAAAACAACCTGTGAACGTCAGGAGCTTCATATACTTTCTAAACTAGGCTTGATGTTTTCAACATATTCTCTCATTTTCCTGTGCGCAGACTACTGTCTAACATTTCTGGAAAGGCGGCTGGAGACTGCAGCCAATTTCTATGGCATTTTAAAGCTGCACATATGTTTAATATATCTACTACTTCCTTCCTCAGGGCTTCATGCTTCTCTTGCCGTTCATCTTTTCACACTGTATGCATAGATTATGAGTTATCTACAGCGTCACTACCATAATATATGGTGTTTCCCAACACCTACGTGGCAAATCCATTAGTAACTCTAACAGCTGTGGACCAACTCCAGCAGTGTGAATACTCTATCTGGTGGCAAACAATCATAAAAAGTACTTTCCCCATTCAGAATTATGAAAAGGTGATAGAAACAGATGCACGTTCCTTCTCAATCATTTTTCTGTCTCTGGAAGGAGGTAGCAGTCAATGAAATCAGGGGAGCTCATTTAATCTGAGGTGAATGGAAAGAAATGCTAGTTCAAACAGCAGGTCAGGTTGAGAGCTGGTGAGGTGGGAGTCCCATAACCAGTAGAGTGGCAATGGGGAGCACTCACAGCAGCACCCCACAACCTGTGTATGAAAGGGAGGGAAAGCTGAAGGGTGCCTTCTCCCAAAGCTGTAACTCTGTCTCTGCAGCAGCAGGTATAATAAAAGACTGTCAGTGATGTTGAACAAACACAGACTTGGAATAAAAGCAGCAAATGGATGAGGATGCCATAGTTTCCTTGCCCACTGCTATCCTACAACAATTCTTCCACTCTGCCGCTCACCACAGTGTTGGGAGTGCCTGCCAGGCATGCAGTGAGAGGGTACAGGCACCTTCAGTCAACAGTAGCTAATGACAGCCCTGTAACCACAGCTCAGCTGAAGCCTAAAGCATTTCATTGATTCTCCTACTTTAAGGCAATGTTAGTTTTTCATATACTTACATATTTATTTTTAGGTGCTGTAAATGTAAAAGGCATAAGGGTGGCACAAAGTAAATGCAAAAAAGTCTGCTTGGGAAATACAGACATAACTTGTTTCTCCTGCTCTGCTACAAAGCCAAAATAGGTGAATTTACCCACTTCTATGACCAAGGTTAGCTATGTACAGATATACACTGCTTCCCTTTTTAACCTGTGTGAAGCCAGCTTCACATAATGACTGTCTGGAACAGTCAAAGCCTGGAGCATCCTCAAAAGTCCAAGCCAGGGAATGGTTTCCAGGACAGTAGGAACCATTTCAGAGTGGCCATTCTTTGCCACATCATATCACTGCTGCCAAGTCAGCTCATCTGGATCCTGTGCACTGAGCCTTTAATGATGTGCTGACAGTGTGGGCAAAAAGTAACAAAGGAGCTGGAGATGAGAAACAGAGATGAGAGGAAGCACTAAGTGAGGAGGCTGAGAGGGCAACTGTAAATACAAAGTTTTCATGTAAAGTACAAAGCAAAAGTGATTCCACCACAGGCTGACTTCAGGGAACATGTACTAAACTGGCAAGGGAAAAGGGAAGGGTGACAGCTGAGAAAAAACGAAGCAAAAAAGTATATGCAAGGCAAGGGGTAGGCAGGGACTCCAGATTCCAGGGAGGTAAAGAACAAGTTTGCGGAAGAAAAAAAAAATCATAACATTTCTGAAAGGACCCATAAGGGTCAACATGGGACATACCAGAGCATTTAATGACCTGATGGGGAACAGCAGACTGACCAAAATACTGCAAGGCTTCATGGTAAGCTGCCAAAGCATTCCTGGGACTCCACCAGGAAGCTTTTTGGTTGTCTTTCGCAATGACTGTAAGAAACAGAAGTGGACAGGATGGCTATCTTATCAAGGCAAGAGCTGCAGGGGGTGGCTTGAGTGCAAGCCTGGAGAAAAATCTGTGCTGCACACATAAATCTTGAATCCTGGCATTCCTTCCACGGTAATCAAACAGCAGGCTATATTTAGCCCAACCTAAACAGAAACAAAGAACAGCAGGACTAGTCTTAGCTCTAACAGCTGCCACCAGCTGCTCAGAGGGGGATGCAGGTAGAGCCGATGTCAGATGTAGTTAAATGAGATGGAACAGGGAAGGCAGCTATGCTTGAATGAACAATGTTGGCATTTGGTTAGAAAAATTCTGCATTTTATTATTTCATGGTTAGCCAGAAGGAAGATCGAATGTCAAGCAGAGCGTGAATGCTTTCTACACCAAGGGCAAGACTATAGTGAACCATGGACAGGAAAATAAGCAGAGGAAAGGGAGGAGGTAACAGATACTTGTAGGCCATCTTGCCACTCTGAGCAAATGCTTGTGTGCTTGACCAAGTTCTTGGTGTTCCCTCCCTTCAGTTTTAGAATAACAAGAATCAAAAAATGCAGTTTTGAGAAAGTCCAAGAAAGACTGTCCTGCAGCTACAGATTAAAAGCTTGTATCTGTATGGCAAAGCCTGGAGGGCTTTTCCAAGCAGCCCCACAGGAACTGCTGATCCCAGTAGGGCCCTGCACTTGGTTAAAGTACATTATACCTGGCCCCAAAACTGCACGTGTTGCAGCCACTACAACAGCAGCCCCTCTCCTTGCTGGCATGGCAGAGACTCAGAGCCACACACTCATGGGTGACAGTGACTTATTTCACTGATCCATGAACAAGGTCTTCATCTCCGTAGAGGCATCAGCATCATCCACTGGGCAGGAGTGTGGAAAAGTCGTGTTATGCAACTGGGTGCTTGCAATATTACCTGCTCCAGGGGGGTGTAAAACCAGAGGATGCAAGAAGTGGGACTGTATAATGAGTACTTTACCAGCAAAATATTAGGGGACAATTAATACAATGGGTGTTAAACTTGATCACCAAATAATCACTTAAGCACCTGGTTGTCACTGCTATCCTTAAGAACAAAGGAAAAAAAAGCAACTGACCTACTCTGCCAGTGAAAAAAAAAAACAACAAACCAAACCCAAAACCAACCAACAAAAAAAACAACACAAAAATTCCCCCAAACAAACCCCAGCAAAAACTAAACAACAGAAAATTCAGTCTCCTTCCACCCACACTTCTGGATTTCAGAGGCACCTTAATTACAGTAATCCTCCCCAGGTACATCAGTTGGTATAACATGGACTTTAAAGCTTTTGTGGTAGCTTTCCCTGTCTTACTAGCAGACCTGTGAGCTTGATGACTAATCACTCCTTAATAACTCATGTTTGCTTCCCAGAAGTCCCTGAAATGAAACTAGTGGGGGAAAACATATAAGCAGGGATTTGTGAAGTAGAAAAATCACTTTGAAATGGGCTTCTTTCCCAGTAACCCGTATGTTGTTTTTGAAGGAGGGGGTGGTGGGGTGGTGCCGAATTCAGTTCTATTCCCCACATGTTCTGACTTTGCAATTGGGAAGTGATCTCTGATAGTGTTTTTCAGACATATCCCCAAATAATGAAAACAAAACACAGATTTGTTGTAGGACTCTCTAGCTTGGCTGTTGCTTGAATTTGTTCTGTAGGAAATTTCAAATCCAGGTATCTTTCTCCCAAGTACATTCCTCCATCCTGGGTTAGAAGGGGAAGATACTGTAAGCCAACAAATACATATCTATGTCTATTCAGGACTTTCCCAACTGTGAAACTAAAATGACTGAAGTTGGTGAGATCTTCATTTCTGAGATGGGATAGGCTCTTTGCAGGATGATATTTACTGATACCACTTTATTGATCACCCTCTTGGCCAAATGCAAGCATCTGAGCTATTGATGGACCAAAAGGTGACGAGAGCCCTGTGTCTCATGTAACTGATTGCGTAAGAAAATAATCTGTATAGCTGCCTAAAAACAGGCACATATTTACTGACAGGATGCTGTGGGAGCTTTACTATCTTCCCTGTCACCTAAACACCAGCAGAAACCACACACACTTCCATGTCGCATACCATGACTGCAGCTGCATGGCCCGGCCAGACAGAGGAGAACTGCATCTGCCTGTGGCTGGGTGCACCATACATGCTAACACAGAAACCTGGAGTATTGAGCCTGGCGCACACACACAGCAAAAAGGCAAGTTGGATAGCACATGCTGCAGCTGGGCATTCTCTCTTTTTTGGACAAAATATAAAGGCTTCTAAGCAGAGGTATTCTGAGCATTCACAGTCAACTGAATTATGAGTTGGAAAAGCATCAGCCATGCAGTGCTATTCAGTACATGTCCTCTTCTCCTCATGGTTCATACATTTTCACTCCTCTTTAGCTTTCTGGGCATGTACTGTACCTTGTGATGACATGGAAGAACAAGGTCTTTAAGTCTTTAATAATTGTTACTACTGTATTTTTAAAAGAAGTTATTTAGGAAATTCTAACTTTTGTTACCATAGGAATGAAGCTGTAGGATTCAGCAGAAGAACAATTTAAACCCCAAAGTTTAAGTAATTCACTTCAACTGTGATTCTCTGCTCCATTCAAGTTCCTCTTGGACATAAAGGAAAGGACTTTAAAAGCTCTCTCTCTCCCCCTCAGTGCCACTTGACTATAGCCCAAATTAGGAGGTGCAGCCTTGTTATCTATAGCAGGGCTTAACAATGTCCCTTCCCACCCATAGAGAGTCTTCCTGAGTGAAGCAGCAGCAAAGTGCTCCTTGGCTCAGGCAGAACTCTTCATCTGTTTTATTTCAGCTAGTTTAAAGCAATGTTTATGCAACTTTTATACAATAAGAACTGGGTGAATGGAGGAGCATCCAGTCTGCTGTACGGGAGCAGGTTGGGATGCTCGTAACTGATGAGCTTGCCTAGATGAGCTGACCAGTGATTTACTACTCCGATTAATTCTGAACTAAGTGGCTTAACAGAGCACTCTTACATGCCCCTTTCTGAATGGTTTGCTCCTTCTGTTCTATTTGAAAGATTTAGGTCTACATTACGTAAAACCCAAAACAGGGCAGGTAAATTGACTAGCAGTTCTGCTGGCCTTCTCCAGTAGGCTGGAGGAGACAAGGCAAGGAAGCAGAACAGTTTTGTCTTCTCTGCCTTTAACTCATTTTGAGATGCTATCACTATTCTGACTTGTGAACAGTGTTCTGGTTTCCCACCTCATGTTTGGGAGTCTTGGATTAGTTGAAAGGGACTACTTATTAGAAAACAGATGCCTAGCATTAACGATGAGATTAGGATGTTCCTCGATCTCAGTAACAGCAAGAGTTCTATTGACTTTCATGGTGCCTGAGGGACAGCTTTAATTCTCCATGTGTCCTGAAGCACAACACTTCTTTCTTCATAGATGCTTTGACTCATTGATACAAAGTCCCTGGTCAGAAACTGTAAGAGGAGCCTCTCCTGGATATTACAATATGAGTCTGTAACTTCACAGATGCTGTCAAGTGGTGAAGCCACTTGCAGACTAAGAACCTAATGCCTGGCTCTTCCTCAGCAAATGAAGATGAGCCAAGAAAGCAAGCCAGTGATCATATTTTGGCATGACTTACTGGCATTTACAGTGGACTTACTTATCACCAAACATCTCCTTTGCATTGCATGTATCCAGCATGCTCCAGCATTCGGCCCTGCATTTTTGCTTCTAGAGGCTGGCTTATCTTTCAGCAGTCTGGCCAAGCCTACTCTAGTAACATATGGCCGCACAATCTCGTCTCAACAATTTATTACAAACTGGTCATGGAGGTAGGGAATTACATGGCTACACTAAAAAAAGACGCTATCAACACTAATCTAGTAGGGTACTTATATGCCAAACCCAATTATCTGGACACTACTTTGTGTCCAGTTCTGCTTTTAGCCAAGGTATAACAGCACTTCCATAGCTCCCACTGTTGCTACTGTTGGCTACAGGCAAATAGGTATTTTCAGACCCCAACCCTCCTGCCACACACAGACACACACATACACTTATTTCTCTGGAGTTGGACAAGCTGTTGAAACTGGATCCTTTTATGGGAACACACAAGAGGTGTTTTCATCAGCAAGCTGGAAATTCTGGGAGTCACAGTTGCTGCTTGACTGAGGTAGCAGATAACACTATATACTCTGTCGTCTTTCCACCCACATAAATTCACCTTGTTATGCTGCCCACTTATTTGCACCTTCACTTCCACACAAATTCACATGCATGGTCACAGGCAAAAAGTGAGGACCTCAGTCATATTTCCTTGCATCTCAAAGGCAAAAAAAGAGAGAGGAGGAGGACTCTGCAGGACTAGGGCGTTTTTATTGGCGTTTTCATTAAAAATTATCTCCCACCAGTTCCAGGACTACAGCAAAACATTTTTACCATAAAATCCTAGTATGCAACAGGTAAAAAAGGCTCTGTTGATCCTATGCTGGTGAGGCATTTTAATCGAGCACTTAACAGGTAGTTTTGTATTTTTTAAATATAAGCTCTCAAATGATTAGGAGTATCAGGGTGAGGGAAGTCTTTCAGTGTTTCAATTTTCGTGCAACTACTTCAACATCCTCTGGCATTATTTTGAATCCAGCCAAAAGACCGGACAACCACAGAAATTATCAACTGAATGTAAGACAAACCCAAAGGAGAACCACTGAAGTTACTTGCAGAACTTGGACAGGACAGTGAAATACAAAAGAGGGGTGGGGTATGCACAGCTGAGGAGAAGGAACAGTTTAAATTTATCCCAGTATATTATCAGCATTCCCTCAGATATTTTATTCAAAAAGGTACAATTTAATCTGCATTGTCTTTGTATGAGTGGTATGATCTATATCAACCTCTGCCTCACATACACCTTTTTTCCTGAAGGCTGACAGAGCTACTTCACTTATAGTGTTCTGGTAAAATACCTTTGGGTAAACGTGCTTTTACAGACAACCCGTTCTGAAGTTAACAAAACTATAATATGTTTACGGGCCAAAGCCTTGGCACTTCTGATACAAAAATTATTTTGCGGAACCAAAGCTGGTTGACAGCAGCTGAGAATCTAGCCTAGTGCTATTACCAGTACATCCTACCTTCTGGCTTCTCTTGTGCACATTTAGCTAAAACAGTATCTCACAATTCCTAAAGTGTCAGAGGAGCATGCTTAGACTCAGTCTCCTTATTTCCTCATCCCTGTAGCCCAAGGACAAGTTAGAGTGGTCATGAAGCTGTCAAGTTAATGCAACGCCATCAAATATCCCGAGAGAGCTTGCATCCCTCACATTATGCTCCTTGTCTCACCACAGGCAAGGCTGTCTGCAGAAATAGATTTTTAACATTTATGCCTCCCCCTTGTGTTTCTACCATATGAACACACCACAGTGTTTATTTCTCAAAAGATCTCTCCAAATGCAAACTTTACACATCATATTTTTTGGGTTTCCTGGTAAATACATAAATCCAAGTTAACACTGAGAATAAAAATTTTTTAAGTTGCTGAGTCTAAAATTTCCCACTGAAACCAACCAGAATTACAGCTATTACAAAAGTCATCCAATATTTAACAGAGGATCTGATCTTAGGGGATAGGGAGCATACTATAAATACCTTCATCTAGCACATGCTATGAAGAGACAAATTAAATATTACTAATTCTGTTCCAGTGGAAAAGAGGCATCTTGCCACTCACTTCAAGAGAAGTGGGATTGAAATGGGGTGGGAAGTTTGCTTTGTTGTTGTCCTTTTGTACAAAGATTTGTCTGCACTGAGGGAGAGAAAAGTACCCGATTACAAGCAGAAGAAAAAATCAGACAACATACCTGACTTGCCCACGCCAGCTCGACCAAAGATCGCCAGCTTCACTTCTGCGCTCTTAGCCATGCTGGAAGGAATGGATCGACAACAAATTCACTTGATTGTCAAAAGTGAAGCAGAAGAACCGTTCTCAGCTCCTGTCTTTGGCTTCACGGTGTCATTGTGACGTCAGTGCAGAGCCTGAGGAAGAATACGAGGATGGAGCTGCAAGGAGCCAGGCTCTCCCTCACACCCCCCACTTTTTTCTTTTTTAGGTAGTCATGATAATTGATGCTATATTCCCTGTTTAAACATTGCAGTAACACCACTGAGACGTTTGACACAGTGCAAAATCTACGTGCCTTTCTAGCTCTTGCTGTTTTGTTTTACACTGGCACGGTAGTATTTCAAAAAGTACTTAAAAACCCAAAGCAGCTGCCTCACAGCGTTCCTTACTCTTTCTCTTTCAGATGCAATTGCTTATATTTACTGTATTTGCCTCAACTCCAGTGAATTAGTTTTTGTAGAATGTATTTAAAAGCCATGAGCACTTGCTAATAGTGCCTGCAGATAGCTATCTTTCCTCAAGCCCTCCGGTTCCAGGAAGGTTTCAGTTTCTCAGCAGCAGTTGCCTGAAAACCTCAAAGTACTTGTACCTTGCCCATTCTGCTAAACAAACAAATCCGTACCTAAAAGTTCTCTAGCACTCCTTGGTTTTAAGCAGCCTCAGCTCATATATAAACATTCGGCAAAGCGTGGGGTTACAAAAAGATTCCAGAATTTCAGGTAATGCACTTTTAACAGGCCACATGGGAATTATCTATATTCATGCAGCAACACTGACCTTGAGCAAGTCACCTAACACTTCATCTCCTTGATCTGTCTAACCTGGGCAGTAAAAAAATATAACAGTACCTGTCATTGTTTAAGATCTTGGGTGAAAAAAATGACATCTGTGATGATGACGATGATACTCAGCCCCGACTAAGCCATTAAAAATTGTCTCCCTTTAAAACGGGGTAGAACTTTTATTTGTGCATGCAACCTGTTATGAAGGTTCGCTGTTGTGCTAAAGTGTCCACTGTAGCCATAAATTCTAGCAACGATGTAGGAAGCTATGTTAGTATTACCTGCTCTACAGCAAAACGCATTTCAAACCCATTTCTTGAAAAAAAGCGCCTACGGCTTTTGCCTATTAAAAAGAGCTTGTAAAAAGAAAGAGTAAAGGCACCTTAGAGAAAGGTCCCAGTTCGTCTCTGACGTCTTTATGCTCCTCATCCATTTTGCCTAAGAGTAAATACCAGACCACGCTCGCTTTGCGCGAACAGCTGGAAACGGGAGGTGTTCCAGGCGTGCTCTGGAGGGGGACACCGGTATCTCCCTCCCACCACTATAAAGTTCTGAGTAATGCTGATGGGCAGCATAGTGATGAGTGTAGATTTCTTGCTAGCCCCTGTAGATTTTAGGCCTTAGAAGCATATTGCTTAATTTTACAAAAATTAATTCCTGTGCTTGTCATGTTATTTGCACTGATAGAATACTTAGTCGGCATAAGGTCGAGTGCATGTCTAAGTCTTCACATGACTGGGATATAAATAGTTCCTATATTGGGCTATTTAGAACACCATTGGTCATGCATGCCTATCAGTTTCAGTAGAAGTTTTGCGTGTGCAAGGGATATAGGGTCACATTTCAAATGATGTCAGTGAGGGCTCCAGAAAGCTTTGCAAAACAGCAAAGCTTGACCAGCGGCAGAACCATTTGACTAGCTGCTTCACTTCTTTTTCTTCCTCCACTCCAGGAAAAATTGACACATTTAACTATTCCTCAGTATTTATTTTTCCCAGTCAGTTATATGGTTATTTACCTGATTAGGTTTCTCAAAGTAAATTTTAATAGAATTTTTTTTTCCCCAGTGAAGGTGAGTTCAACAGTTATGTAAGGCAGAGGCCAGCCAGCCAGAGCCTTGCCAGTACCCCTCAGTCCTGGCTTTCAAAACAGTTGTTATTCCAGTAATGTCTCTCTCTGTTAAACTGCGGCTGCCAACTCTGTTCAAATGTGTGGTGGTTTTCTGCTGTGGGCAAACAGCCACCAAGACTGAAGCTGCATCCACAAAACTAATTTCATGGCTAAATGCCGATTCCTTTAACCATAAGTCTCCATAGGTAATAAACAGTGGAAGTATGCCACAAAACAGCCTTTTTTGGGGGTGAGGGAGGTAGGCACCTCACTGTGCTGGAATATGAAAAAGTCTGTTGCCCCAAAGCAACACAGTTACGTTCTAGCAGTCTGAGAAAGAAAGAAAAAAAAAATAAAAAGGGTGCCCCCCCCCTACTTTTTTTTTTTTTTTT
>NW_020799092.1:10538144-10587243 GCF_003259725.1 Athene cunicularia | reverse complement strand
GCGTGGCCTCGGGAGGGTGGAGCGCGGCCCTGTAATCGGGCGCTTGACGGTACCGCAGCCCTCGGTTACGTGGGGCGGTGGCTGTTGTTCACATGCGTACGCTTCGGTCAGTGCTTGCCCCGCGGTTTAATGTAACGCCTCAAGTGCTCTCGTCCCTTCCCTCGTGTTTGCGTGGTGCCGCTCGCCGGTACCACCCCGTGTAATAACCCTCTGCCTGCCCCGGCGAGCGAAGCGGCGGCAGCCGGACCGCGGCCTCCGCGGACCGCTCTGCGGTAGCACCAACTTTTTACACGGCGTTCTTCCTCCCTACATCCCAACGCGGCAGAAGAGAGCATTGTTATTTCAGTTTGCAAATGGAGAAAACGAACTGTGTAATTACATCAGTCCCTCCAAGAGGCTACTGTCAGAACCGGGGATTGAGTTCTGAAATGATAGGACGAAATTCCCTGGACAACTCTTCCTTGTTTATTAAACTATCCAGTAATGTAAAGATACATTAGTAACAGATGTGAACCAGAGCTGGAAAGCACTTAAGAGTTCGGTGGATGTTCCTCCTCTATTTCTGTTCCAACCCAGATCTGAATGAGATACAAGATGAGGAAAAAAAAGCTTTCCCCTCGCTGTCTTTCTTCATGCAAAATTAAATAGAAGTTGGATTGGAAAAGATTTTCCATGATCCAGGTCTCCCCACAAGAGCACGATAAATGTTTAGGGGGCAGGCTGACAGTCCTGAGGAGAAATGAGCACCTACAATTCCCTCCAAGATGTGCCTGCCAGCTGCAGGCACTCTGGAGCAGATCTTAAAATAGTACTGCATATCACTCAAAGGCAAAAAAAAAATTAGAAGGCAGATGTGAAAGCAGTAGTGTGGTTTATGCTTTACTTGTTAAAAGTAAATGCTGAGGCTTTAAGCCTTCACTCTCTGTTTGGTTTACATAATGTAGAGGGATTAGCTTTTTCCATCCTCCTAAGAGAGCAACTGGTGAATGTCTATTTTGCATCTGGAGAAATGTGTGTTAGTCTCGAGGCCTGACATTTGTTTTGTGTCTATGGAATTCACCCTGCATGGGGCTGTCAAATTAAATACGATAACTGGCTTTTCCAAAGCAGCAGATAATTTATTGGTCATTAAAAGTCCTAGTGGCTGTGCAGTCTGCTTGCGTTGAAGTCTCTTATTGGTGCCAGGGCATATAGTAAACACTCATCACAGACACAGGCAAACCTTTCAGACTGTTGAGACCCACAGGGCTGGTCCAGGACCACTTCAGTTGCTGTTTGTTTTCTCTGTACTCACTGTGCTTCTCATACATAATGTTGATGGGTTTGTTTTTTCTTTTTCTACCCCAAATAGGTTTTGAAAGCCTTAGGCTTTAGTCCTATAAACAAAAGACCACCTTGCTTTGTCCAAAGCAATGGTTTGCTGGCAGTTGTGGCTGACATGGAATGTTTTCTCACTGGCTTTGTCACTTGTGCTTATCCTGAAAGATGCTCATAGGTGTTATCCTGGTATGGGTGATGAGATCAAGGTTTTCCCCTGTGAAGACCATCATGTGACTGACTGCCTGAATGATGGGACAGGTTCCTTTTCTGCCCTTGTCTTACAAAAATTTGTGAGAAGGGAAAGCTGAAGGTACTGGGTCTGATCCCAGATGGTCTGTGTGCTCAGTCCAAATTCAGCCTGATCCAGCAGAAGTCAGGAGCACCCCCTTCCCCACCCTGCCAGAGCCATGTGTCTTAAATTTCTCCCCCTTGTCCCTTGCATCTTTGGTGAGTCACAGTGTTTCACAGTCTTAATTCTTTTTTGAAAATAGTACTTTTGTATATTTAAAGATATTGTTCTTGTTTTACCAGGAAAGGGAGCAGTCCCAGCACAAAAGAATATCTGATTTATTAGCTGAAGTGGAGCTGAGGGAAACTCACTCCTTTTTGTAGGCTCATTTTCAGCAGTGTTAAAGTAGTGAAGTGCGTCTACCCACAGTGATCAGTGAGTTTATGTGTGTCTTTGTGTCTCCTAGGGGCAACACTGAGTCTTGTAGTAGGCAGAGCAGGTGACCTCCTCTCCCCTTGTGAGCCCCAGGCACTGCAGACATGTTGCTGCAGAAGGGCTGGACCCGGCCACGCTGTGAACAAGGAAACTGCAGCTGCAGGTCCATGGCTGTATAGTTACCCAGGATCTGTAACGTGCACCTGCACCTCACGATGCAAGGGATATAGCTGGCTTAGCTCCCCTGTTATCCACACCTGGTTACATCCCTTTTTGCTTAAGAAGATGCCCATCAATGGTCCAGAGCAAGAATTTTGGTTCATTTATGGTCTGGTAAATGCCTGCAGCCAGCCAGTGTCTGCAGTCAGAGCTTCAGACTGTGCCTGTTCACCAGAAACCCTAATGGCTGAGGAGCAGATAATGAAATAGGAATGCGAACAACTTGACATGCAGATGAAGCCACAAGCATTATGTCAAAGCAAAAATGCTGTTTCAGGTTTGATTAACAGAGGTGCATCCAAGCAGTTACAGTTGACAGAAGTATTTTAGAAAGGCTCACAGTTTTATGGACAGCTAAATAATACTTTACTGGCTCAATAAGATATCTTAGTTTTAAGATATCTTTAATAAGATATCTTTAGTCTAGAGTGATCTTTCTGTCTGGTCTGGAGGTGCTACCTGTTGTCAAACACTTCTACTGGCTTACCGTTTTCATTGTGAATGCTTATGGTGTGTTTTCTGAAGGTATTTCTGTTGTGAAAGACACTGGTATTTGCTTCCTGAAAGGTGGAAGAGAGGACTGGTGTGACACTGCAGGCCCAACAGCTAACACATGAAGAGGACATATGAACAAGAAAGGAATGCTGAAGGTGTGGTTTTGTTTTGTTTTGTTTTGTTTTCCTGAAGCTGGAAATCTCATTATAGATGGCAAGTTTGCATGTTTCAGCAACTTCTAAAACAAGATTTGATCATGGGGTTTGATGGGAGTCGTGAGAGGAAAAGATGGCAGAGACCTGATTTTCAAAGGTCATTTGGAAGTCTCTGGATCCTATGGAAATGAGTGGCATTTCATCTTTTGAGCACCTTTGTGCAGTTGAGTCCAAGTGCTTACAAACGGTAGACTAGATCGTGCCATTGGTGGCATGGATGAGGAAAGACTCCTCTGGTATGATTCCTGCAGTAAGGAAGGGGTTACTGAGCTCGTGGCTACTGTCTTTGCTGCTGCCATAGAAGAGCCGCCCAGACCTGCAGTGAGGATTGCTGTGGAGCAGAGCACACCTGATCAGAGCTGGATCCTTGTTTCAAACGGCAATCCATCAGTGACTTGGTTTACTTTTTTGCCCTTCCTTCCAGCACTCTCCGGAGAGCTGAGGTGATACTTAATGACTAGTAGGAAAACTACCAAATAAATAGCATGTTAACACAAATATTTGTAGCTATTACTAAAGGTTCACAGAGAAACATTCAGATTGTTTTCTTCATTTTTACAGAATATCTTCCAAATGTTTTTGTGTTGGCTCTTGGCAACGTACATAAATCTGTTCAGTTATGCTAATCTAGTGCCATGAAAGAAATTGCAACTTTGTTATTAAATTGTGTGAACTTTGCTGTTAGTTTGGTTTGTAGTCACTATGAAGTATTGCTGGTTTAAATTAATATTGCATTTTCTCCTGTTTTCCCTCATGGCTCATGAAACACTGTGTTTATAATGATGGGTTTTCTTGAGTGTACACTAAGGATTTATAACTTCTGTTTCTCTCAACTTTTTCCTCACTATATAGAAGAAAAGTCAAATACCTATTTTTAAGGTACAGGCTTTATTACTTAGTAAGTGTTTATTTCTAACGTAGTAAGTAAGACCACAATCCTGCAAACATTTGTTTGTGTTTAACCTTACATGGACAGGCTTAATGGAGTGGCCAAGGAAGTGACAGCTTCCCCATTAGTATCACTTGAGGTTGGCTGTGGAGTCACCTGCAGAATCCAGGCTTAAACATTCTGTTCCACTTGGCTTCATGAGGTGCTGAAAGAGGGCACTGGAGATGGACATGGGATGCTCTTCACAGCATCCTGTGTATCTCACACATGCAGATGCCTCTATGCCATGTCCTCATGCAGGCCTCATTAGGCATTTGGTCCATTTGCACTGAGACATGTAAATACACAGCTTGGGTTTCTTGCAGTAGCAAGATTTTTATCAAGTATTTTTAATAGTGGTACATGTGCAAAGCTGAGAGATACAGCTCGGTAGGAACTGTTGCTAAGTAGAGTAGCAAAGCATAAACTCATGTTTTATAACACATGGCTAACGGATACTCTTCATATTGCCCAAGTTAAAATGCATAAATTCTACTAATCTGTGTTTCTTCTCAACTGTGCCATTGACTAGGCTGTATCCTGACAGTCTGCCCTTAAGAATGGGCAAGCTGTGACTCCACACTCATGGGAATATAGCAGTGACTGCACCAACGCCATCACAGTTTGGTATGTTATTACAGGTTTTCCTCTTTGTTAGGGTTTACTTTTCTGGTATTGTTATTTTTCCCTCCACACCCAGATCACAGATAGAACCTTAATAGGTTAATGTAAAATTAATTGCTGTATAACACTAAAGAAAGCAGGGTGACTGTAACTCTCTCATACATATTTAAATTATTAAATACCTACTTGCTTTAAAACTGAAGAAGTTCAGTTTCTATGCCAAAGTGAGTTTGGACTAATAATTAAATCACCTACATAATAGTCCTCAAACTAGCTATTACTCTTCTGCTAGAGAGATCTGTGTTATGGTTTTAATAAAGTAAAGTTATAGAATTAAAAACCACTGGTAACAGTTGCAACAAATTTTGCAACAAATGTGCAATACCAGGATTTATTAATGAATGAATTACATTGATATGTCATCTTAATTTCTTACAGATGTATTCATGTTCTTTGAAAGGTCCAGTGGAAATTGTCATAAATTCATTTGCTATTCATGTTAATGAATGCTAGCCCTTATTCTTCCTCAGTGGTATTATGATTGCAATCTTGATTGCCATAGGGACCCCACTGTAATTCATCATTACTTCAGTGTTCAAAGTCTCTGGTGGAACCAGATATTGATGTTGACAACATATGGAGTTTTACATCCCTCAGCTTTTTTCTACCTCCTTCCCTCTGTTTAATCAAGAGAATGGGAAGGGGAAATTGCTGCCATTGTTAATATCTTCAAGAAACTGAATGACTGCCTGGACTTTGGAGGATATTTAGACCTAGGATGTGGGAGACACAGGCCTGTTCACAGAGGTGAGACTGAGGAACATCTGCTTTCAACACGCTGCGATGCCAATTGTCATGGCATGTCCAGGGAGGCAGGAGGCAATGCTTTCATCTCCTGTTCTGAATCCAATGAGTGGATTTGACAGGGCATGCCCTTTCACAGGAGTGTCTTGGCAACCACAGTACATATATATGCATGTATATGTACCCCATGTCTTTCACTGGGGCTGTTTGTATAAAACAGTTCTGTACTTGTATCAAGGAGAGGTAGGTTGTCGTGGATTTTGAGTAGGAATCTTTATCCATGCCTGATCAAATACAGCTTTGCTTCCGACACAAGTCCTTCAAATGCTAGTCCATTCTC
The DNA here is from genome assembly GCF_003259725.1 of Athene cunicularia. NCBI lineage: Eukaryota > Metazoa > Chordata > Aves > Strigiformes > Strigidae > Athene > Athene cunicularia. The sequence goes on along the minus strand of NW_020799092.1, from coordinate 10,581,634 downwards.
AGGAGCAGGGTATTCATGAGCTCAGGGATACACTGCAAGGGAATTTTTGAATGGGTTGAAGTGTGCTATTCCAGATCCATGTCTCCCTGCCCTTGAAGTGTATGACAGTATGCTGCTTTGTGGAAATGTGACCATGGCCAACATCAGATAGACATGTGAAATGCTGGGGTTTCAACCCCAAGCCCCAGATTAAGGTTGACATATGGTGATTCCCACAGCCCTTCACAAAGAGGGGGGTGAGTTTACCTTTAGGCTTCCCTCCAAGGTGGTGCCGGCCTTGCAGGGAGAGCCATTAGGTAAATGAGCCCCAGGTGTCCCACATAAAGTAAACAAAGGTCAGGTGTCCCACTTGGGGATAAAAGCTGGGACCCCTTGCAGGCAGGGCAGTGTCTGTTTGTGGGGTGGATGCACTTTGCAGAGTTCCCTGTTGGGGAAGGACCTCCTGCCTCCCTGGGACTGGGCTCCAGTCAGGTCTGGCTTTAGTAAATGTGGGCTGTGTAGAGATTCAGTATGTGGCTTCCTTGGTTTTATGTATTTGGTTTGTTGACTTGGTTGTCTCCCATCCCTTCTATGGAAAACTGCATTTCACCATTTGTTCCACCCATTGTTGGTTTTGGGGTGTTGTTGTTGGGGTCAGTGAGATTGGTGTTGATTATGTATAATCTGACTTGTTTGTACCCCTAGTGCTCACCCATGTACTGACCCTTTTGTATCAAATACAATTTGGTTATTGGTTCATCTTTATGCTAGGCTTAATAATTAGCAAAACAGAATGTCAGCCTGTGTCTTTCCTAAAATGACCTGATAATATATATGGCAAGGTAGTGTGTGAATATGGGCACAGCCAATTAGCAGGATGGGGATACACAATGATTTTGGAGAGCATCCATAGATGTAGCTGAAAGGGCTAACCCTGCAGCCCTGTGGCTAGGATGAAGACTAATGTAGCCACAAAGACTATTTAGTTAAATTTATGAAAATATTGGTGTCATAAAAGGATAGCCTCCTGCCTCAAAACAGTATGGTATTTATGCATAAGGTACAGTCTTGTGAGTTTGGAGAGGGCTGGATTCAGAACTCTTCAACAAAAGGAAAAATTCAACTTGGCATTCTATACATAGCACTCGCTGAAGATAAGATGAAGGTAAAAGGGAGGAAAGTGAAGAAGTTGTGACCATGAGAGTAATTTTCTTGACTTTTCTGTCTAAGCTATCCAGAACTGGAATGCTTCATTTTAGGGTAGCCAGACCACTAACAGCCAACCATTAACAGAAAATTAGAATTTCTGTGAAGATAAACAGACTTTTATCCTTTCCTTGGTTTCTCAATGCTTTTTATTCCTGTGTGTAAGAGTCAGCAATTTCATTTATAAAACCCATTACTGTGTATAAATTCTCCAGAAATGTGCTTTTGTGCTTTCCTCTGTCTTGTTTGCTGTGCTTGGGAGATGCTAATATAAAGCTAATTCATTATCCTCCTTCAAATCTAGCCCTTAAAATTCCTCCTTGACATAATCCCTACAATCAGCTTGACAAATGTTTATCTACAAATGTGTTACTGCCTATCATGCTAAGTAATATTTTTACAATCGTGGTTGTGGATAGATGGAGAGGGACCATCAGTTGTCTTCCAGGACTATGAGTGTGTTATGGTAGGGAACCAACTCTTGTGCATCTGAACACTATGCAACTGGAATGGCCTCTGCACAATTCAAATCAGTGGGATGGTGACACTTCTTGTAAACATCTTGAAGGAAAAGTGGTAAGTACATTTTTCAGTCAAGGACTGACTGGATGATCTGCTGTCCATGAGTCTTGCAAACTCAAATCTGATCCACATAACCAGAATTGCTGGGGGCTCAATGATTTTTTTCTGTCCTTCAGTGTGTGCTTGAACTATAATTTTGCCTGCACCTGTGTATTCCTTCTCTTTGGTATTGTTTTGGAGAATGGGACTTGGATTGCCACTTTTCCCCACAATATTTGGGGACAAGATTTGGAGGAAAAAAAACAAAAACAAAAAACAAAACCAAATTATTTAGATATTGACTCCTATGATGTGTTAGTGTCATCTAAATACTTTTCTGGAACTTACCCTGGATTCTTTATGCATAGGGCAACAAAGGAGTTCGAGCAGCCTTGGACTCCTCTGTTCAGGACACAGCTGGTGAATGAAATCAGTTCTCTTGGCATCATAGGAGCTATTTGGAGCTGATAACAGGCACTGAACTGCTGTGTGACTTCAGGACACAAGGTGATGGTGCTAGAGGATAATCTGTACTCGTCTGGAAATCATTATTGCTGATCAGTCTAGGTTTTGTATACTGTTATCATATTACTTATCAAAGTTTCTGTGAACTAGTTTCTGAGACTGTGCATGTGCACTAGAAGTTTCAGTCAGCAACAAAGACCTTAGGCACCACTTGTAAATAAGTGATTCACAAACCAACATAAAAGTTTGTTATGACAGAAGCACTCAGAGATGCCCTCCAATGAAACAGAAGCAACTGTTAACAAACATTTCTCAGCATATTATCCTGTGAGGCGAAGAAACTCTGAAAGGGCTTATTTTAAAAGGCAACTAGTAATGCCATAATTCCAGAAATCTTTCAAGCACATGTTAAATTCCCATGGACTCCCTGTTCAACTGAAGGCAAGGCTTGAAGGTTCAGTAAGACAACAGCAATTAAAACAGCAGAAAGTAATATCTAAGATTAAGTCTCTAGTTCTTTACCTAGGCTTCCCATCTTTGTATAAACACAAAACCAATGGAAAACAGTGTAACATTATGGCAATTAACTAACCAAGCAGTAGCTAGTTTAAACAGCTCATTATTATAGTATCCACTGATAGTGGGACAGCAGGAATGAAATTTAAGAGAACTCCTTAAGGAACACTACCCACTAATGCCTGTACTATAGCCTTAATTAGTATGATATCATCCATAATAATGTCTTTTAAAAATCTATTAAATATTTTGTGCTTCAGTCAGACAAATGATTAAAAAAAAATAATTTATTTTTAAATACTTAAAACTAATTTAAAGTTAGTCGTATTTCTTTTTTGGTTTGGCTTTATCCAGAAAAAACCCTACAGGAAACTCATAATTTAGAGCAATGAACATCGCTGCAATATCCTTGTATAAGTAAAAAAACATCCTGTACAATGGTACATTGTTTTTCATTTCTTACTTGACTTTTGTGTCTTGGTAATAGCACATTTTCTTTAACGTCACACAAGATTGAACTTCAGCCATTTCATGCATACAGATGCACAGCAAATGGGCACTGAGAAAGAATACAAGAAGTGAAATAGTTTAGTTATAAAAATTTTTACAATATTTTTTGCTGGTGTTTGTTAAACTTGTTATGAACTGTGCATTCTTAAATACAAAGGTCAGTACTTTTTCCGTTTCAAGATGATTTCTGTTTACATCTATCTAAGGACAGAGATAATCTGAAGTCCTTGTAGCAAAGAAAGAAAGACGTAAGATCGTTCTGTTGTGTTCCATATTCAGACTGAAACACCAAAACAGCAGCTCATCACTGTCCTTGCAACAAAACAAGGAGAGGTCAACATATTTGAAAGTGTCATGCACAAAGCGGAGAATAGTGGTATATCTCTTTTCAGTAAAGTAACATCAATGAATATCGCATAAATGTTTGTAAACATTAGTACTAACATAGCAGTTAATTTCCTTAGCTAAAAGTTTTGATAAAAAAATGTTAGAAGATCTTTGTGCCTCAACTTTTTTGTCATCTGTTGGGGAATTCTTTAAGAAGTCATGATATACATGAAGACTTCATAAGCACATTTTCTGAAAATCAGTCACCCAGAGTTGTCTGTTACTTTTGAAAAAAACTCTTGTCTAAAATGACTAGAATCATTTAGTTAATTGAATTAGTATTCATCTTTTGAGTGATTTAATTAGTGGATGCTTAATCTGACATATCTCATACCAGTTTGATGTTCAGACAACAGCAATCCAGTACTTTCTAACTACTAGTTCCATATAGGGTGTTTCCAAGCAAGCAGCCAACTTGAGGTAGCCTATACCATCCATCTTGCATATGAGGAAAGATGAGGGAGAGCCTCCATCCCCTGATAGATGCAGGAGGAAACATGGCAACGAGTGATGAGGAAAAGGCTGAGGTGCTTAATGCCGCCTTTGCCTCAGTCTTTAATAGCAAGACTAGTTGTACTGAGGTAATCCAGCCTCCTCAGCCAGAAGACAGAGACTGGGAGAACGACCCCCCCCCACACACAATCCAGGAGGAGACAGTCAGTGACCTGCTGCATCACACAGACACACACAAGTCTATGGGATGGGATACACCCAAGGGTGCTGAAGGAGCTGGCTGGGGTGCTCATCAAGCCGCTTTCCATCATTTACCAGCAGTCCTGGCTGACCAGGAAGGTCCTGACAGATTGGAAGTTGGCCAATGTGACATCTATCTTTAAGAAGAGTCAGAAGGATGATCCAGGAAATTACAGGCCTGTCAGCTTGACTTTGGTGTCTGGGAAGCTGATGGAGCAGCTCATCCTGAGTATCATCACACAACACATGTGGGACAACAAGATGCTCAGGCCCAGTCAGCATGGGTTTATGAAAGGCAGGTCCTGCTTGACAAACCTGATCTCCTTCTACAACAGGGTGACCTGCTTATTGGATGAGGGAAAGGCTGTGGATGTTGTCTACCTTGACTTTAGTAAGGCCTTTGACACCGTTTCCCACAGCATTCTCCTGGCAAAACTGGCTGCTCGTAGCTTGGATGGGCACACGCTTTGCTGGGTAAAACACTGTCTGGATGGACGGGCCCAGGGAGTTGTGGTGAATGGAGTTAAATCCAACTGGTGGATGATCACAAGTGGTGTCCCCCAGGGCTCGTTTTTGGGGCCACTCCTGTTTAACATCTTTATTGATGATCTAGACGAGGGGATCGAGTGCACCCTCAGTCAGTTTGCAGATGACCCCAAGTTGGGTGGGAGTGTTGATCTGCTCGAGGGTGGGGAGGCTCTGCAGAGAGACCTGGACAGGCTGGAGCCATGGGCTGAGCCCAACTGCAGGAGTTTCCATAAGGCCAAATGCCAGGGGCTGCACTTGGGCCACAACAACCCCCAGCAGAGCTACAGGCTTGGGGAGGAGTGGCTGGAGAGCTGCCAGTCAGAGAGGGACCTGGGGGTGTTGATTGACAGCCGGCTGAACAGGAGCCAGCAGTGTGCCCAGGTGACCAAGAAGGTCAATGGCATCCTGGCTTGTGTCAGCACTAGCGTGGCCAGCAGGGACAGGGAAGGGATCTGACCCCTGTACTCGGCACTGGTGAGGCTGCACCTCGATTCCTGTGTTCAGTTTTGGGCCCCTCACTCCAAAAAGGACATTGAATGACTCGAGCGTGTCCAGAGAAGGGCAACGAAGCTGGTGCAGGGTCTGGAGCACAGGTCGTACGGGATCAGCTGAGGGAACTGGGGGTGTTTAGTCTGGAGAAGAGGAGGCTGAGGGGAGACCTCATCGCCCTCTACAGCTACCTGAAAGGAGGGTGCAGAGAGCTGGGGATGAGCCTCTTTAACCAAGGAACAAGCGATAGGACAAGAGGTAATGGCCTCAGGTTGTGCCGGAGAAGGTTTAGACTGGCTATTAGGAAGCATTTCTTTACAAAACGGGTTGTTTGGCATTGGAATGGGCTGCCCAGGGTGGTGGTGGAGTCCCCATGCCGGGAGATGTTTAAGAGTAGGGTCAACATCGTGTTTTAGGGATATGGTGTAGTTGAGAACAGTCAGTGTTACGTTAATGTTTGGAGTAGATGATCTTTAAGGTCTTTTCCAACCTAGTTGATTCTGTGATTCTCTGATATGGATGTGAATCTGTTATGCTTTACTTTTCCTATTGTTCATATAATTATATTGGAACAAGTTTTTTGTTGTATTTAAAATTACAGGTTAGTCTACATTGTTCCCTCACAATAAAGAAGAAGTGGTGAGGCCCTGGCACAGGTTGCCCAGAGAAGCTGTGGCTGCCCCCTCCCTGGAAGGGTTTAAGGCCAGGCTGGACGGGGCTTTGAGCAACCTGGTCTAATGGAAGGTGTCCCTGCCCATGGCAGCGGGGTGGAACTTATATGATCTTTAAGGACCCTTCCAACCCAAATCATTCTATGGTTCTACAATCCAGTCAGACAAAAGGCTGAGAGTCCAGTCTGAATACAACATGATCATATGCAGCAAATCAATTGCTGGAACATGGGAAAAAGTATCCATAGCTGTGAACAGAGTCTGTAGCTTGTGTCTCCATTCCAGGCATTACTACTAATGGTCTCCTCTTAAAACCAGAAAGGGGTGGGCAGGTTATTTCTTCTATCTTTAGCCATTTAATACACATCTAGTCTAAGCTACTGATCTAATTTTCTGCAATCTATAGAGTTAACTCCAGCAGGCAGTTCATTTTATCTTTCTCTAAAGGCATCTTGGAGACTCCAGTGTTTCAATACAACCTAACAATTTACTGCTGATATAATCTACTTCCAGCAACCCTTCTCACCTAGACAGAGACTGGTCACAGTCATCCTACCATCCCTTATAGTCCAAGTGACTTATTTTGGTGAGATTCATTGACTCTAGCACAGTTTTTTTTTTTTTTTTTTTTTCATTATTAAATGTGAAGTGATTTTAGTTGAGTAGCTCAGACGGAGCCATTTACTATTGGTCAAATGAGTCATATTTCCAGCTGAAGTCTTGAAGTTTTAGTTCTCAAGGTCCATCCCTATGAAGTGTATTTCCCAAGAAGTGACTGCCCCACAGCTGGAGGCTCAGGGCTCTTCTCCAGGAGTTCAAATTTGGCATTCATATTCTATGTATGTGCCTTACCAAACAGGTTTGTGGGTTTCATTCTTGTTTTTACAGAAGATGAGAAATCTATAAAAATGACATACATTTATGGTAGAATCTTGTACACGGTTTTGGTCTGTGAACAATGGTTTGTTTTCCAGACCACAACAGCTCTGGAAAGCTTCACATGTGTCATTCCTGAGAGGTTTTCACCCAAGAAACTTTGTCTCTCTTAACTCCTGGTTTTATCTTCCTCCAGCTTTTACAACAAAACCAATAAAAAGATAACCTAACCACTGTATTTGTGAACTATGATCTGCCTGGCTTTATTATAAGATCTGAAGCAGTCACCATCATCACCTGCAGCTTCATAAAGGGCTTGATTGCTCCTTCTCTTGAGCCTGAAGAGGGAAGACAGCTTGGTTTTAATGAGGTCCATTCTTGGATTCAGTGCTAAACCCCACTATTACTGTCCTGACAACTACAAGCCTTTCAGTAAAATGACCATCGCCAGATGCACACAGCTATTTAATGTGGATTTCAGGGTGGCACCTCTTAAAAGACACAAACAAGCAGTCTGTATTTAGAAATCTGAATTCCTAGGCTGAATTTCAAATGAAACAAAGATATTTTCCTTTTTAGTTTTTCTGGGGATGCCATGGTGAGAGGAATGCATTTTTATGTCTTTTTTAAGGCAGGCAGCGTGTGCATTCCATGGACCTATGCCATCTGCATCATTAAGCCACCTTCTTCCCAGATTTATATTAATCTCATAAGCAGCAAAACTCTGCTAACTATCCAGCCAAACTAAAAATAACGTCTGAAAATAATCCAATGTAAAAATGTTTGCCTTCCAAGAAAGAAAGCAATCTACTCTTTACAGCCCTTCTACCATGTTAAAACACCGATTAAGTTACTGGTTACTGATGGTACCAAGAAATTTAAAGAAATTAATTGCTTGCAAGTGGCTTCTGAATGATAATTAGAGAAACATGCTGTAGATACAGCTTTGAACTATCAAAATGCTGTTAGACTAACACTGTGTAGGAAATACACTGAGCTCTTAAGATAACAGTGTTTATGCATGGAAATTTCCCTAATAGGGTGCAAATTTATCCCTCTTTTCTTTGATTCATGCCAAGTGTTGAACACTCATCCTATGATTTTAAGAGTGTTCCTGATATTGTTCATTTTTCACATGACTAGTTGGAAGGTTGTATTAAGTGATGAAAAATTTGCAAAGGAAAACTAAACTAGTGTGGCTGTTCATTGTATGTGGCTGCGTGCTTTACTTATATAATTAATCTTGAAAAACTTCATATTATAACAAAATGTGCACCTCAAACTAAAAAGAAGATGAAAGAAGCATTGCAATAGTTCTACCTTGTAAACCTGTCCTGGTTCAGCTAGGATAGGGTTGTTTCCCTAGCAGAGAGGGGGATGGGATCTCCAGACATGCTGATGTCAGGCCCAGGCGTGGGAGCCCGGGAACTTTTTCCTTTGTGGCTTTGGTCATGGAGAGCACACGGCGGGCTGTCCGTAACCATTGCGGTATTCCTCTGTATATCTTTTGTCTTGTTTACTGTTATTGCTGTTTATTGTTGTTCAGATTGTTTATTACACTGTTGTATTAAAATTCTTTTTATTTTAACCCAGGGTTTGTGTCCGAGAGTGGGGGAGGGACAACGGCAATGTGGTCTCCAGTCCTGGCAGGTCTTAAACCATCACAAAACCTAAACCAAAACTGTGGGTGTGGTTCACAGTTTTGGAGGGATTTAATTTTAGGAAGGGAGACTTAATTTTTGAGTGCCACTCTGTTGTCAGTGGAGAAAATTAAGGAGCCCTCTAGGTAATTCAGGACACCTGCAGAGCTTGACTTCTGGCACATATAGCTCTTAAAAAGAGCATCTCCTGATCACTGCTTACAAAGGAAGCAAAAATGTTTAGCTTCCCTATGCAAAATTCATTTCTTGGAATTAATCCCTTTGCCTGTTAAGACTTATAACTCCCCCAGGTGTTTTTCCACTTGTGTGCCAGTTAAGGAGATGGCATGTAGGGATACAGACTTCTAGAAATATTTCTTGATGGCTACAAATTGTTGTTACATATGAACTCTAAAATGATTGGAAGAGGATCATTGCATACTGTGTGTGGTGTAAGGCTTTGAAATGTGACAGCCAGCCAGCTCCTGGCACAGGAAAGAAATTTCTAGATAGGGGCCTTACCAAAACTCTTTGGATATTTTCATTTAATATGTAGGAAAAAAATAAAAGACCAGACCAATAGTGGCTTCTTCATAATCTGTTGTGTTAGGTTTCAAACTGCTGAGACTGTAGCAAAATAGCGCCGGAGCTCTGTAGCCAAATCATAACAAGAAATGCTTTCCCTCTGTTATTTCAGACAATAGCAGTGGCTGAGTGAGCATTTCCAAAAAGAAGTGGGGTGGAGAACCTGCAGCTCCAGTGTCTGCCCAGTTTAATATTTGAACTCTGAGAAGCTTTGTCAATCGAATGCAATGAATTTGGAATATCTGAAAAGAAGTGTTGGAAATACTTGTTTACAGTAGGGTTTCAGTGACTGAGTTTGAATTATATTTATTAAAAGCTTTTCTGTTTGGTGTTCTTGGTCTCAGACAACAACATTTACATTTAAGCACCACCTTTAGAACCTAGGTCCTATATCTCCCTCTAAGGTTTTTCTGCAATGACTGTAACAGTCACTGAAATGAAGAAAGGATGTTTTTATTTCTGGACTTCCTAGTCTATTGTGTGGTAGTATTAACCTATACACTCAATGTTTTAGCATGTAATTGTAGTTTTCATCTCCTGTATTTGTCATGGACTTAATAAGGCAAAATATTTAGGGTCTGTTAGCTCATGGTTGGGGGGTGCAGAGCAGTTAAGGTGACTGCTTTGGTTGTAGCTCATTTTAGCATTCATATCCTAAACTTGGAAGAGTATAGAGATTAGAACAGTCCTGTGCAAGGACGAAAACCAAATTTACGAGTTATTTCACATCATGGGGTGTGGTCATATGTCCTCGAACACACTGGAGCTTGTCTGACCTCAAAGCTCAGCAGGGTTAGACCCCAGAAGTCAGTACTTGGATGGGAGAGCTCTGGGTGCTATAGACTTCCAGCTTGACATACAGGGGAAAAAAAATCACCCTGAGGACAATCAGACCTTGGAAAGAGCTACCCAGAGAGGTTGCGAACTCTGTCCTTGCAAACTTTTAAAACTTGGCTGAAGAAAGCTGTGGGCAACCATGTTTGTGTTCAGTGTTGAGCCTGCTTTTTACAGGAGACTGAGCTGGGTGACCTGCTGAGGTGGCATCCAACGTGAATTATTCTAGGAGTCTGTGGTCTGAGGTTACATTTTATGTATTTCAAAGCATTTATGTATTTTTTGTTTATAAATGTGCATGCTTAGATGAGTTGACTGTAATGGTTAAGATTCAGTAATCATGATAATTGTATCCTTAAAAAAGAGGTCTCACTTTCTGGCATGAGTACAAAAAAATATGTTTTCATAGATTTCTGAATATAGCACTAATTGCTATAAGACTCACTTCATTTATGCATTGGAAAAATTTCTATCAGCTGATAATAGATAGACTGTAAGGTACTCAATAGCCTATAAATGAAGTAAATAATAACAATAATTGCAGCATACTTTCTTAGGATAAAAGTCTTCTTTTTTCTTTTTCTCTTTAAGAAAGACAAATGACCAAAACCAGGAGTGTATTTGTGATAGAAGCAGAGTGGGCTGGAGTAATCTCAATTCACAGCAATTACACAATTCAGGTATCAAATAAAACCTTTGTTTTCCAAGATTCAACCACAGCTAAAAAGTTTGGTCTAGCCATGTTGGGCTTAAAGCTCCCCGTTTCTCTAACAATATACTAGTTCTTTCAGTTGGAAAAACAATTACTAGGTATTTTGAAAGGAGGTGGTTTTAGTCACTGATCCTTCAAAATAGGTAAGTACTCAAATGTGTCCAAAGTTGGCCATTTCTCCATTGTTGAAAAAAGACTAATTCATTGTCCCCTTGGTTATTCTGAAGACGTGGATGGCAGTGTTGAAGCGTTTGAAAATGTGAAGTCTGATCTTTTCCAAATATTGGAAGAACATACTTTTGTACATTACAGAAAGGATTGCCTGTTGCAGTTTTGAAATTCTTCAAGAACAAAGCAATAATGGGGAGACTCTTCCAGTGACTGAATACAAGTGCGTATTTTTAAAGTATTTTTAATACGATTGCAAAAATAGATTTCCTGCATATTGAAGCTTGAAATAATAATTTATTGAGATTAAAGAAAAATTGCTGATAAATTCATTACTATAATCTTTCTCTAAAAGTACATCATGACAAAGTGGAAAAAATGGAAAATAATTTTATTCGGTGATACAGATTAGCTCTCCAATATTCCTTGTTTCAAATTCTAGTAAGTAAAATCAACTTCAGTCACGAAAAATTAATCAACTCTGTTTTTTCCTCTATGAAAAATCTCAAACTTTTAAGGAAATTTTTGGAGTTTCTGAAAGGTGAGGGCTTGGCCAAAGGCTGTATGAGGATTATTATCTGACTAGTTCTGTGTTCCAAAGGGCCAGCAGTGGGTGGGCACAAGCTTCAGCAGTCTTGCAGCAGGACATGGAAAACGTTCCTTTTTCACTGTATCTTATGCTCATTTCTATTGGAAGTGAAACGGCATAAAACTATTTTCCTTGTATAACCAGGTTTGGACAGGCTGCAGAAATGTGCTGAAGGTTGGTTCTCTGAAGGCAAGTGTTAAAAGCTAGTAGCACTTTTAGTTCTACAGCTTCATAGCTGACTGAATTTCTAATTTTTCTTCATATTGGTGAGTGCAAACATGAGCACATAGTATTTTTCTCACTATGGGATTCTTGCATGGGCCTAGGAGTTCTTGCTGCATGGATATTTTTCTCTATGCAAGGTACAACTCTCATGCAGACAAAAGTGCTGGGGAAAGCAGTTGTCTCTGGCCTCCACTATCTCTTGTGCAGCTCATAAAAGGTGCACAAATAAGGGATAGGGTCCCACTGGACCGTCTCAGCCCAACTGGGAAAGGGAAGGTGTGTGAGCGTGCAGGCAGGCTGGCTTTGAAGACAGAGGGGCTGAATTTTGACCTTGAGTCAGGTATTTTGCATCTGCACTGCTACTTCGTGGTGCCTGTCAGTTAGAGCTCACTTTTTCAGGGACTACAAAATCTAGTCCTGAAGCAGTCATCTTTGCCAGTAGGCATGTTTTGCTGGTAGTTTACAGCATTAATTAGTCTTCATGGCTTCGGGAACATGTTTTTGGGAGGAATGTGCTGGTTAGGTGTATTATCTGCAACAATGGCAAAGTCCTTCAGGGCGAGGCCTGGTGGAAAAGTCTGTGTTTCAAGGGGAAAATAATGGTTTGCATCATACAATTAAGACAAGTATCACTGAGCATACACTCAGTGAAGGTAAATTATGAAGGCTTTTGGATAGATTAATTCTGGCATTTCATGTTGTCTGAGTTCTTTTTGCATTTTTTTTTTACTGTAATGTATTTAAACAGCAGACAAAATAAATATTCTATTTGAGTCTGTACATGAAAGACTAATAATACAGTACCTTCTAAAAAGAGAGACAATTGAAATCAGTTTGGGAACTGCAACTGCTATGAAAGGCAGCAGCTTTCTTTGTTGGAGTTGCACCTGGTAAAGGTGACAGCAATGTTCTGCAACATTTACCTGTAGTAAGGGACGTGAAGACAATTAGATATTTAATTGCAGTCCTTAAAAAAACATGAATAGAAACTCAGACTTTTTTTTTTTTTTATCCATTCTTTACTTTCTGCTTACATTAGACTACACCCAGACTCCAGAACCTGGGAACAGTTTTTAGGCTTTCAGGCTGAGCGCGTGTCCAGATGTATTTCAACGCAAGTCAAGGCGAGACCCCATCATGCACCAACAGTCTCAGTCTGCCTCGCTTCCACCGAAAGGCAGCTGGGAGCTATCTGCCAGCAACATGAAGTGTATCTTCTAATATCTTGGCAAATGAGTATAAATGTCGCTAATAGGCAGCTTCTCTGTATTCAGACTGTAGCTTCCTTGTCCAAAAGTTAGGGGCTTGTGCTGACAGTGGAACCAATTGAATTATTCAGGATACCACTGATCTGCAATAAGATGCTCTCAACATATTTCACTAATGCTTAAGATACACCTATTCTGTGACCCACTCAGTTTGCTTTTCTTGCTGAAGGTTGTGTCACTGAACACACTTTTTAAAACACCCTGAAGGAAGAGTATGCACAAAATTATATTAATGTTGACAATAAAGAATTAACTTGCATCCTGTTATTAACTTCCACTAAAGCAGATTTTGTCTGAGGAATCACGTGTGAAAGTCTTTAATTATATTGACTTTAGCCAGAAGAATTATTTCCTCCCAGAAATATGTACCTAGATACACTTGCACAGTAACCACCTGTTTTTTGTAGGATAGTCAAGTAATAATCCTTTGAAAAAGAGAAGCTAAATGCCCAGCATATTAAAGCAAAGCAAGATTAATGAATTATTTACTACATTAGAAGCAATTTGTATTTATAGTGAAAATACCAGTTATTTAAAATTTTAGCACTGCTATTGAGATGAAAGTGGGAACACTCTGCTTAGGATCATTTATTTTAAAGTTAACTTGAGCTGGTTTTGTTGTTTACTAGATTAGGCAAAATGTATTTCAGATGATAAATAAAGAATTAAGGTTTTTCCAGATGATGCACTTTCCCTAAATCAGGGTTGACTCTGAAAGGATTTGCCTTGCTTCTCATGTAGTTTGTCTATTACACAGCCTGACTGAGATGAGCTTTGACCAGCTTTGCAATGAGATGAGATTACTTTCTACTGCTCTATTTAGCTGCAAAAATTGCTGTGAGCTGCAAATCCACTCACATGACGAAGTTCAGACTGAGCTATTGTCAGACCAATGGAGAGAAACTCCATGGAAGCCAAGAGATTGCTTTTCTTGTTCTGCATCCTTTTGAGGAGGAAGGGAGAGAGCAGATTTTGTTCATCAATGTGGAATAAGATGGTGTCACGTATAGTAGCTTGTGGATATTAGAAGGTATTACTCAGAAAACTTTGTTAATTTTAAACTGAGAAAACATGGTCAAATTGCATGGGAGTTGAAGTCTAGAGCAATGTGAAGGGCTGACTCTGATGTGTTTTGATTTCACCTAAAGAAAAACAGAATTTTCCAACACCTCACATTTGAATGAGAATTTATCTCCTAGCATACACAGATTTTTGCCAGATATACTGTGAAATTTAAGTTTTTGAAAGTCTTGTTACATCTAAAAGTTTATTATTTCCCATAATCATTTAAAACTTACTGGAATACTTTATTGGATTTTAATTCCTTTGCCCACTTTTTTGTTTAAGCCCTCTTGGTTTATGGTTGTTGTCAGGAGGAGCCTGTGCTTATCTTGTAGCCAAAGAACCTGTGCTTTTTTTTCTCTCTTATCACAAAGAGGAGAAAAATTATACTTTGGTATTGTTTTATACAAACTGTACAGCAGGATCTGCAATGGGAAAGACTTTTTTCCTAGTGACCAGCTGTCTGAAACCAGCAGTGCATAAACACATCCATTCACTCAGATAATCGTTTCCCCAGATTTGATTTAAGACACTTCATTGAAGTTATTATGCTTATATAAAAGAGCAACAATATATGAGTGAATCAGGCCTTAGGCCTTGGTTTTCATCCAAAAGATAAAAGCAAATGAAGAAATTCAGAGAACAAAACAATGGGTAAAGAACTGGAACTGAATCACTCCTGGAGGGAGATCTGGGACTTAATCCTGCAAAGAAAAACCTGCTCTGGCCCTGATCCAAACCAGTACTCAAGTCTTAACTCTAACTTCATCAGCACTTTCACTAAAACCAAATGTCTGCCCAAGTGCTTTGTAGGCTGAGGCCAGAATATCAGTAATTTGTAGGACTCAAAGAAATGATCTTGGTCGAGAGATAAGGACTGGTAATGAGCTGAATTTAAAAGAGAGATAGAAAATGCTGGCTGTGGGCATAGCAATGGGTTGCTGAAGTTGAGTGGCAATTAGTAGGGAAGCTGCAGCAAAACCTACTGAAATAAGATAGCTTTACTATTATTTAAACATTTACAGCTTTTTTTTTCTTCCCAATTAAAATAATTTCTAAATAGGCTTTGAAACAACACAGCATTTTTGAGAACTGAAAATTTTTATTGTGGCAAAAGTCCTTTTTTGCCCTCAAACTTTCCATCCTAATTTGACAGGTCAGAAGTTAGAAACAGAACTGAAGCATATGAGAATGCCTCCGCATTTGCTCCCTAGATATAGAGGTTATTGCTTGGCTTTCTCCTCAAATAAATATCTCTGATGTTAATCTAGTTATTTGAGTGGTAAATACCACTCTTCTGTTTGCACAGTTTTGAAAATGCATGGTCAGTTTAATGGTACATGTACAGAAACGTGTATGTAATATATTCTTAATTATTTTTCATCAGCATACCGATGCAACATATATCATACCAGATTCCTTATATATATATATATATATATATGTATATATATATATTCCATATATTATACCAGAGTGAGGATGCTGCCTCCCCCAGCAGATGGGCTATGGACCGTTTTGTGTCCTGCAGGGCCAGTTATGCCTGGTGCTTGCTCTGGGACTGCTGTGTTTTGGGTTCTGCATGCTCCTTTCTAAACGGAATGTGATAAAAACTTACTTTATAAGGGGTGATTTTTGCAAATAACCCAGGAATCCAGAGCTCATATGTGGGTCAGAGTTCAGCTTCCAAGTTTGAGCTCACACTTGCTGGCTCACGATTAGTGGTTTAGAACTCCTCAAGTGTCTCAGGATTTGAATTAGCGTCCAATATTTGTTTTCTTGGATGTTTGGATCTGGGACTGTGGTTTGTGCCATTTGAGACAGGATATTCAGATCCAGATGTAGAGTTTAAATCTAGATTTAATCTGAGCTGTCCCTAGTTATGAGCATGTGTAGAGGAAGAGAAACAGGGCATAAAGAAGGTGACTAAATTCCTCAGTGCTCCAAAAGTGTTCATGTTCAGTTTCATTTGTGTTTGGACAGAGCTTTGAAATAATTTCAAATTACTTAGACTGCCTCGTTATGTCTTAATCTAAACTGGACATCTTTCTAAAAAGATGCTTTTAAAAGCATTGCTATAAACTAAATATAAATTACTGATGTAATGTAGGAATTGCTAATTCAGAATCTATGGTTTATGGTGTTTTAGCATTTCCACTAGATGATATACTGGCTAATCATCACGATGATTAAGAGAAAGACATGAATGAAAGTAACTGCAGATGGTCCTCAAGCTGCTGGAGTGCTACATCTAGATTTCAGATGGATCTCCAGCTGTTTAGGCTCTCATTATGCAAAGCAAAGGTTGCCCCACAATGAACTTTTACTGCAAGCCCCCCATGAGACTTTGACCATCCAAATACCTACTAAGAAAATTTCTGCAGCATACCACTTCATTTCCATTTATAGATGGTAAATAAACTTA
Source organism: Athene cunicularia (assembly GCF_003259725.1). Classification (NCBI taxonomy): domain Eukaryota; kingdom Metazoa; phylum Chordata; class Aves; order Strigiformes; family Strigidae; genus Athene; species Athene cunicularia. The sequence continues at coordinate 10,565,245 of NW_020799092.1, read as the reverse complement.
GATAGCAAACAACCAACAAGAATTCTTTTGTCTACTACCCCACATGGGAATCATCTAACCTTAATAGAAAAGATGTGCTTTTGGAGTCCAACCAAGCTGGTAGTAGTCCTTCTACATTTGCTTTTCTTTAAGAAAATGCAGTTCATGCCCTTTCCCACTGAATAAATGGTTCTAATTATCTGAAACACTTCAGACTGGCTTCCAAAAAGCCTGGACTTAGAACAGTCTTGAAGCTCTGCATGACCACAGCCATTGCTCTTATCAGACTTAATCTTGCCCACCTCAGGGATAATTTACAGCTATTTGATCTATTATGTAAAATACATCTATTGATCTATAGCCTTCGCAGTATTCCAGCGTTGCTTTAGCTCAATTGAGCAATAATATTTTCTAAAAGTAGCCCCAGTGAAAGTTGTAGGGCTGGCTATTTGTTTAGGAGAGTCATGTTTACTGTGTAAAAGTACTGAAGTCCAGCTTGGGATAATGCTGCTTTCTTGACAAAAACACCTGCCAGGAAAATTAAAAAAAAAAAAAAAAAAAAAAAAAAAAAAGTAATAGTCACTAGCAGCATTCCTAAAGAAGGGTATTTTTATGTGAAAATCTCTAGTGCCTAAGAAGACCGAAGGATTCATATAAATCATCCAACTTTTACCTGTTACTTGCTCAGGATGGGAGAGGATCCTCAAGCAAGCACTTGGGTACAAATGCTCCAGAAGTGACTGCCTCCCAGTACTCTGATGGCTTCAGGCAAACTGGGGTTAATCATATACTCCGCAGTAAGTGGAAAACTGGTTGCCTCTTGAGTGTTTAGGTTTTAAATTGCTACTCATTCTGCACAGGACACTAAAAAGAAAGGTCTTATCCCAGGGAGCAATGCTGTTTTGTTTCTTTCTGCTGTTAGGTGAATATCTTGATATTTTCAGAAAGTTAACTCAGATGGACTTATGAAGACAAAAGTGTAATTAGTGGTATAATCCATCTCCACATCTGAGAAACTGTAAAACCAGTGAGAAGGAGCTGTACAGCAATAGTCACATGCACTCCCTAAGGCTGATAGTGACTCCTTGGCTGGTACTGTGTGACCTTTCAAAGGCTTGTAATGGAAAGAGGAAGAAATGTCTTCGGACTCTAAAAATCTAGTTTACCATTTCAGTCCTTGTCAGTTAATGACAAATTAACTGCTTTGTTATAGTGACCATTTACCCTGCTTGAATCCCAACAAAGGCAAAAAATGTGAACATGTCTGCCTGGCATAAAGCATGGAAGTAAGCAACATGCCTCCATTCACCTCTGGCTTACTGTGCTAATGCTAAATTCAAGAAACACAGAATGTGAAATATATGTAATAATGTATTGGATACAGCATCAAAACTTTGTCTTGAACACCATCATCCATTCACAGTCTTGCAGAGTGCAGTAATGCATATTTTCTTGCTTATTCTTAGATTTGTAGTTTGACCCATGAGAATTATTTTTATCTCTTCCTGAGATCAGGGGAGTAGACAGGCTACACTAGAACTTTGATATATTAGCTGATTAGAGCTTCTGGCAGCCTTCAGGATGGAGTTTCTCAGCAGCAAGTTCTCCAGAGGATTTCTGAGGGTGGGATTACTGTTAAGTTTTTTTCCTGATCACAGTACTGATGCTAATAGAGTGTGTGAAACAAAAGTTCTGATGTTGGCACACATTCTTATGGGATAGCAGTGTTCACAGTGTATAATTTCCATATCTGAAATAAGCGACATGATGATATTTTTTTTCTGATCTGTGGTCTGTGATACATCCAGAAGAATCGTAGTCTGTGGTTGCTGGTCTAGTTATTAGTGCTTCTGTACTGCTTTTCCCAAGCTCATGCAAATTAATGTAAAAAACAAACAAACAAAATCCTAGGAGCTATGTGATTGCTTTTCTATGAAAACAGGTTATCAGGAATGGAGGAGACAGGAATTCCTGCTACCTCAGATGCCCGAGTTAGAAGCATAGTCATTGTTCATCTCTGAAACTGTCTTTGTAGAAAGTTTAACATCTGAATCTCCTTCAAAAATGCTAGTTCTCTAGGTTCTTAAATTCAATACTTAAATTTGTAAGTAACTAGTTATTCCCCTCCCAATGGCTAACACCTTCTGGGGCTTACTTATGTTCCTCGAAAACTTTGAAATATTTGATGGAAATATAACTATGATTTTTTTTTTTTCCTCTCTTTGGACCTGGATATGGACCTTAAAGGGCTACACTGGTAAGCCCCTGGGAGACTATCAAGAAATAGTATCTTTCAGACAATTTGAAATAGATTCAAAGTAACCAAAATGCAAGAGATCCACTCTATCCTCTTACCAGTCCCACAACATGTTAACTGAGCAATATTTGTAAGCTGATGCTCTTCACTGCACATATAATAATAGGTTTCAGAGAATGTTAAAAGGCTTTCAGAGAATTTTAAAAGGATTTAAGAGATTTTAAAAGTAATCTTTTGCTCTCTGTGTCAGTTAATCATCTGAGTTCTGGTTTCTCTCCAGTGCTTCCACTGAAGAAGGTGGAAATTTCCTTCTCTTATCCAGCCAAGTAAGAGAGCTGGGGTCCCAAGATGTGTATGATCTTTGTGGCTTCCAGTGGAGGTGTTACAGATGAGCAAAAGCTCCTTTCCACCTCCCAGCTCATTACTGTATGTTGCCAAAATTTCTGCAGGAATTCACAATGTTGTCATCTTCCCTTGCTGCTGTCCTCAGAGTCCCACCTAGAGACTTTCAGAGGAAGAAGCGCCACCTTTCCACTTTCTCACATGCCCCTTTAGCTATCAGGTCGCAGACATGGGCACGGCTGAGGTGCCTACACCTGCCCTACCAACCCTTTAAGCCACATACGCGTGCCATCCCCTGCAGCTGCCACTGTACTGCCCATCCCTGTCACATCAGAGCCACAAGCCATAGAAGGGCAGCTGCCTTGTACTTCCCAATTACTCTCTTAACCATAATTTTTGTGTGGTTTGTAGGGAGAAGCAGGAAGAGTACTCCAGCTAAACTGACCTTGGTGCTTCCTCTGCCCCAGCCTGTGGAGCCAAAAGGCTCTGGACTCCCAGGGTATGGATCAGCCAGTATGGTGTGACAAGGTGTGCACACAGACACCACAGCCACATTGCTGCATTTGTAATTTAATTTCTGTACCTTTGATTGGCATGATGATATAGAAGGCTAAACCCATATGCAGTTCAAAAGGGATCAATGCTACATTATGGGTTGATAATGAAGTCTAGGGGGACTTAGTATCCACCAGCTGTGCATCTGTGGAGAAAAAAAAAAAAAAAAAAAAAAAAAAAAAAAAAAAAAGAGAAATTATGAATACTATATCTTCCTTGTAGCATTACTTAAAGTATGAGGCTTCTGGGATAAATATGTGGCCTGAAGGAGTCTTAAACATATTGAACCTGGAGTGGTAGTTTACATCTCCTTTGAGCCTGCCAAGGTCGGCCAAGTATAGGCCACAGAAAGCATGAAGTGGAGAATATAATGAAATCTAATCCTTCCATACTCCAAAAATTTATCACTCTAGAAAACATGTTGAGGAAAGCCTGTAAATGAGGGGAAATGAGATAGAAAAGGCACAAGTATTAGCAAATCCGAAGTGAATTCAACACTTTCTTACGGTGGGTGCCCAGTGTAGGATAAAAACAAGCAAGAAGTGATCTAAGAAATGGAAAATACCAGCAAATGAGAAGACTGTTACATCTTCAGACCACGACGTGTAACGAGATCCTTAAAACCGATCCAACATTGCCACCTGCGGGTCTCTTCGGTGAGGCGCTGGAGGTGCCATCGCAGCCTTGCCTAGCGAGGGGGACACGGGTCACCAGCCGAAAGGACAGCGGGGAGTTTGCCGGGTACAGCCTGGGGGGGTGGCGAGCCTCTAGGCAGGGCATTATCCGTCAATATCTGCGTAATTCTACTCATCAAACACAAAATGTAATGCTGTTTTGAGACACTGGTAATAAAAATACTCTTCCTGTTGTAAAATACCAGTTTCACTGATTTGAGAGAGGGGAATCATTAATCTTCAGTTCCTTGCTTAGGTCAGATTCAACCTAATCTTAGGTCAGATTGGTGATTCAACTAAATTTCTCTTTGTGGTTTTAACTGAGTATTTGGAGTCACAGGCCACTCTCTTTTGCAATGTTAGATTCTCAATAGCTCCGCTGACTTCCCTGGGTTACACCTGCAGGGAATTTTTGCTTCAGGTGAGTTACACCAGAAGAGAATTTGCCAGTTATTGGCAGGTCTCTGATTGAGTGCAGTCACTGACCATAGTTAAAAATGATTTTTAAGGGGAACCCACATTTCAGCAAAGGGTAAATTTTTGTTTATTCAATGGTATTGTATTTAAATTAAGATTTTAATTAAATATTTGTTTCTTCATGGTTTCATTCACTAATCATACATTCCAATTGTAGTACATAGGTTATTTGGATGCCTTCATTTTTATGCATCAAATACACTGTTCTGTCTTGTATTTGATAAATTACATACATGTTGGTATTGTATTTAAATGCAGTTTTAAAATAAATATTTCTGTTTCAAATTACATGCATGTTGCTCTCGTGGGAAAAATTAAAGTAGAAAATTGTCACATTCTGTCCTATGAGTGATAAGGTACCTGCTGCATAGTCCAGGGAGGGGTGAAAGAGTGGTTGTTCTTATGCTTCCAACTACTTCTCATATCCATCCCCAGCTGCCTTGTCCAGCAACTGGCTCCCTTTCTGGACCAGCTGTGATGGGACCTGCCAGGCTAGTGAGAACCAGAACACAAAGGGTGGAAGCTGCACCCCTGCTTTCAGGAGTACCAGCTTTGCTTCTCACAGAGAAAAACATACTTTATAGGTGGGATGCCACATAATTCTTCCTTTCCTTTATCTGCCATCTCATTGCCATTTAAAGTGACTTTCATTTCTTCTTGAGCTGATAGTGAGATAAAAAAGATTAGAGGACAATGTAATTTGATCTATGCCCAGATACTCACATTTATCCCCTGCTTAGCAGATGACCATAAAGTCTTATCATTTATGGATGAAACAGCACAACATACATGCAAATTATTATTACTGCTATTGTTATTGTTAGGCTATATTATCTCTCATAGTGCTGTATTGTGAATTATAAAGTATTACAAAGCTGCTATGTAAAATAATTATCTTAATAAAATAATGTGCATGGGGAGGTACTGAGGATTATTTAAGTATGATCATAAAACAGGTAAGATATTCCTGCCAGGTACTGCAAATGGTTTCTGGCATGTAAAGGTTACATGGAGTTCACAATGTGATCAAGAACCAACTTCTGAAAACTTATTTTTACACTTTGAAAATTGAGCAGGAGGAATTCTTCTCATGTAGGCCTTTTAAAAGATTATTTGCCGTGCTTCTTCCAGCTGTGAAAAAATATTTTTTGGAGTAAATGGATGAATTTTTGGGGATATATATTATGGATTTGAGAAATATTAATTAGGAGTGGACTTAATTTTTTTTTCTATTCTTTCAGATGCAGATGGGGATGGGAAGGGAGGGTCTGCTGTGCAAAAAGAGATGAATTAGATTTCCATAACTATATTTTAATCCAAATGTAATACTGGATTTCTCCACCTTCAGAAGCTTGAAGATTTTTTTGAACACATCATTGTTCATAGAACATGGAGGTTGTAGGTTATGCTAACAGAAATTACTGCTTCTTAAACTAGAAGTTGCAATGTGTTCTGAAAAACATGTACTCCATGTATTCATTCTGGAATGTAAGTGTGTGGGGTAAAATAAGAATGAACTGAAAAAAAAAGCAAAACCCTTCTAAAATATTTGAGGGCCTCAGAATTATTTAATCTTCCTCTTTCTAATGCACTCTGGTTTGTTTCATAGTCATGACATTTGTGTATTGAGATTCTCTGTGGGACTTGAAATATTTCTTGCTAATTGCAGAGTAAAGGCATCAGATTGATGTTGGCTGTATCATTTGCAGGTGTACGCTGGTATGTTCCTGTTAGATTGTAAGAGTATTTTTAGAATTGTGTTCCTGAAATTCCTGAAATTTCTTGACTCCATTCATTTCTCTTTTTCCTTGGAAGGCTGTGAAGCTCCTGCTCACTAAAAAGATGCAAAGCCTAGTTACACCATCGTAGGCCAAGGAGAAGAAAATGGGGCCATGCTGTTGCTTCAGCCTCTGCTTGAGCGTTTTACTTCTGCTGCATCCTGCCAATTGTGATATGTAAACCTCTGTTGGCCATAAATCCCCAGTCTTGTCAGAATGAATGCAGATCATAAAAGGGAAAGGAAGGGTAGGATGCATTTTAATGTTTTTAAGCTTTGCTGAGGACATCTGGCCTGGGGTGATTTGCTTAAAATAGGATTAATTGTAACGCAAACTCAGGAAGAATGGGGATTCTTTAGTGACAAGCATCAAATATACAGGAAATGTATTGTTTATAGGAGCCAGTGGAGTCAAAACAGAATTATAAAACCTTTCCAGGATCTCCTTCATGTTTCAAAATGCTTCAGAGAAATCCATTATATTTGGAGAGTTTCCCCAGCAGGAATTCTTTGTGTAATAGTTTTGTCTGCAATGTCTTCCATTTTAATAAAAAACTTCTTTGAAATCCAGAGTTACAGCAAATGAAGTGAAGCTAAATTGCATTTGCCTTATGCTCAGAAGTGCTTTGCACAAATGCAGTTTTGTCAGCAAATAGACTGTTATGCATTAAATTAGAGTGTTTTTGCCATGTAATTAAAGTTTCATGTTCTGGCTTATTTGTTGCAGATAGACATCAGTATGGACTCACAACTTCATTCCTGTGGATGAACATCTGCAGCTTCACAGCCTTACTACCTGAGGGAGGACTCACTAACCCCAGGCATATCTACCTGACGAGGTGGAGGGAGGTATAGAGATATCCAAGCTAGCAGAAATCTCAGCCAGTGTGGATTTCCACTGTGGCTGTGAACGCAGTCCAGCCGCTTTTTGTGAAGTATAGTGCTCAGACTAATAAACCTGCCCCAGAAGAGTCTTTGTCTGTGATCCTGCAGATACACATAGGGACAGATTCATAAAGTGACCCAGATCTGTGATAACATTTTCTGAAGGGTGACACTGTGCCAATTGGATTTTCTAATAACAACAGGTTTTACTAGTTTTGAAAATTAAATATTGAGAACAGAAAAGTGCTGATTTCATAATAATGGGGATGTCAGCTATTACAGTCTTTGTATTAAATAAATACTGGCTACCAATAAGAAAGTGACATTACACTCTGAAATATTAGACTTTGGCATTTTGTTCTGAGAATGTGCTTTTGTAGAGCATCAGATAGGAAGGCTGCAGTATATGTTTTAAAACAAGGTTTTATTTTTCCCCATCCCCTTTAGAAATTTTTTGAGACTATGAAGGTAAATGCTAAGGCTGTCAGGAAAGTATTTGTGTGGTCAGGAATGACAGATAAAGGTCCTGTCTGGCAGCAGGAACTCCATTTTCTGAAGGTCTATGTATGAAGGAGATTCAGGAAAGGCAAGTTCCTTTTTTTTTTTTTTTTTTTTAATTTTAGTTCTATAACTAACTGCTTGTGAGACATAGAGAAACTAACAAATAAAATTTAAGAAATAAGACAAAATAAGGCAGAGGAGAAGAATCAAAATATTTCTACTTGGTAGCAATCATCGTTGGATTGCTTGCTGCTTTAGGTTTAGGCTTGTTTCCAAACAAAACATAAATTTAAGATGACAAAAGAAAAGAATATTGAAATAGTAGCAAATTTTCCATAATTTGAGAAATTTTTTTTCTGGAAAATAGCTGCATGAATTTACTACAAATTTGTGAATTGCATCAACTGATAAAATGTGTACTTTTGGCAAAATATTTTAACTTAATCTACTTTGACATTTCTAAGTCACTTCACTTTTCTCTCCCTCCTTTTATGTGTACATAGAAACAACACAACCATATGTTCCAGGGAGAGATGCATACTGTATGGTAAAAGTATTTCATGCTTTACCTGCTCTTATCACAACCTTATACTTACCTTGTGCTGTTCTGCCACAAGTTTTTCTAGAGAAGCATCTTGTTGCCATCAGAGGAAGAGCATCTGCCTTGCTGGGGCCAGGACCCTCTCCAGAGCAGAGCCAGACTGTACCTGGGCACCGCCAGGACAGCCTTTTACAGCTACTGTGTGTGGGTGCCCAGTCCAGCCGTGCTGCCTGCTGAACAGAAATAATAATCACTTCACTCAAAACCAAGTGCATTCCCTTCACTTTGACTGTGCTTCAGACTGCGTTCAGTGAAAAGATCTAAATCTCTCCTTTTAAGGCACATTTTGCATCATGTCTTTTAAAAGTGTCTCTTCCACTTCTACAATCACCTAATTACAATTAAAAGTAAGGGAGAGGATCACTCTCAGCAGTTACTAACTGCAGCTAATCCATTACAGGAGGGGAATTAAAGAGGTATCTCATCCAACCGATACAGGAAGGAGCTTGTGAAGATTTAGACCATAATTGTCTGGACTAGAATGAGGCTATGATGGTGCATTTAGCACCCCTAATCTAACAGGAAGAGCTGTGGGATCCTTAGTCATGATGTGAGTGGTTAGGAATTTGGTTTTATGTCTCATCCAAAAGAAGTTCAAAAAAAAAGAAAAAGGAAGGAAGATGTGGGTACCTGCCAGTGCATGACTAAATCACTAGTGTTCACTGTATGTTTTCTCACTTTCTTGGGAGCACCTGCTCAGGATCCTTTTCATGGTCACAACTTTTTCTGCTGACCAAGATGCAGAATTATAATCAGCATGCTTGCAGATGGCTTACTTCAACGTTGTTGATAAATCCCAAGCAAAAATTTAATTGGACACTTGGATAACACATACATGTTTATTATCTTGATTGCAATTGCACTGAGACATCAGTTCCCAATAAGAATTTTTTGCTGCACATGGTTGGGATTTCTGGGTGCTGATCTTGCATGGAGGAAGTCTGAGTGTGTTTTATGACACACTTGTGCTTTGTGGTTTTTGGAAGCAAGAAACTGCTCTTGAACCTGTGTATGCTTCTGTCCTTACAGGTTGATCCCAGGAGCAAAGTCCCATAGGCAGCTGGCTGGTTGAGCCGTGTGGTCCTCAGTGCCCTGAAAGCCCCCATGTGCCCTGAGAAGGCCCAGTCCCCAAAACACATTGCACAAAGATGGCCCCTGCCCAGAGTAACTAGAGTTGCACTGAAGTGGAAGGGGCTACAGATGGTCCAAAAAGGTGTCAGGGGAAGCAGAAAGAAACAATAAGCAACTTTACTGCTGGGGGCAGCAGCTGGCCTGGGTGGTGGTGGCAGCCCCTATGTTAACAATGATCCACCGTAAGCTTCCACTGTTGGATTTGCAAAAAGCAACCTGTCTCAGGCTTCCTGCATTTATTGATGATTACAGGCACCAGATTGTTACACTTTCTGTGGGCTTTCCCTAAGCTGCTTAATGCTCAACTGCACTTATTTTTTTGATGTGTGGAAGAGCACTGAAAGAGGATCTCACCATCCTCACCGCTTCAAATCTCATGAGGTCCCTTTCCATAGCCGTGGTTTCTTTCTCCTATCCCATAGAAAGTATTACATTATGATAATATTAAGACTGAGTGCTGATGCAGGCTGAAATCAGGAATCAGATATTAAAGCTGTGTACACTGACTCAATGCTGCTTCTCTGTGGGTAGTCTTTGGTGACACAGCCTCATAGGAAAGCATTTCTATTTTGCTCCTGCTCCCCAAGTAACCAATCAGCTCCCTACCATCTTGAATAGTTGCAGTTAATTTTTCAGACCCTCAGAAGTGGTGGTGGGGAGATTTCTCCTCTACTGTATGAGACCGTGCAGCTGAGAAGGGGGTGAGCCGTCAGAAGCTGATACTTCACCTGCTCCACCCTGTGTGTAGCTCAATGGCATTTTGGTTAAAATGCCACTCAGAGACCTGACCTTTTTTCTCCTTTGCTTTCCAGAGATTAGGCCAACAGCAGGAAGCAATACCATTTCGAGCCTTCAATTATGCTGGTAGATTTATTATGGGGAGCAAGGCAAGCTCCCTCCTGTTACCTCTCTCTACTCTGAGAGGGGATTGAACAAGGGCATAAGCACCCACCTGTGCAAGATGGTGTCTCTCCATCACATGGGTGAAAGTATCCTGATGGGTAATTTATGTTTAGAATAATGCCTTTTTATTCTCTCCACACAAAATCATCTAGGTTGGAAAAGACCTTGAAGATCACCTAGTCCAACGATTAACCTAACACAGACAGTTCTAAACTACACCATATCCCTAAGTGCTATGTCACAGAATCACAGAATCATCTGGTTGGAAAGGACCCTGGAGATCATCTAGTCCAACCATTCACCTAGCACAGTTCCCACCTACAGCATATCCTTAAGCTCCAAATCAACCTGATTCTTGAACACCTCCAGGGATGGGGACTCCACCTCCCTGGGCAGCCCATTCCAACGCCTAACAACCCCTGCTGGAAAGAAATGCTTCCTAATATCTAGTCTGAACTTTCCCTGGCGCAACTTGAGGCCATTCCCTCTTGTCCTGTCACTTTCTACTAGGCTAAAGAGGCTCATCCCCAGCTCTCTGCACCCTCCTTTCAGGGAGCTGTAGAGGGCGATGAGGTCTCCCCTCAGCCTCCTCTTCTCCAGACTAAACACCCCCAGTTCCCTCAGCTGCTCCCCGTACGACCTGTGCTCCAGACCCTGCACCAGCTCCGTTGCCCTTCTCTGGACACACTCGAGTCATTCAATGTCCTTTTTGTAGTGAGGGGCCCAAAACTGAACACAGGAATCGAGGTGCAGCCTCACCAGTGCCAGTACAGGGGTCAGATCCCTTCCCTGTCCCTGCTGGCCACGCTATTGCTGACACAAGCCAGGATGCCACTGGCCTTCTTGGCCCCCTGGGCACACTGCTGGCTCCTGTTCAGCCGGCTGTCAATCAACACCCCGAGGTCCCACTCTGACTGGCAGCTCTCCAGCCACTCCTCCCCAAGCCTGTAGCGCTGCTGGGGGTTGTTGTGGCCCAAGGGCAGCCCCTGGCATTTGGCCTTATGGAAACTCCTGCAGTTGGCCTCAGCCCATGGCTCCAGCCTGTCCAGGTCTCTCTGCAGAGCCTCCCTACCCTCGAGCAGATCAACACTCCCACCAACTTGGTGTCATCTGCAAACTGACTGAGGGTGCACTCGATCCCCTCGTCTAGATCATCAATAAAGATGTTAAACAGGAGTGGCCCCAAAACAGAGTCCTGGGGGACACAATTTTTTTTGTATAAAAAGTGTGGCCAATTCTATGTACTTCAACAAAATATGTAACATGAAAGCAACTAAGTTATGTGCAAGTATTCCTCTCTTTTCTTTATAATTGCAAGGTATTTTCAAATGCTCTGTAGTGGCTTTAGTTTCTCCTGCTTCCAACTTCTGAATGTTAACTAAATTATTGTCACACTGCTACATCTTTTCCTGTTTACTTTGATAGCTGTCATGTGAAACAGCATGAAATCCACTTTTTGCATGCTGAATGTGGGGCTGGACTTTATGTCTCTGTGGAGAGGAGGGGCATGGTTTACCTAGTTAGTACATCAGATATTGAAATGGTTTTTCTTACTCCTGGGAAATCAGCAAAACATTTCTCCAAGTAACTGATGCATTTGCAATCTTGCATAAATGTATAAATATTCTGGGATTTTCCTTAAGATGCTATACATTTATATTCTTAACAAATGCAAAGTTTTTTTGTGTTTGCTGTGGGAAATGACATTTTTACTCTTGATGGCATTCATGGAGATAAGAATCTAACTTATGTTATACAAGTTGCTTAAAAAGAAAAGTTATCCTTTTTACATGTTACCAAAGTGGGGGATGGGGTGTACTTATTTTTGAAAAAAAAAAAAATCTAAATAGTGGGATTTTTTTTCCTGCATGTTCTTGTAAGGTACACTGTTGTGATGAGAAACACTTAATAAGTGTTCCTCTCTAACTAAGCCTGGCCATGACCTTAGATTCAAATCAGGAGCAACTCCATTTGAGTCAGCCAGGCTCTCTGAACTTAAAAGGAATTAAAAAAACCAAACCAACAATAAAACAACCCCCCCAAACTTCCTTTCTTCTTATTTTTAACAGAAGCATTGATTTTAGTGTGATTTCAGTTCCAAAACTCAAGGGTGCTTTGAAAACTAGGAGCTTCACAACCTACTAACCAATTACTTGTGTGTTTTGTCTTGTTTGGGGTTTTTTCCTATGATAATGGCACTGGTGGGTAGAGCTGCTAAAATCTTTCTATGAAACTTCACATACTAAAGTCTTCATCAGTATTTCAGTGAAATTTTAAACTATTCTCTCTCTTTTGCATGTCTCCTGGTGGAAATACACAGGTGGATAAACTCTTCTTGACCACAAGGCTTGCCCTTGGTGGGTAGTACAGGAAGAATCACAGCCTTGGAGGTGAATGAGCTGGAAGGGCTCTGTGCTGTTTGTAGGGTGCCTGTCCCCTGTGAGAGTCCACTCCAGCTGAACCCCTCCATGACAGCTTGCTAAAAACTGGTGAGCCGATGTGAATTTACTGAAAAAGTAAAAGGTAAATGAATGTGTCTGTCCTGCAGTGAGACACATGGTAACGCTTTACTGTCCACAATGTGTTGGTCAACTCTGTTTGGCTGCCTTACCTTTGAATATGCTATGGCAAAAGTCCCATGAATAATTAAAAATCTGCCTTGTTTGCCCTCAAACAGTGCAAAATGGCCATTTCTCTTTGGGACTTATACTTACTGAGTTGCTTAAAAATGGTAATTCTTAAGTTCTGATAATGCAGTATTTGTGTAATATTGCACACACTTCTGTAATGCTTCATTTTAAAATTCCCTGGTAACTAGTCTCAGTGATGTTACTACAGTATATCAGTGTATGAAGATCACTGTGGGTTTGGTGTAGGTGGGGTTTTTTGTTTGGTTTTTGTTTTGTGGTTTTGTTTTTTTTTTTTTTTTTTATCTTTCTTTTTAATGTCCTGTGCCATAAAACTTAAAAGCAGATTTTACAGCTATAGAAAATTATACATGTTATACTTTCCGTTGCCACAGAGTGGCAATGTTTCAGGAAAATTTATTCAAGTCTGCTGACAGTATTGTTGAACTCCAGCAGTGGGCTGATGGTGGAGGGTTTCCCTGTAACTCTCTCTGTGCTCTGCATAATTCAGTGTGGCAGGGCCAAGCACCCGTGTCAAGAGGCAGGAGGAATCTGTAGCGGCCAAAATAACGAGTCAGAGTGTTCTTCTTTCTTTCTGCAGGGCAGGGGCCATCTTTTTTTATTCTTCTTTTCTCTTCTTACAATAGTACATACTTATGTTCTCGCCAAAGCTCTTCATAATTAGCAAATCAGCAATTAGACAGCTCTCAACCTTTTCTCCTATCCGCATACGACCACTCGAACACCGGCTGTGCAGACCAATCAACTTCTTGTCCAGGCACTGTTCACACGGCGGTAACTTCTCACAGTTCAGTGTTGCAGCTGTCCATTGTTTTTCCCTGCCACCTTGGCACAACTCGGCAGTTTCTTCTCTTTCTCCCAAGGCCTGTTTCTCATCAAAGCCCTGCTGCTTCTCAGAGGCTGTGCAAGGCTGACAGGCTGATGTCGACTTGCCTCTCTCCCACAGGAATCCACTAAGATGCTGGGGCAGACAATTTTAGTGGGTGGGGTGAGGATAGGGTAGAAGGATTTAATTATATTTTTAAAAATTCTCATAATATTTTTAATTGAGATGGAAAAAACAACCATTGCTGCTCTCTGAGCTCTTAATGAGCTCTTTCTGATATTTAGGATTTAGGGGATCCCTTTTCTCCCCTGTTTTGTACTCAGTTAATTTCTCTACATAAAATAAATACAGAGCTGTGGAGTTTTTTTATTTTTCTTTTTTTGAAGCTGAACAATCGGCAGAAGGGCATCCTTAGACCTGTTTGTGGTTGTTTGACATCCAAATATTCTGTAATGCAAATATAATAAATATATCATGTTAAAATTCTGAACTGCAGTAAGGCTGTTTAGCATCTTCCAACATTATTGTCTATGTTTAACAAAGTAAAGTAATCTGTATTCACACAGATACTGTCTTAACCTCTCAGTGCACTGGGCACTTGTGTCTGTTTGAAGCTTTACTCAGACAAATGCCTGTGAAGGAATAAATGCCAACATAATTTCTCAAATTTTCTGTATTTGACAAAGACCAGAGATAGGACACAGCCAAAACCCTGAATGCAGCTAGCTTCAAGCTTAGTCAGAGTTCTTGTAGCTCAGGCAGCTATCTCTGTATTTCCTCAGCATCCAGCTTCCATGACAGAATTACTGTATTTAAATACTAAGGTGAAAAATAAAATTATTGAGTTGGATTTTGGCTATTCCTGGGATTATGTTTTGATGTTATACCCTGTAACTGTTGGATGTCAGTTGTATACCCTCTTCTTGATGATGAGTATAAAGGAACTGGAATTCCAGGTTTATGAAAACATGATATATAGGAAAAGTTGATACTGATTAGTACACACTGCTGCCCCATGTAATGATATACAGATGTGGATGTATAAAATAAAAGGTAGTCTTTCCTTTTCTCTGGATCTCATCCCTTTTCCTTCCTCTTTTGCCTAGTCTTGAGGTGGAGCCCTCAGCCTATGCAAACATACCTGCCCTAACCTGACTCTCTCCATCAGGTAAAGGTACTCAATACATACTGGTCAGGACCCTGGGATAACTAAGCAATTTGTCAGGTATGAAATTGAGCCCTAAAGAGAGAGTGATAAAGTGTGAAGGTACTGAACACGTCTATGTGGTCAGGAGTAGTTGATTATGCATTTTGTCCCCTGCAGAACTGCTGTGGAGTAACACAGGCCAAAAAAACCCAGCAAGGCAAGGTGTGGCATTAACAAGTGCTGCTGTGAAGCTACTGCAGCACTTCTGCCTATAAGAAGAGTAAAAAAACACAGTTGAGAAGAACCAAACTGAAGCTTTTTTCCAGCCGTATCACTCCACTTCCCTACCCTAATAAATAAGGGAATAAGGATTAGAGGACTTTCAGTGTTGCAGAAGATTATGCTCAATGTTTAGCTTCATTTTCACTCAGAAACAAGGTCCAGTAGGACATTATGGCTACAGCTGTGAGAAGATTTATACTGTCATTGTCAAATTTTGTAGCACTTAGTGAAAAGGTTGTACATCCGTACACTGGTGTGGTGGTGTTCCATCTATATCAAGCAGTCTAGCGAACATCCTTGCCCCATCTCTCTAATTTTGGAGGCACATCTCTTTATCTTCCTCCCAACCCATGGACTAACTGGAGCAATAGGAGTTAATAGATGTGTCTCACTAATTCAGTGATACTCTTTTTAAATCTTACAAAGCTTGCTCAGACACACTTCAGCAGCTATTAGTTTCCAATGACGTTCCTATTCCTGAGGGGATCTTAAATTCATTGAAAGGTTTTCCTTACTCACTGTAGAATATTAAGCAATAGAGTTATCTTTAATACCAATTTAATTAATTCTGCTGCAAGATATTAATTTATTCAGAAGGCTACCACTGATACTGTACACATGCTATCTATATTGCTTATAGCTAGTCTAATTTAATGTGCTACACTCGTATTGATTTTTAATTTAACAAAATACAATCAGACAATAATGCATGGATTTGGAAAAGCTTTATAGTTCATAAACATTGGCACATTCACATCTGATTTAGATCAAACAAGGTGCAATGATGCTTTTGTTGCTTTGGGAACCTCTAGTTCAGAATCTGACATTGATAAACTGTTATAATTAATTCTCTCAATTTGATGAGAACGGAGATAATGGAGATACACTATCAGCAAATGTGAACTTTGATGTCAATGTATTATATTGACCAACTTCCTATATTAATTAGAACCTGTTTTGAGGGAGTCTTTCCTTATATGTGACCAAAAGGGAAATGTAATGAATTTTGCTTTTGTGCCTAACCGACACGAATCATTGAGGTGGTTCATGCATGCTTACCCAGAGCAGCACTTACCCACAGTCAGAGAATGTTTTTCAGTGATAAAGCAGAAGGAATTGGAAAAGTGAACTTCTTGGCTCTATTCCTGGATTTGTCATTGAGTCAGGCAAACCATTAAACACAGTTTGACTCCAGCTTACCTATTTATTTAATGGAGATAGTAATATTTTCCTGTTATGGAGAGAGATTTTAAGGCTTAATTAATTAATACTGTGAAGCTCTTTGCCATACTCAAATGAAAGTTGAAATATTGCTTGGCATAGGTTAAAGTGTATGAAAACAAAGTGTAATCTGATACTGTTTTAATGTTATGCATTTTTTCTGACAATTAAAATAATTTGATTGCACTGATGCTAACATCCAAATACTTCAGGGTTATTGGAAAGCTCGTACTAAAAAGACTGCCATAATACTCACAGACTTGCATGTAAAATACTAAGAATAGCTGCTTACCGATGCTGTTCTCTCTTCACTTTATTTTGCTTTACAAGTGCGGAGAATGTGCCAGAAAAATAAATTGCAGGATGTTTTGACATTAACAGACACTAATAAGTGGCACTCAGTGGAGCTGCAGAATAAAGTGATTAAGTAGGTCAGCTTACTTAGAGAATAAAAATAAAGCTAAAAGAGGGGTGCAAATGGGTAGAAAGCACAAAACCTATAAAGGATGACAATATTTGTACAGCTGTGCTAATGAAAAGCAGACAATCTGGCAGAAGAGGGTATCTAAGACCTATGTGTTGGATTCCTACAGCACTGTATATGGGAAGGAATGGCAAAAGTGAGTATATCAGCTGATAATGGTTGATCTCAAGACCTCAAACTGCTATGTGTCTGCTCTATGCCCGGTGCCACATCAGGCTATTGCAATGCCTGTGTCTCATTTCAAATGTGGAGGACTTGAATGTCTTGCTACCAGTCAAGGGTTTTGCTTACTCCTTAGGCTACCTGCCAGACTCTTGCTTGATCATGTTTTTTGGATGAAGACTTTCTAATAGTAAGCATCAACTTAAATGTCCACCTGTGTGTATTCTGCATGGATAATGATCTTAGAAGTAAGTTTTTGATTCACTTCCACTTCCATTACTATTTGATCTCCTTTCCTAAAAAAATATTTTCCAACATTATTAATTCAATTTCAGTGAAAAGAACACAGCTATCTTGGCTTTCTTTGATATCTACTCTGCTTGTGAGACTCTTGAAAGAAGACAGGCATTTTCAGGCTCGAGCCTCTGTGGCTACACAGTCCAGCATTTTTTTCCCTGTTGTTGCAACAATGAACTTGTTGCCAGGACAGTAATCAATCAGATTATCCTTTCTGATTCCTGTTGTGCTGACTACTTGAATCAATATTGTACCTTAAAATGATCAAATACCTTGATTCAGGTTGGTTGGAAGGATAAGTGCCATGAGTATGACTGACAAAAATTTTGCAGATAAGTCTCTGAGTCTTAGAATGCACTGAAAATTATCCTGAAAATCTGTGGTTTGTGTTTTCATCTGTATTGTCTGTCTTTTTAGTTTCATCCTCTTTTCCACAGGAATTTCTACATCTCTGTCAAATGTAATTACTTTGATGGCAATGCATTCAAATCCACCTTGATATTAGAACATTACTTGTTTCACTCAGTGATGGGACAGAAACTGAAGAGGTTTTTCTGATATGCATCCCTTCACAAGGGCTTTCATGGTAAAACATTTGCAACAAGGCTTACTTAAATTTGTGTCTTGCTATTCTGAACATCAGCATGCATCTGTACCTTTCTGCTAACCATTTATCTGTATTACTGAAATAATGGAGTTGTCCTACCCGAGGTCAACGAGGTTCCCAATTTAGAAGCAGGCCTGAATGAAATTCCTGGGAGCAAATATCTAATGAGTCTTGGAGAGGAGATGTATTGGGCTGCCCAAGACAGGATGGGTTGAAAACTGATTACTGAAGTAATCATGGCACATATGTGAATTATTTTCAGCCTGACCTTCTGAATTCCATGGACCAAGTTCTTAAGCCTTTTACACTGAATAAATGGTGTTTTCTCCTATAGACTATTTCATTGACTTGCATAGGTACTTGTTACAGGAATGCAATCCTCTAACAGAGTAAGCCATAGTCAGAAAGCTTCTCACATAGCAAATGGGGAATTCTACATTTTCCCTTCCTTTTAGAAGATGTAAAGTATATCAGATCTCATGAGCATCACACTTTATTAGTTGCTTCTTGTTGCACTCAGGTTCTGAAAATTTACAGTACCAAGCTGTCTTTGTTTTCAGTGTTTTTTAGCCCCATGCATGTATTTGGGTCATGTCAGCTAGCAATCTACTTCAGAGGGTCTGTCTCCATGCACAGCTTGCATAAAGCTCCACATCTAATTATTGCAGTTGAAGCTATTATGCTTGTAAACACATTACCTCTGTCAAAGTCCCCATAATGTCATTTTCATGTTTTCTTCACTATTGATCTAGCTCCTGTTTTGTGTGGATTTCGTAATCTGACAGAAAATGTCAGAGCTGTCTTGTCCAAAAGCATCAGACCACTCCAGCCATTTCATAGCTGCCTCCGGTATTACAAAGCATTCGGCATGTACTTGAACAGCTCTGTAGATGTCTGTTTGATGTAATGTGCAGCCTCCCGGGGCTCCAGAGTTTTACCCTGAGCTGATGCCAAGGTTCTACTCTATGATATGGAAATGTCAAGGTAATTTCATGCTTTGTAAAGCTCTATGAATATTTTTAATTATGACAAAAATGCCATGGAAATGAAGATTGTTCTGGGTTTTATTGTTGCATATAGTTTTGTATGACTCTAATTTCATAGCAATTTAGTTTGTTTGGCACTTTGAGATTTGCAGGTTGCCTGGGAGCATAAGAAAGTGAACCCCCTATTTGTCATGGATATGATAACCTTGGCTAAGCTAATGCAGGGAGTCTACTGCAGAGCACTAGCAGTGCTAGATTATTTTTTTTTCCTGACACCCCAATTGGCAACTGACCATCTCTAGGCTCTGAAATGCTTCTGAAGCACTAGTTTTCCCCCCACTGCTTCAGTAGACTTCAATGTTACCCTGTAAGGACAATGTGGGTCAGGGTAGGAGAAAATATGTTAGTTAACCTTTGTCAGCTCAAACTTTGGTTTCTCTTCAGAAACTGTGGGAGTTTTTCCTTATAAAATGCTTTCTGCCTTGAAGTAGACTCAGAATATCAGGTGATTTCCTTTAGGACATAGGAATTCTGTATTTGAATAAACTCCCATAGTTTACTAGGTTGATACCTACACCTTATCTAGGTAATGTCCTCATACATATTACCCTGCCTTGAGCACTGGGTGGGCATATCTTTTGGTGTGCTACTACTGAGACTAGATCAGGGGAGAGGACAGGCACTTGGCTTCTCCCTCAACGGTCCCTGTCTAATGTAGGTCAGTGTCACTGCAATAAGCTATCATCCTCTGCCCTCTTCAAGCGTTAGTCAAATAGGTTGATTGAAAACACGTATTAGTTTTGGATGGTGAAGCAACTAATATCCCAGGCAGAGCTATCACTTGTGGAGTCATCCCCTTGGTGTTGCTCAGTGGCCGGTGGTGTATGTGGAACTGCCTGGCATCCTCCTAGTGGGGCGGGGTAGAGAGTGAACACAGGCACTGTTGGCCCAAGGGTCAAGAAGGTTGCAGATGTGCTCAGGTGACTCATGCTCATCCTATCTGAGACATCAGCTGCTCTGTTGGAGAAAATTGTTGATTTCAGCTGAAGGCAGCAACTATGGCTCTGCTTCTCCTGATTAACTCTGATTGCATGGCTACCTGTCTTGCTCTGGTTTGCTAGCTTTCTTTTGATTTAAGGGGTTGTTGAAGATGTTGCGGTATGGACAGCAAACCATGGTCCTAGCATATTTTCATACCCAACTCTTTGTATATGAACTGTGAAGGAGTATTCTTAGAGGTGAAAGTCATGTTAGAAGAAAATTTGCTGAGTCATCATATCAATCTCTATTAAATTACTTTCCAAAAAATAGGGCATCCTATGTCTGCTGAAGTCAATAATGCAAATTCCATTAATTTGAGTGTGTTAAATTCATAACTGATGTAGTTGACATATTAATGTGCTAATTTATGTAAACTAGATAGATGTATGTCTTTCTTGAGAGATCATCAAGAAAGGAAAGCAGAATAGTTTTAATTAAGACTTTGCAAGTAGGTGTAGAGTGGGTCTGAAAAATGAAGGGGAAATTCTGTAGAGATATTCTAACATGTACATGAAAAAGCTTTTGTTTCCCTTCCTACTGTGTTAGACACTTTTTTCCAAATACTCTGGAATAAGCCCACATATAATGTACAGAAAGGCAAAAACAAAAAAAAAGAAAAATCCTACATCATCTGTCCTTTGCGTTTAACACTCTTTCTGTCCCTTGAGATACTGAAATGTAAAAGACTAAGTTTATAAAGAAAACATAATTCCCTTACCTGATAAATCTATAGATTTTCTTCCTATTTCCATATAATGTGTAACATTGTCTTAAATCCTGCTAACCTGCTTTCCTCAGTGATTTCTGCAGCTGAAATTAGAACACCTGACAGTGCCAATAATATATTTGCTGATCCTTGTCTTTTCTCTCTTGTCTGAATGAAATTCACCCCCTAGGAAGTAAACTGTTTATGAATGAAATGGGGTTTATGAATGTATTTATGATTTCAAGTGATTTGGCCCATTCGTACCCATTTTCCACACTGGGTTGCTTTTAAAATTGTTTACTCTGAGTACCTGGTAATTGGTGTGATTAATCAAATGGTGTAACTGATTGCTTTAGTCCTGTGTTGTTGCTTGATAGATTGGTTGGGGAGATACTGAGTCCTCCTTTATTTAAGTGAGTGTCTTGCTGCAAAGGTCTGAGGAAGAGTGCAGTGGGAAGACAGATGGGGCTGGCAGCAGTTGGGCTGGGGCTGCTTACCCCTGCCTGCAAGTACCCCAGGCAGAAGGGCAGCAGCATGGATGTTGCTGCTGTGGGAATACAGGCAGGGAGCGGGTAAAATGACAGGACATCACAGCCCAATGTGCAAACCGGTTCTTTTGTCTTAATTTTGGTTTCATGCTGCTTTCCATCCATGGGTAACTTCTGCTGAGGAGAGATGAAAAATCTGACTGCAGACATTACAAAGCTTTCTTTTTCTTTGGTTTTGAGGTGAAACTTTGATGTGCTTCTGTTCATGGCTTACTGACACTAGAGCATTAGCTATATACTTCTCTTGCCTTCAGAGCCAGTGGGACAGCTATTCTTGTTTCTTTGGAAAATGCTTTGATACCTGTGGTTGGGAAGTAGAATGCAGAAGCTAATTTTGTTATATTTGCGTAAGAAAGGAGTATCACTAATGCAAAAAGGCTGCTTATTGAGGCCATTTGGGAAATGGGAGTGAAAAGGTACTGATTTAAGGCATGCACACTTATATTGGGATATGGTAGCTCTATACCATGGAGACAGAGAAAAAAAATTAGCATAGATGGCAGGGAAGAAAAGAAGGATGTCATCTGTGCAAAATTGCAGCTCCTGTTGTAAATTTCTGGGGAGAGAAATGTTTTCTGTAAGTATGACTCAGATTTCTGAGTGAATCAATAGAACCTCTGAGAGTCAGAGAAAGTCAGTATATTTTAGAGGTGAAAGTAAGGTACTGAAGTCTGTGGCTGACTGAAGCAAGCCAGAACTCAGTTTGTCTTCTGGATGTTTTTTGGTTTTCCTTTCAGTGTTTTTTTGGGGGGATAAAGAGCCTGGATGGTTTTGCAATGTAAAGTACAGTTGAATTACTGAGGATTACACCCAGAAAGATGTACGCATATTAAGCAGAAAAGATCACTTGATTTTTTTCCTTTTTTTTTTTCTTTCTTTTTTTTTTTTTTCCATTGTATATGGCTGGGGAAGGTGCTAAAGCAGTCAGAAATTCCCAACCTCCCTCTTTCTCCAGTGTGAGTGTGCCTTTGACCTGTTCAGATCATAGTCAAAAATGGAGAAACAAGCTACATGTGGAAGGAAACCATAACAGGCTACAATACAAAATAAACACACTTAGAAACTGCAGCAATCAACTATATCTGCTGAGACTAGAGGGAGAACTATAAAAGTAAAAGAGGTGGTTCCTGGTAACAGGCAGGGCTGGGCTGATCAAATGTTAAATAGCTCATGAGAAAGGTAAACATATATGAATATTTTTCTTGATATAAAACTCCATTAGCAGAACATGATCTGTTTCTCAGGCATCCTGTAACATCCAGATACCCTAGGACAGATAAATAAAAGTTGCATACACTGTTTAAATGTTAAATAATCTAATTGGCCTTTATGGGTATGTTTACTGCTTGCATTCTGCAAAAAAACACAGAAAACAACCTAGTTCCTCTCCATACATATTTCAGTGAACACTGCACAGTGTTAAAGGAAAGAAATATCAGACAAAATCTTTCATAGACTTAGTTATGAGGAAAAGATTCAGTGCCAGAGACATTTTATTTTAAAGGGAAATGACCTCTTGTGGTACAGTTCACAGCTTCTCTTGCACTGAAAGACTAATAAGCATCTGGAAGCTGGTCAGGTTGTACATCTGAAGTGTGTCAATCATTCTTGTTATGAAAAGACACATCTTAAAGACAACTTGTTTGTTAGGGGGTCTATGGGACATATTTTGAAAAGTCACAGGGCCTGTACTTATCAAAAAGAAAGCTAAGATAAATTTGCACATGAGCACATAAGTGGCAACTCATGAACATTATTCTAGCCACCCTTTGCACTTGTTTTTGTTATTGTTTTATCCATTGCTGTCATTGAAATGAAAGGGCTTTAGGTGAGAATATATTTGAGAAGGAACCACACTTTTTTTCATAAAAACATTTGTCACTGAAAAATAGCTTTTCTTCAAAAATTTCATGGACTAGGACTTCTACTTGTAGGTGTGGATTTTTTTTTTCTTAAATAAACCTAATTTCATGCCATATTTATTCAGACTTGCTGAGGTCTGTAAAGGTGCATATAAATCTGAGCTTCTGCTGCAGCTAAGAATAAATAGTAATTTATACCTTTCCTTCCTAGGCTGAGCAAACTTGGTAGATCTGAGTTTTGCTTTGGGGTTTTCAGAGACAAGGGAAGAACTTATTGTAAACCTGAAAGTAAGTCCATATAAGCTACAAACAAGAACACTTTTATAAACATTTGAAAGTACAAAACATCTTGATTTTTGTTTTTCCTTTAATAATCTAGGCTGATATATGGTATTTAATGCTGGTTCAGTTAGGACATTACATTAATTAAATCACTGATTAAAAGCAACCAAGATTATTTTAATTCATCAGGTCATTAAATTAAAGGCAAAGTTGTAGCATCATCACTAGCACAACCTTCAACTAGTTGATGAGCTACCTGAGAAACTCTTGACAAAGTGTGTTTGATTTGGAGTCCTGCTTGTAAGAGTGTTCTTAAAATGCAAAAGGATTTTCTTTTAACCATTTTTAGTCTTCTAGTGATCTGTGTCCTATAATACCTTGAAATATCTTTATCATGTTGCTGCATACACATCACAAAATAATTCATCCCCAAATTTTACAGTAAATCTATTGAGCACAGACAGGACTCTGGGAATTTCATAGTACCCTGTTATGCACCTCACTGTCAGGTCTCTCTGCTCCAAATTCTGTTTCACCATAATACTGGCAGGTAGATTTACAGAGAACCAAAGTGCCTTAAACCTGCTCCGATACTACTGCAGCTCAGCACACACTATAGACCAAGAACAATTAGGATGCCTTCCAAGTATATGCTTAGAACAGATTCCTAAGGAAAACTGAGAAATGTTCATAATGTGCTCTGGCTATAAATCCATGCCATAATGCCACATATGACTGTTGATAAATTCTGGGAAAAGATGTCACAATTCACAAGCATCAGTCTTATGTGAGTCAAGGGAACTTGCTAGTGGAGTGAAGGACTCCCTGTTCCGTTAGTTTCTTCATCCTGCAGGAGCTATGCAAATGCAAACATCAGGGCTTTGACTTAGACCTTGCTATAGGGCTGCCTTAATAACTGGGAATTGGTTTCAGCTTGTACTGTACCAAGAAGAGGTTTTGCAGTTTTCTGGAATGCAAAGGAAGGGGAGGAAAAATTTTAGGTCAAATCACCTAAACCACAGTATCTGATTCAGAAAAGTCTGTGTTTGACTGAAGAATGGGTTCCCTATTTGAGCACTTCTTTTCCTGATTTTTTTCTATTTTTCTCAAATGTTTGCATGTTTTTCATTCAAATAAACCAAATTCCAGATTAATTTGCTGAATAGTTCCTTTCCTCCTGGGGTGATGTATTCTGTTATAGAGCTCTTAGGAAGCCTTTTGACTGCCAGTGGATAGGGGCTTGAAGGACCTCTGGAGCTTCTGGAATACCATGGTATTTTTCACTGAGTTCTTGCAAACACTTACAAATTTCCCTGTTTATTTTTCCATGAGTAAATGAAAGATATTTCATTGTCTCGCTATTTTTAAAGTTTTTGCAGTTTTGTTGACAGACATGCTGGTTTTATTGCTTAGATATTAGAAACAAATAAGGTTGTCCTTGTATTCATAGTTGCATTTATTTTTCCTCTGGTCTGTATTTACTTTTCACACCTCCTATTCAGAAAAGAAGACATTTCTTTTGTTCCTCCATCATGTCCTATCTTCTTGCATTTTAAGAAATGCTTTGCATGACTTGCCAGGTTTCACCCATTGAAAAAACCTGGAGCTAACCTCTCAGTATGCCAGTCTTTGCTTGTTAGCTTTGCTCACATTATACCTTCTTTCTGTACTCAGGTGTAGGCTTCCCTTGGGAGGAACTGTTCTACTGCCCATGTCCAAACACAATCCTGAATAGTTGTTACAAAATACCTTTTAAGATTATTTTTAATTAAAAAAAAAAAAAAAAAAAGACTTAATTATCCTTTTCTGAAGGATTTGGTTCTATTGGCAGATTTGAATCTTCCAAAGCAGTGGCACTTTATGAAAAAGTTGAGTATCACTAGAGCCCCCTAATTTAGAACGGATGCAATTCTTACGTTTTCTTGGCTGTACTTTTCTTTGCTGCAACAGCCAGGCCAGAATGTTTTAACAACTTAGTCCTTACTGAAGGCTTCCTTCCAGAAACACTTCTCACTTCTTTCAGCTATTGTTCACTTTAACTCTTTGCTTCAGATAGCATTGTTCTGAAGCTAAAATGCTACTGGAATTTAATTTTTTTTCTTTATAGGTATCTTTAGACATTAATCTTGTTTATGCCATCATCATTTTAAGATCTAAATATTGTAAATGAATGGAATATTGGAGAAAGACAGACTGCATAAAATATATTCTTAATGTCAAAAATCATTGACTATTATGATTTCATCAGAAAACAGAAAGTTCCTGGCCTAAAATTCAATACACAGCTCTCAAGTACTGATGACAATATTAACTTTCTAAAGAAATTCATTGCTCTATTTTTCGGATAACCTCTCACTTCAGTCTAAACCTGTGTACTAAAGGAAATTTAGCTACAGTTACCCCCTTGCATACCAGTTTCAGATAATGCTCCAAACACCAACAGCATCATGGATCCCAAGAGAGGCCTGTGTCCTTCAGCAGTGGCACTGAGCACGTCTTTTCTGTCCTCAGCTTCTTATAAATGAAGATACGAATAGCATTTGCCTTCTGGAGCTTTAAATTTGGGCATTGTGCCAGTATCTACACAGGACCTGAATTTCTCCTTCATTTTCTGGATTAATCCCCATCAAGTGTGGCAAATCACTGCTCAAGGGCCCATTTCACTACAAAATAAGCACATCCCCCTCTGGCTTTGGCCACTTTGAAATTCAAGCTTTTGTTGACTGAAGGCCCAGATTATATGAAAATCAAAAATAAGCCATGTACAAACCAGGCAGGGCTCTGAAATGCAGATTCATTATTCTCTAATCTAGTAACACTGTTAGAAAACAACTTTGTAATTGATCAGTTTAAAGGACATTCCCACAAGAATGTAATAGAGTTCATCTTGCCTAAATGACTTTGAAAATTTGAAAACAAAACCTGAATCTACTTTCAGCTCCTATTTTAGTTTTTTAAGGAAAAGAGGGGTGGTAACCTGTTCCATAAGCAATGGAACCACACCTAGATCCAAAGTTTCTCTGAAACAGACACAGCCTTACTACACTTACGACCCTATTTTGTACAGAGTGATATTGGTTAACTCTGATAGCTGCACTGAGGATGCACTCTCATTTAGACTGGTGTGAGAGCATGCTCAGTGACAAATCAGATTCTTGGGTTTAGAAAGACTATTTTCATCATAGTGGTCAAATGGTGGGGATGTATAGGTGTTTTGGGGTTTTGTTTGGTTTCCCCTCTGCCCTTTTTCTCCTGGGGACATCATCTTAAGCAAGGCTCTTGCAAAGATGAATAGCTTGCCTAACCTGGGAGATGGTCGTGATCAACTTGCAGAATTTCAGGATGGGATATGGAGGGGGAGACACAACAGGTCATGTGACCTCAGGTTTCTCCATGTATCCCTCTAATCCTGTGGTCCGAGTATCCCGTGGTGACAGGATGAGTTGTCCTCCACTCCCTGCAGGCTTGGACCTATACCTTGAACCTATGAAGAGTTGTCCACATGCTTATTCTACCTCCCGAGAACAGCTGTAAGGAAGACCGCGTTGTTTCCGAACACTGTGTCTGCTGCCGGTACCTGGGTACCGGCTACTGCTCCTGGAGCTGTAGCTCCAACAGAGCCGCGACTGAGCAGCCGCCTCCCGCACCTGCCCAAAGCCGGTGCGGAACCGGGCTGGCCCGGGGCCGGGGCTGGCCCCGTCCTTTCCCGGCCCCGCCAGGCGGGTCCCCCGCCCCCGGGTGCTCGCGGCATTTCTGCCCCCTCTTCGCGGCGGGGCGGGGAAGGAGGCAGGAAAAATGACATCGGGGAGGGACCGCGGAGCAGCGTGGGGATATGTTCTTGCCTGTCGCCTGGCTTTCCTGCCCGCGGGAGGAGATGCTCTCGGGAGCGGGGAGCGGGGGGGGCGGTGCGGGGTAAGGAG
>NW_020799092.1:10526559-10538094 GCF_003259725.1 Athene cunicularia | reverse complement strand
AAGTGGTGTTTGGGGGGGCGGGGGGCGGTGGCGGGGCGCGTACTGCCCAGCGGGGCCGCGCTGTCCTTCAGCACCGCCGCCCGGCCGCGGCCCCGGGGAAGCACACCCCGCCGCGCCGCGTGTCCCCGTTAAATGTCCCTTTTCTCTCATCCATTCCCCCACCCGCAGGAGAACCGTTATGAGAACGCGGCTAACAAAGGGGCGGGTGGTGTATCCTGTCGGTTTTGTCGTGGCAGAATTTAACATTGCTTTCTGATCAGTACAGTGCTGTGTGCTCAGCTCAGTCTATCTTCTTGGCAGATTAATTTTTCAAAGTTCTGCTCAATACTGCAAGCTCGGTTTCGCATGACGTTTTTTATCTTTACACTTTTGCTCCTTTAACGGTTTCTCAAGAATATTTAATATGCTTCGTGTAACTTCTAAAAGAAAATGTATGTACCGTCTAGGCGAGTACCACTGACTAGAAATGTCATTGCTCTAAAGTCGGGTGTTCAGCACCACTAAAAACTTTGTTAAATATTTGTCAGTCATTGTTAAGGAGAGCTCCACGATTAAGGACCTGACCTTTCAGGCTCTTATAGTGTGAATGTTCTATGGAAATCAGGACTCCCTGAGTGAATAAGAGTTTGCAGGATCATGTACTGGAACAGCAGTGGTGTCACTTCTAGAATTGACATTGCATTGACAGAACTATTTAAAAGGAAGCTTTCATAGCATCTGTTCACATATAGTAGTCAACTGTCAGCTGTCTCGTTTTCATAACTGCTGAAATATACATTTGTGCAAGATAAAATGTTAATATAGACAAAATTTTGTTCCTTGGAATTTGGTGACTTTTTTTTTTAAGTTCTATTTTTAAGAAAGTAAGGCTGTGGATGTTATGGCCCAGCAGAAAGATGAAGTTTCTAGTTTGTTCCCTAATACAGAAGTGCATACAGTTTTAAGTAGCTATTTTATCCCACAATCACAGAGTTCATATTACTCTGAATCCTGGCTTTTTAAAATCAAGATGTTTTGGTGGTTTGTTTTTTTGTTGTAGTTTTTTTTGTTTTGTTTTGTTTTTTGTTGCCTTTTTTTTTTTTTACTAGCACTACTGTGAAAAAAATACTGTGGTAAGGCAAGACAGGAAATAGGTAATTTAAATTTGTAAAATACTTGTGATAATAATAAATCTCAAGAAATCTGGTAAGGTTTAAAGGTAGCCAAGGCTTCAGGTTCACTCTGTTGGAAAGTAATCATCACTTCTGAGCCTGATAAAACTCAGACAAACCAAGGACTGAAATGACAAAGGAAGCTGATAAGCATTAGCAGATTTTTGTAGTGTGAGAGAAGGTAAAGCTGTAGCTTAAGATAGAGTTGCATCAGTAACACCACGGGTGACTGGATTATGACTGAATAGGGAGTCTACTGTAATTAGTTATCTTGTATGTTATTATTAGACACTACAATAAGAGAACTGAGACTTCAGAGGATGTTCAAAGTAAATGTGGTTACAGGAAAAAAGTTGGGGAAGCAAGAACAGTGCTTGTTTCAGATCACTGGAATAGGACCCTTTTCCCGAGCCTAAAATTCACTGTTTTCTTTAATGTCTTGCATATTTTTTTTCTGTGATAAATAATTGAAAACAACTAATTTCAAAACAATGCATTTCCCTAGTCTCATGCTCTTCAGTTCTGCCAACTTGTTCAAGCAATACTAAAAATATCCAGCCTCAAGTTACTAAATTGATAGTTCACCTGGAAGTCAACCTCATTGAGAAAGCTGTGGCATTGAACTGATGAATCTGAAGACAAGCAAAACTGATGTCTGCATGCTTGCTGTTTTAGCATTAGCAGCCCAGATGTCACTTGCTAAGCTGTATCTGCTTGGTGTGGACTTGATGCCCATCTGGAGATTTATAAAGTCATCAGCAGACTTTGCACAGTGATAAAACTGCTCAAAGCACATTTTCTCTTCTCTTCCAATTGTATTTCATGGTGTAAATAATGTCAACTTGTTTCAACTCCTGATGTTGTCTGAGTTGCTGGTATGGTCAGTGACAAAAGGAGATCAAAAAGGGATATTGCTTACTGCATTTCACGTGCCTGATGTTGTTGCTCATGAGCTAGTAATATTTAGTTCCTTCTTTCACAGTTTGATATGAATGCTTTCTGTGCTCTAGGGTGATACCATAATCTTTTTTGGAAATACAGAAATGTGATCTTGAACCTTTATCATTCTTTCTTCAGTGGTTTTCTTATGTGATGGCTAGTTTAGAAACTAGCAGAAGAAAGGCATTATGTGTGTGCTCAGATATATTAATATGGATTTACAGTACTTGGGAGAGGAACAGGGATTTCTCTCTTCAGAGAAAAGCCTCCAACCATTCTGCTGTAGGAATCTCATAATATATTGCCATTTTGCAATGGGTCTGTGTTCTCCAGTGTTTCAGTCTGAATGGCTGGAAGGTATAGTCTTTAGTAGCTTGCTTTGTAATGTCTCATTTTGATGTGGCAAAGGCATAGCTGATCACAGCTGAAAAGAAAAGCTGTATTTAAGCTAAATAAAGAGCAATAAAAAGTAGAAATGTTCCCTGGTCCTAGTGACTGATACTATCTTCCCCACCCTTTCTAACTGCAATCCAGCAACCCTCCCTTAGGGTTAGCTCATGTCTACACTGAGCTTCAACCAGCTGAAGTTCTGCCCTGGATTATGTGACCAGTATGTCAAAAGTTCCATGCTGTTAGCTTGCACCTGCGTGACTTTTATGTTTCCTTGCTGTATTATTTATGTGGGACGAGGTAGAACTTAAGTAGAGGACAAAAGCATCTTAAACATGCCAAACCTGATGCTGTGACATATTTTAAAATGTTACACCTCCAGGAGGGTCTGACCAATGCTCTCAGTAGGAAAACAGTAAGAAAATGGGTTGCCACATTCTATTTAGTCCATTTATGCCATTTAGTCCATGTATGGACTAAATAGGAGGGATGATACTCTTCAGAAAAATTGTCTACAAATGCAAATTAAAAATGCATCTCATTTCCAGGAGACTTACGTCTTTGTATATCAGTCTTAGATATGGTCTTCAGGCTCTGCATATAAAGCAGCAACACCCTCTTTCTTTTGCTTAGCAAGGACAACTTTTTATGTCTGGTAGGGTAGACTTTTGTCTACTACAACATAAGTTTATGGAGCTTGGTAGTCTAAATTCAGGTTTACATGGACCAAGGCAATCAAATACGTTTAGATTCTGTAAGACTTTTCTCAGCACAACCTTACCCAACAAAGGAAATGTGTTTCTATTGATATAACTTTCAAGAATATCTGCATCTAATGTTAATAATCTGAAGCAAATTCCATACCATCAGGACACTGCCTTTTTCTGTGGGAGAAGCCTTTTTAAGAGAAAGGTTGATTTCTCAGCTGGGAGCCCCAGTACTTCACCACCATTTCCCCTGGTTTGGGGGAAAAAAAAAAAAAAGTGTGAATTTTGGTACAGAGTCCTTTTAGCATCTCTTCTCTCTCAAGAGATGCTGGCTGAAGCTCTTCTGAGAAAAGAAGTTTGTTTTTTTTCCTCATGACCATGTCCTACTAGTATCAAGATAAATAAACCCCTATCTTACCAGTTCAATTTTGTTTGCAACTGATGTAAGGTTTCCTCATAATGGGACAGACTCAAGAAAAGTTACTGAGGTAAAACAGTATGAACTTTTCTGCCTACTACTAGTCTGAGACTTTTCAGGCTGTATGGGAGAGAAAAGCATCCTCCCAGCAAAAGCATACAATTTTTTTTTTTTTTAAAGTTTATTATGAATGGTCGTCCTTAGCCCAGAACTTCTACAAGTCATGTTCTCTCTCATTTAATTATTTTAATGTATTATTACTAGACCAGTGTGATTCTAGAGGGTAAAGCTAATGAAGAGGATGCTTGGATGCCAACAGAACTGTAGTAGGCACTGCAAAACCCTCTGGAGTAAGAGTCTGTTATTACTCTTCAGCAAATTTCTGATTTCATTGTGGTGAAATGATAGTGGACTACCAAGAAAAGATCTTTCATCCCTGCAGGACTTATAAGCATTAGACTCAAATTGCATGAGGTCAATAAGGCAATTTCTAGGTTGTATCACCTCAGTCAGAAGCTGCACTCAAGGGTGATCCCTCATTTGGGTTAAGACAGGGACCATACTGAATAAAGACTTACCCGTGGCAATCCTGTGTCAATTCATTAAAGGGCTCACAGATGGTGTGCTGACCAGACTTGAGAAGCCCACTAATCTCTGCATTTCTGATGTCACCACCCAGAGCAATACAGGCAGATCATGAAATGACCTTACAGAGCTTCAGAATGAATGTTAAACTGAACTAAGTCTTCTGTAAATCCATCTTGAGACTTATTTTACTAGACAGTCTCAGCTCTGGAGAAGAGAGCATTTTTTACTTAGTCATATGGGTCAGGACAATAAATGTCGAAAAATAAGGCTTTGAAAACATTGGAGTAGTATGTGTAACTTTTGTCATCCTAAGGGCACTCTCCTAGTAAATTAGTGATTACATTTTAATTACTGAAGTTTTTAAATATTCTATTTTTGTAGCAAAATATAATTGTTGCAATGTAAAGAAGATCAAACTTTGATAAATTGTAAAGATGTTTTGAAATTAAAATCATTACACAGAGTTTAGTACCTAGGAGTCTACTAAGAAAATTAAGAGCATGGCTTATTAAATATGTTCTGCACACAAAGGCTATTAACTTTTTTATTAAGCTTCTATCAATGTGTAGTTGAAAAGAGAAAAATCTTTATGAAACAAATGTGGCAACGCATACTAGCTGCCATGTGTGCAGTGTGTAACAGGTAAATAGAGAATGGGAGATAACTTGAAACAGAAAGGTTACATTGCTTTTCCTAGCACTGTGTAATCTTGAATGAATACAGCCACTGAAGGGAGCAACTCCTAAGGAAGAAGTTTGCTGTCTTTACAGTAAGCCAAATGTGATGTGTTTCATTTCTGGAACTCTTTCATTCTTATGCTAGGAAATTACAGTGACTTTTAAATGAAGGAGTTCCAGAAATAAAATGATATGCATCATGTCTGGCTCGCCATAAAGATAGCACATTGTAGCAGAGCAAAAGTAGTATGTGCTGTGCTCAAATTACTATGGTTATCTTTGCCTTTTCTCTTCTATGTGTGTATTTAGAGAAGAAATACTTTACAGTGAGCATTGGTGATGGGAAAGTTGGTGACAGCTGATAGTAACAGAGAAGAGAGCTATCAGGAGATATTTTTTTAAGGGAACTAAACTCTGCTTTCAGTATGCTGGTCTTGAGGTGGCAGCATGGACATGGGAAGAGAGAATATGTGGGATAGGCAGTGTGAGTAGGTAGAAAACAATATTTGGGGTGGAAAAATTTGAGTGGAACATTTAAGCACAGGGACCAAGCACTTCAGAGGAGCTGAGTGGAGATAACAGAAGTCAACAACTCTGTGCTATTCTATGTCAGCTGGAGATTTAACATGAAGTAACTGTAGATACGAACCTCTTGAAGGATAAAAATACTAAATTCCTTTTTAAGCACTTTGGAAAAACAGATAATGTTGCCTATCAATCTAACAGCTGTGATTTTGAAATGATTAGGCCTCAATGCTCTTTAGGAGATTGAGACATGGGTCTTCTAGTCGCTCAGAAGGATTTGAACAACTGTAGCTCCTTCATGTACTATAAACCTGCGTGTCCCCAATTTAGTTAGTCAACTCAGTTATTTAGTCAATTCTGACTATATAATGCAAAGGCCAAATCTTTGGGACAAGAGAGGTAGGACCCAGTCTCTAAGTTGTCAATCAGATCAGAAACTCTTTAAATTTTAAAATCTTTCAATCATTTCCTCTTGGGCTAGACACATCCCTAGAATCAACCAAGAAGGGACTATTCTTCAAGGCTGAGAGGATTCTCCAGAACAGACACAGACTCTTCCAATTCCCTTGTTACTTTAGCGTAATCTGCTGGTTGGTATGTGTCTGTTACCAGCATTTCAGGATCATTTCCTCGTTGTTCGTATGGAAGTCATTTTAACACGGAGAGTCTTTACTCCACATTGACCTGTCAAATGAGAAGGAAGGGTCTGGTTCTCATTCCACTTAAAAAGAAATTTTAAACTTGACTAAGAAAAAATAAAACACCCCACTCCCAACACACTATTAAAATGTGGTGAAGAACAGTAGGGAGAATTAGTGGAAAAAAATCCACAGAAAGAATGCTAATTGATGTTTTCCCAAAGTACGGCAAGGCAGATTTAAGAAAAACATTAACATTTTCCAACAGCAATTAAATTAATATATTTATTGTTTGCTTAACACTGCTGTGCCTAGCTTTGTTCTGTATGCAAAATATCTGCAGACTCTGCCTGAAGTCTCAAAGATAGACGCATCAAAATAAGGACAGTCTAGATAACTGAGAAATTATTATCATATATGCCAGTTGCCGGTATTCTCCAATGGACTGTATACCTTCCAAACAGAAATAAGTCATAATCACTTTCCCCAGGAGCTGAGCAGAGGAGGGGTTTTTTGTTGTTGTTGTTTGCTGCTTTTGTTTTTATTTAGTATTGATTTCTACAGGATGTTGTTCATCAGAGCTGCTGGACATTTACATCAATTAAAACCATCAAAAAATAATTAATAATCAATTGACTTTAATCCCATCAAAGAGAACCCATTAACCCACAAAAAATACTCTAGCTCACAAGTTTCATGAAAGTATCTGTATAAACAAGGCAAGAGATGAAAGAGAAACACCATTCAGATTTTTTTTAAGAGAATTTTTATTCAAAACAGAGCACATAGCTAATATTCATTGCAGTCTGCTTACTGTGAATTAGGAGGTATGTTTTTAAAATAAATTTATTTCTCTAATTTAGCTGCCCCTGCGTAATCTTGCACTGATACTATCTTGAGTCATCAGTGTCTGCTTCTGAGGAAAAGATTATGATGTCACAAAATCAATATCAGAGGATCCTATACTGTAATCCCCTTTCAGGGAAGTCCATGAAATCAATGCCTCTCCTTCTGTGAGTAATGACTGTAGAATCAAGTCCTCTAATTTCACTGTGTGAAGGAATAAGCAGATGGGATGGGATTTTACATAATTAACAGTTATTAAATATAACAAGAAAGATTATGACATTTTCTGAAAGATTAATGAATACATAATGAATACTTAAGTGTATTTCAAAATGATCTCTGGTATAAAATTACTTTTTGGTGGGTTACAAAATAATGTGTTAAACAAAAAATGCTTCTTAAAATTTTAAATCTTTGAAAACTAACACAGGACTCCATAGTCTGCAAAAACTCATCAGGTTTCCTCAGCAGCATTGTGGGAAAGCATACAAACTACAGAATAGTGACACCATATGATGTAACCAGTATTTAACTGGAACAGAGGCACTTCAAGCGTACAGATAATAATTTTATGATCTCACCTGTTGTTTATGTGTAACACTGACCTCTGTTAGCTGGAACCAGAATTGCTGGGTTGCCTCGAATTCTTGGGATGCTGGGATCTATCAGAGAGTCTACTGTGCTTCTGGGAATAGGTCCAAAGTCCAAACGAAGTCAATAGAAGTCTTTATGTTGCTTTAAATGGGCTTTGGATCAAGCTGCAACAGGAAGACCTGCGATCTCAGCTGGGTGATGGTGTGAAGTTTGATGTGCAGCACAGAGCTAACCGTGATGTGCAGTGACCTTAGGCGTACTGCACTGTTGGTAGTGCAAACTGGAGGCCACAGGATGATTTTTATTTTTGGAAACTGAGAGTCCTATAGCTTAAAGAAACTCCCATCAGATAAATCTTGTCCGACCTTTTGCTTAGGCAGTAGCTGTATTGGCAGCCATTGGTGTGTTGTAATCCACTGCTGGAGCCAGTGTAACAGGAGCACACTTGAATGTTTCAGCTCTTAGAAGAGGAGTTTCTTTGCAGGAAACTTAAGTTATATAACAAGCACGAGGCAAAAAATAGGGTAGGTTTCT
Organism: Athene cunicularia; assembly: GCF_003259725.1. Classification (NCBI taxonomy): domain Eukaryota; kingdom Metazoa; phylum Chordata; class Aves; order Strigiformes; family Strigidae; genus Athene; species Athene cunicularia. Next base: position 10,530,087 of record NW_020799092.1, on the reverse strand, counting down.
CCAGGCAGAGCCTTTAGTCCCCTCTTCTGCATATTTCAGGGACTGTTCAAATAAGAGTTCAGATTTATGTACATTTCAACCTATAGCTACTTTTGCTAGCATTGCAGCATTAACACAGATACCTCGATGAATGGAAACCAAATTCTGCATCAGTAGCAGAAACACACTCATATATAGATCTGAAGAGTACAGCTGGTCCCTGCTGCTTTAACAGGCTAGCTGAGTCAAAAGTGATACCTAAACGCAATGACAATCCGGGGCCTTTGAATTTCAGAACATAAACATTTATCCTGCTCTGCTCAGGTGCGCTCTGAACACAGCCATTATTTTCTAGACTCTTTCAATTACGTATTTCCAGTTAACTACAGAACAGTAGACTTTCATGTCTAATCATACAAAGGGAAATACCAGTTCAAAATACATTCGCATATTTATCTGAAATGCAGAAAGGAACCTGAATTTGAAAAGTAATACAAGACAGGTATCTGGAAAATAATATTTTGCTAAAGGGCAAATGCATGGCCAAATTAAGAGCTGGCAATGAGTCCAAGTTACATATTGAGTAGCAGAACTGCTCTTGCTTGGAGGAGCTAATGGTGGGGTCAAATCAAGTGAATTTCTTCTATGAAGAAAACTGGATGTGTTCTTAGATGTTCACACAGAGCCATTGTGGAGATTAGCTGAGCTTTGTTTCTGCATGGATGTAATTGGTTTAGAACTTGAGAATTAGAGGGATGAATGACCAAAAGAACTTAACATTATAGCAAGTGTTAAAAAAAAGAAAGTTTTGCCTTTTGACTACAGTGATTTGTAACAGCTTTAAATGGGGGTTGTATCCATATCTGCTGTGTATTGTAAATATTATTTGAAAAAAAGATATGTAGTTTTTCCTTTTAATATTTTGTTATCAGTGACCTGAACTTTGCAGGAGCCTTTTTGCAAAGCAGCATGCCAGAGACCAGTTGGCTATAACAGACATGCTTGATGCTGGAACAAAGGAGTGTTTATGCAGTGGTGTAACAGCCTAGCTGTCAGATACCAGTTTTTCCTGGTAGGCATTACAACACCCAGTGTTGGACACTAGCACGTTGGGATATCGGTAAGTGTTCAGGTGGAGGAAACAAATTCTGAAATGTCTGTTAGATGGTGCATGAGCATTTGGGTTGAAGCAGAGCCAGAAGGCTTTCCCTGTGGCCTCACCAGTAGGACTGGTGTGACTGGAATAGTTGCAGGTGTCATTATTTCATACACAATTAAAACATGTTTGTGAACATTATGAGGTTAGGCGATAAAATGGAGAAAAAAAAAAAAAGAGAAGCATTTTGGAACATGCCAGAGCATATCTTGCAGGCTTCATCTGTTCTAGTTATATACATGGTTATTTCTGTATCCCTTTTCTTTCTGTAGCTCACCTTTAATAAAGACATGACCTATTTGGAGTTTGGCTTTTAGTAATGGTAACTTGTAATGCTTGTATAGGATCTGTTCATTGTCAATATGTATTGTGGGGAAAACTCATCTACTGATCAGGGTACTTTTATGTGAAAAATTATTTTATTTTTTCCAGAGATAAGGATTTGTTGCCCTTATGAGTGTTGGTTATATGATTAAAGCATATGAGAGCCAGTGGATACCTGAATTAGCATTAGTTCTAACTGTAAGAATCAGTCTTGCCATTCAAATGTTTAGAATAATGTGTTTTGTTTTTCTAAGATGACAATTTACCATTTCTGCATTTGTCTGTTGTCCCATAAGGTGCATGGGTCTCATGTGGTGCTTAGAAAGAAAGGGTCAGATTTTCTCATGCTTATTTCCCAGTGTAATAACTTAGTATGAGGTTCAACAGCACAGCAGAACGGGGCTCACAGCAAGCTATCTTGTCTAGAGCGAGGAAAGCCCAGGGCTGCCCTGTTGGACCGCCTGTAGATGCAGCGGTAAGGCTGCAAGTCAAAAGCAAGAAATTATTCTCAAAAATGGTGAGGCAAGAGTCACAGTGGTGTTACAATCCAGGTGTGGTTTGGCTGGACATCACTGGACAGTTTTGTGTTTTGTTGCCCAATTTTTGGACTATCATAGATATCTTCTCATTTACCCTTCTCTCTGGTTTTAGGCTGACAGTAATGCTGTTATTTCTCGCTCCACACAGCATGGCTGGTAGGGTGCGCAGGGCATACTGCCCAACTGTGGCACATGAGGAAAGGGGGGGGCGAGAGGGCCAGTTGAGAAAGCAGGCAATTCAGAATTGTCCTCTTATTGTCAACAAATTGGCAAATACTGTAGCATAGAATGGGGACTCTGTGCATCTCTGAGGATACAGGGGAATCTGTAACAGTTTAGAGTCATACAGTAATTTAGGCTGGAAGGGATGTCTGGACACCATCTGGTGTGAGCCACAGCTCGAAAGTAGGGCCAAGTAGGTCATGGGCTAAGGGCTATGTCCGGATGAGTTTTTGAGTATCTGTAGGGATGGAGATTCCACCAACTCTCTGGACAACCTTGTAGGGCCCTGCAGGAAAGGAATGACAGTCAGTTAAATCTTTTTAAAAATAATTAATTGAGACTCAGAGAAGCGTGAAACTGTCTTATTAACCTGTTTGTTGTGTTTTTTCTTATTTAAGTCATGTAAAAAAAAAAAAATGCTGCTTTGTAGAATTTAACTCTGGGTTACAGTCACAAGGTTTTTGCTGAAGTCTGCTGGTTTTATTGCATTCACCAGCTTCTTGGAGCTAGAGCTTTAAATATAACATCAAGGATAAAATTCTTAGAGCTGCCATTATTAGAATGTGCCTTAATTATCACTTAAACTTTCTGCAGAGTCAGGCAGGTATCTGCCATCACTGCACATTCATTTCACAGATTCACATTTCTTAAGAAGGCTTTTTGACTGAGGCTTTTTTTTTCCTCCCCTCTTCTGCCTTACACTTCTGGGACGAGAACCATGTCCTCATATATTTTACAAACCCAGGTTTTAGGCATGCGGGAAACCACTGAAGCTTCACCGCTGGGGGTACTTGTGAGCGACGTGAATTAAAGGCTGTTGGGGCAGGGCTAGCCTCTGTCCTGGCTCGCTTAATGCTGGAGCAGAGGAATTGGTTGTCACTGCATCCAGTTAGAGAAACTTATAAAAATAAGGTTGAAAAATATGTATCTCAAGGGAATACGTGGAATCCTTTCTGGAAATTTCCCTTACGCTTTTTGAATTGATAACTGAACCACTGCTCCTAAAATCAATAGAAGATTACAGGGACTTGTTAACACTTAATGAGCTCCAAAGGAACAGTTACTTTGGGCTGTGATTACAGCTTCTGCTGCCTGACTCCGCATCATGCTACCATTTTATTACTAACGATTTATAATGTCAGAGGGGAGGATAAGTTCAGTGATTCATTAGTTTTTTTCACATATTTTTGCCTTGAAACTATGTTAGCTTATAATTTCAGATTTTTTATTTTTTGGTCTGTTGTTCTTTTTTTAAATACAGGATACAGAATGGAAAAAAAACCCCAAACAACCCAACACCTGTCTCTT
>NW_020799092.1:10509050-10526509 GCF_003259725.1 Athene cunicularia | reverse complement strand
GTATAAGAGACAGCCCCCAACCCACACCAAAACAACAAAACCCACCACCCCTAAAATGCAAAAGTCCATAAAATGGTTGCTGTTCTGTGCTCCTTACTTGCTCTAGTTCTGTTCCATAAATCCTGATTTCCAAACAATATCACCATAAAAAAACATTCTGCATATATCTTTACAAAGTCAGAACTTCCAGTGAATAACACAAAGCATATTTTACAGACCTCAAAAAAACAAATCATCTCATCATGTCATCTGTTAGATAAGCAAAATTATGCTTTTTCCCTTGAAGACCCTACAATGCCAGATTTAATTTATTTTGGGAAGAAAGAAAGACTATTCTGCGTAATGTTCTTACCACTTGTGAAGTGAAAGGTGTCAGCAGAGAGTGTGAAGATATCCTGGAAAACAGAGTTTACACAGAACGAGACGAGTTTATAGAAAATGGAAAAAACCTCTGTACCTTTATATATTTAGCATAAAAGAAATAGATAGAAGAGATTTTGAGATGTCATGCATGGCCTAGGGCACATCAGCTGTGCTCAGACTGTGGGATCAGAAAGTTCGGTTTTCTAATCCCAACTCTCTTCAAAGCTAGATTTATCTATGCCGAACTCTCTGGCCTCCACTGCATGGGGAGGATGGTGTGAAGGAGGAAACCTTGAGGTCTGCTTCACACGCTGCTGTGCCCAGCAGAGCTGCAGGGCATGAGGGAAAGGGGCTGCAGACTGAAATGGCTCTGCCACAGACCCCCTGGCCTGCAATGCAATTTAAATGCACAACTTCGGTTGATGTTAATAATTTGGAAGGTTTATAGATTATTAAAACAGGGATGGTCTGACAGTTGCATCTCATGGGGATATAGGAGTTTCACATATATTCTGGTTTGTTGTTTCTTTGTGTCTCCTACAAGTTTAAAAAATGAAATCTAGTGGTGTCAGATGATGCCTGGGCTTCATCCTTTCTGGTTTTGTTCAGAAACACTACCCCCATTCCAGACTGACGGGTTGCTGGATGCCCACTGTGAATTTTTGCAATAATAACAAAAATTCTTCTTGCATTAGGAGATGAGCCCCCATCTGAATGGAGTAGATAGACTGCAGAGATGTATCTGCATCTGCACCCTGGAATGCATGTGTTACACTAAGAAGGCTAATAGAGAGGAAGAGGAGTGTCCCTTTCTGCGCCCTGATAAATCCATCTCTGTGTTGTCAGGAATAGCTGTAGAATGGGGGCTCTGGGATTTTTCTCTATGGAAATGGTCTAGTCTTATTTATCTCTTTTTTTCCTCTTTGCATATTGGCATATTCCCCCTCTGCAAGTATTTATCCAAAGTCTTTACTTGAAGTGTCAGACTAAAGGTCATATCCATTTTTTTTCTCTCTTTCTCTCCTTTTTTTTTTTTCTTCTTTAGCCCTTCTGCTTCTAAAGATGTCGAATAAATAACTGATGATTTCTTCTGATGCCAGAAGGCCTTCACAATATGCATATTAGGGTTTAGTGTATTTTTCTTCTCTGAGTCTCAGTGCTTTCAATTTGTATGCAGACCCATCCTCATACCATGAACTTCTATGCCCAGAGCTGAGGATTATGTTCTTATCCAACATATGTACTCAGCCTGAAATACTAAATCTCTGCTACTGGAGGAATGGAAAGATGTTATGGTTAAATGAGCTATGTCAAAGTAACCAGTCAGATCAAACTATAAATAATTTCTGGTGAGAGCTAAGGTAAAGATACTCCTTGAATTTTTGCATCCCCTGACCAGCACTAACTCATAAATTTATATATTGCTATTCAGACTGTGGAGGACTAAACAGATACTGTTTGTAAGAAAAAAAGAAAAAAAAAATCGATTTTGTGACAGAGAAGGAGAAGTCTCTGTGGATGTTCCTTTCTACAAGAGTGGTCAGATTTTGGTAACTTGTAGCATGGGGACTGTGAAAACAGAGGATGACAGTGGTATAGTGGGGCCTGGGTTGTTTCCCTACCCCTTCAGCCAGCCAGGTCTCACTGGGGAGACCAGAAGCAGTTCCTGCAGGACTCGACCTGCTGGTGTCCCCGTCCCATCCTGTCCCTATTGTAACAGTTCAGGTAGGAGGAGAGGGCAGAATAACTCTGGCTTTGTAGCTCCCCTCATAATATGTCAGGGCTTGCCCACTGATGCTGGCTGTTAGCTAGCGTGTACAGCTGCAGCGCAAGGGCAGCTTCGTGGCATGGGAGGGTGCGGGCTGGGACCTGCTTAGGTGTTGGGGAGGATCCAGCTGCTCTCATATCCCAGCCTTGCCTGCCTGTGACTTGTGCTGGGGCTCACGGAGGCAGGTGGTCAGCCAGGCTTGCTAACATTGCCTTGCTATAGGTGCTCTTCCATTTCTGCAGCTCTGTGCTGGAGAAGCGTTCTGTATCTTCCAGTTTTCAGAAAAAGGCAGCATTGCTAGCTGGGGAGAAGGTGGCAACACCATGTTTTCAGCTGTTCTTTTACCTTTGAAGTAATTTGTCCCCTGAAAGAGAGCAAGCTGACTGTGTCCTCCTTTGCAGTGCAGCTGGACTGTGCTACTGCATCGCTTTCTAATACACAACTGGTACAAGCCACAGAGGGATTATTGTGGTGCCGCAGCTTAGATGTTTTCTGAGGGCTTACATTAGCAATTGTATTATCACATTGTCATAACAGAGTGCAGAATGGCCCCTAAAATGCTGGTGGGGAGTTTACCCATGGATAAGCTGTAAGCTCATCTGGTTTTCAGTTTGTGAAACTAGTCTCAGTACTTGAGGGAGAGGAGAACGTCTGAGGCAGCATCTTGTGGGACAGTTGAAAGAAACTTCTAGGAAGGTGTAAAGACAAAGAATCTTTTCCTTGTGAATTAAATGCTAGAGTTTGGGGTTTTTTTTACAATAATGGGCACAGTGTGTGGATGTTTTATTTATTAATGCTGTGCAAAAAATATTGTAGAGGATGGGCACTTGTAATGTTTGAAAAGCAAAATAATAATTTGGATTGACTGACAAAAAATATTTAGTTCTTGCTATGACAGAGAAGCCTAATATGCTTCTCAGCAAATATTTCGATTCTCTAGAAAGAATATTTCAGTCCTAAGATTTCAGCCCTTTTTAAATAAAAATGAAGGCAGGAACAGTCAGTCAAGGCAAATTCAGCAACTTTAACAGTCATTTGCAGTTATTCACAAATAGTTGCAATTATCCGAGATCTTCATTTTTCCAAGAATAAAATACTAGCCCATTTCTCACATTTCTCCTTTCTAGTGTTTGTCCCCTCACTATTGTTTCCTTGGCCTCTTTCCAGCCCACTTCTTCTGTTTCACCTGTCATCATCTGCCATGCTCAGCCCTGATTCTTCTCTACCCTCACTTAACCCTGCTCAAGTCCCTTTGGCTCACACCCAGCCTCTAACACATCCTCCTTGCTGAAACCGTGTAACCTCATTTCTGAAGTATTTTGCTTTTCACTTCTATGAAGTTGTATTTCTCCAGTAAACATTCTGGATTGCATTTTATAACAGCCAAAGAAAAGGCTTCTTTGCACACACTATTTGCATCCATTTAGCCTAGCTCAATAGTTAACTTCCAGTGGAATGCTAAATAGTCACAAAAAGACTATGATTACATGAAAAGACTATTTTAGTGAAAATAGCTGCTATTCAAATAGAGATCCTATTTCTCAAGGAAAAAAAGGGCCAATTACTGTGCTTAGTCACCTACACTGTGAATTCAAATGAACTTCATCTAAAGCAATGGTGTTAACACTGATTTTTACCAAATGTAAGTAAACCCAACATCAGTCCGTGTGACTTTCAGCTTAGTTGGCTGTAACTATGCTTTCATAACCTTATTCTGGTTACAGTTCATAGAATCACAAGATGGTTGAGGTTGGAAGGGATCTCTGAAGGTCATCTGGTCCAACACCCCAGCTCAGGCAGAGCCACCTAGAGCCAGCTGCCCAGGACTGTGTGCAGATGGCTTTAGAATATCACTCGAAGCATGTTATTTCCACAACCTCTTTGGGCAACATACCACCACCAGTTGGCCATATACCACAACCAGCTGGCCCTGGGATACCAGCAGAGGATCAACACATAGCAGACCCTTCATATAGATAGATTACTGTAAAATATAAATAGATCACAGCTACAAATTCTTTATCCATTAAAAATGCATTGTTGTCTTAAAATTATTGTGCTATAAACTTAGAAGGATGTGGGCTCCAAAGCCTTTGTGAAGAGCTTAAAATTTATTTTTATTCTCACCCTGCTCCCTTTACCTATTCTTGGAAAGCATTTAATGAAAGCTTGTTTGGGTATTCTTGTCTGTCTGAATTACATATATTCTTTCCATTAATCATACTCCAAGCTTTCTGGTAGATAAATTGATCCCTTCGCTACACCAGGACAGGTTGATGGCCCATAAAATAGATTTTCCAGGACTACTGCTATGTGATTTACATCAAGGCCCTCCATAAGTTCTAAACTCACAATTACTAACAACAGTGGTGCTCCCACACAACATACTGGGATTTAAAAGGTCACCTTATTAGTAAACAGTAATGCTTTTTCTGGAAGGTATACAACCTTGCTTTTGAATATCACTGTTTAGCAAGTTCTTATCTTTCTAAAAAAAACAGTTACTCCACCAATTTGTGAAAGCAAATAAATAATGTACTAAAACCACAAAAGCAAATTTTGTGAAGGTTATCTTCAAAGGGTTTCACTGGAGGCTTCCAATCTGTGGATGGAGAGCTGGTGGGATGACTAGGTACAGGCTCTGATAAAAGGAATTGAATAACAGCTGCAACTGGGGATGGTGCAGGACCACTTCAAGAGACATGTCCTACTAACAGCACAACTCTGTGGCTTCAGTGACCTATGGGGTTCCCGAGCAGGTGATGCTTCCTGACTGGTGGTTCTGGAAGTGTTGAATTACATGTTGGTCATGTAACAGAAGAGAGGGTCTGAGCTGCAGAAGGGAAGCAGGGACACAATGGTAGGGACAAACAAGCAAGCCTCAGGTGGCCATGCCAACAGTTAGGTGCCTTTGCAGGTATTTAGTCTTCTTTCTTCCAGAAATTCTGTCCAGGTACATTTACATGACTTTAAAAAATCCTCCTCAGTTTCTGAATGTCTGATAGGCAGAACAGGTTGGATGCTGTTTGTAGGAGCTACTAGGCTGTGGAGCCTTGTATAAGCGGTAGGTGCAACTTCCCCAGTGTGCCGAGACTTCTGTGTATGTGCAGGATAACTTATAGTGATAAGAGGAAAGTGTTGCCCTTATGCTTCTGAATGCATTAGGAAGCACTTTAAATGCCTTCAAAAGCATCTGCACATGTGTTTCTGTAGAAGTCCAGCAGTTGGGCTTCATTAATCCTGCACACTAAAGTAATTACAGGTGGGCAAGCAAGGCATTATTTTGCTTCCACTGAAATTGGTCAGTCTTACCACTATATGTCCATCTATAAAGGTGGTGAGACTAGACCACAGGTAAGGGCATTCTCTTCCCAGTGCCTACTTGCAAATATAGACCTTGTCTGAATAAAGCCCATAAGGCTGCCCCTAGCCTGGAACACATGGCTTTGACAGTGACCTGCATCCTGAGGCCTGGGGATGTCATTAACTACCTGGCTGAACTGGGGCTGAAGAATTTACTCTCTTCAGTGATCATACTGATTTCAGACTAGGCCTCAGGGCCATCTTGAGTACAGACTGCAAGACCTGGCTATAGAATAAGGAGAGATAAAGCATTTTCCAAAGTACAGTGTCTGTGATGACATTATCACAAAATCAGAGAATCAACTAGGTTGGAAAAAAACGTAAAGATCATCTAGTCCAACCGTTAACCTGCCACTGACAGTTCCCAGCTACACCATATCCCTCAGCGCTATGTCAATCCAACCCTTAAACACCTCCAGGGATGGGGACTCCAACACCTCCTGGGCAGCCCATTCCAACGCCTAACAACCCCTTCTGGAAAGAAATGCTTCCTGACATCCAGTCTAAACCTTCCCTGGTGCAAGTTGAGGCCATTACCTTTTGTCCTCTTGCTTGTTACTTGGTTGAAGAGGCTCATCCCCAGCTCTCTGCACCCTCCTTTCAGGGAGCTGTAGAGGGCGATGAGGTCTCCCCTCAGCCTCCTCTTCTCCAGACTAAACCCCCCCAGTTCCCTCAGCCGCTCCCCGTACGACCTGTGCTCCAGATCCTGCACCAGCTCCGTTGCCCTTCTCTGGACACGCTCGAGTCATTCAATGTCCTTTTTGTAGTGAGGGGCCCAAAACTGAACACAGGAATCGAGGTGCAGCCTCACCAGTGCCGAGTCCAGGGCTCAGATCCCTTCCCTGTCCCTGCTGGCCACGCTATTGCTGACACAAGCCAGGATGCCATTGGCCTTCTTGGCCCCCTGGGCACACTGCTGGCTCCTGTTCAGCCGGCTGTCAATCAACCCCCCAGTTCCCTCTCTGACTGGCAGCTCTCCAGCCACTCCTCCCCAAGCCAGTAGCGCTGCTGGGGGTTGTTGTGGCCCAGGGGCAGCCCCCGGCATTTGGCCTTATGGAAACTCCTGCAGTTGGGCTCAGCCCATGGCTCCAGCCTGTCCAGGTCTCTCTGCAGAGCCTCACTACCCTCGAGCAGATCAACACTCCCACCCAACTTGGGATCATCTGCAAACTGACTGAGGGTGCACTCGATCCCCTCGTCTAGATCATCAATAAAGATGTTAAACAGGAGTGGCCCCAAAACCGAGCCCTGGGGGACACCACTTGTGACCGGCCGCCAACTGGATTTAACTCCATTCACCACAACTCCCTGGGCCCGTCCATCCAGTGTTTTACCCAGCAAAGTGTGTGCCCATCCAAGCCATGAGCAGCCAGTTTTGCCAGGTGAATGCTGTGGGAAATGGTGTCAAAGGCCTTACTAAAGTCAAGGTAGACAACATTCACAGCCTTTCCCTCATCCAATAAGCAGGTCGCCCTGCCGTAGAAGGAGATCAGGTTTGTCAAGCAGGACCTGCCTTTCTATTGAAATTTAATTAATTGAATCTGAGCATCTGGTTGTCCCACGTGTGTTGTGTGATGGTACTCAGGATGAGCTGCTCCATCAGCTTCCCAGGCACCAAAGTCAAGGTGGCAGGCCTGTAATTTCCCAGATCATCCTTCTGACCCTTCTTATAGATGGGTGTCACATTGGCCAATTTCCAGTCTGTCAGGACCTCCCCAGTCAACCAGGACTGCTGGTAAATGGTGGAAAGTGGCTTGGCGAGCACCCCAGCCAGCTCCTTCAGCACTCTCGGGTGTATCCCATCCCATCCCATAGACTTGTGTGTGTCTGTGTGATGCAGCAGGTCACTGACTGTCTCCTCCTGGATTGTGGGGGGGTTGTTCTCCCAGTCTCTGTCTTCTGGCTGAGGAGGCTGGATTCCCTTCTCCTCATCACTTGTTGCCATGTTTCCTCCTGTGTCTGGCAGGAGATGGAGACTCTCCCTGGTCTTTCTTTTGCTGCTGACATAGAAACATTTCTTGTTCTTGACTGCAGAGGCCAAATTAATTTCCAGTTGGGCTTTAGCCCTCCTGATTTCCACCCTGCATAGTCTCACAGCATCTCTGTAATCATTGTGAGTGGCTAGCCCCTTCTTCCAAAGGCTGTAAACTCTCCTTTTCTCCCTGAGTTGCAGACAAAGCTCCCTGGTACAGCCAGGGTGGTCTTCTCTGCCACCAGCTTTTCTTAGAGCACCTGGGGACTGCCTGCTTCTGAGCCATTAACTCTTCCTTTTTAAAGAGTGCCCAGCCTTCCTTTCTAGCAGGTGCCTAAAGAAAGACAAAGTCAGCCCTTTGGAAGTCCAGAATGGCAGTTCTGCTTACTCCTCTCCTGGCTTCTCTAAGAATCGCTAACACTATTATTTCATGAACGCTGTGCCCTAGTTGTCCTCCAACCGCCACATCATCCACCAATCTTTTTCTGTTCACAAAGAGGATGTCCAGCAGGGAACCTTCTCTGGTTGGTTCTCTCACCAGCTGCTGCATTAGGAAGTTATCTCCCACACATTCCAGGAATCTCCGGGACCGGTCCCGCTCTGCTGTGCTGTATTTCCAGCAGATGTCTGGGAAGTTAAAGTCTCCCACAAGAACAAGGGCAAGCAATCATGAGATTTCTCTTAAGTGACTACAGAATATTTCATCCACCTCTGTCCTGGTTGGGTGGCCTATATTAGACTCCTACTACAGCATCTGCCCTGTTGACCTTCCCCCTGATTCTAACACAAAGACACTCCACCCTGTCTTCACTACACTTGTACTCAAAGCAATCATAACAGTCCCTAACACACAGCACCACCCCACCACCTCTCTTCCTTGTCTATCCTTCCTAAAGAGCTTGTAGCCATCAACTGGCGCACTCCACTCATGGCAGACATCCCACCATGTTCCTGTGATAGCCACAACATAATTTTTCTGTTGCATCATGGCTTCAAGCTCCTCCTGCTTGTTACCCATGCTGTGTGCATTGGTATAGATGCACTTCAGGTGGGATGGCTTTTTGCCAACTATCTTTGTTTAGTGGCAGCACTTACTACAGTGGTGTCAAATCTTAGGTTCACCTGTCTCATGTTGCTTCATCCTAACAGTTTGCTGGTGCCAGGAGGTTTCACTCTTTTTGGGTCTAGTTCTGCCCTGTGCAAAGCTGCTGGCCTCTCTCTTGCACCACATCTGCTACTTGTTGAACCCTTTTTTTGGAAGCAGCGCTGCTCACCGCTTCAGCTGGAGTAGTTTTGTGGAGGGTTGGCAAGTTCAGCTTTCACAATGAGTGGTCCAGCAGGCAATGGGAGGAGTGGGAGCAGATGGCTGGGAGGAGATGGGGGCAACAAGGAGCAGGTCCTCCTTCCTCTGATGGCAGCTTGTTGGGTCCACACAAACAGTCTCATGTCTCTTCACTTTTAGAAATGAGAGAAAACCCAAGCAGGTCTTGATCAGGAACCCACCTGGAACAAGCAGTTCACTAGGAAGGAAATTTTCCCGAGTTTTTCATCAGGAAGAGTAGGAATTGTATTTGTAGTCTTCATTAAATTCAAAGTCTGGTTGGTCAAATACTGTTTGTGCTTTCAGCTATGTACAGATTCCCTTGCCAGTGGACCTGGTGCTAGCCAGTGTTGATATATGTTGGCTCAGTGTTGTTCTGTCCCAGAAGACTACTGTGAATCATGTGTGCATCATTATCCGCACTAGTAAAAAAAAGGGGGAAATTGAAAAAAACTAAAAAAAAAAGGAAAATGGAGGGGCTCCCCTGCCTCAAATGAATAGTAGGCAGGTATAAACATGTTTTCTAATATAAATAAAAGTTTCAGGTAGCTTTTGTCTTGCAGAAATTTCAATGTGTCTTATGCAATTGTTTTTGGAGAGGCTGAGGAACACTATCGGGGAAAAATGGGTTCTGCATTGATGTAGGGTGTTATAGTTCTGTCCTGAAATTTGTAAAGAGATTTTGCCGGGACTACTGCCTTTCCTGTCCTGTGACAGATTTCCTAGATGGGCTTTTTGAATGTGGAATAAGGACAGACGATAAAGGATGGCTGAAGTTCTGATGAAGACCAGACTAATTTTACCCATGGGAGTTCTTCTACCTTGCAGTCATTTGTAAAAGGGTTTTATCACTAAGGAAGACTGTTACAGATGTACATCAGCTGTCAGTTAAGAATAGTCTGGAGATGAAATACACTCAAAATATTTGCCATTATTAAATAAAGTGACCTGAACTGGAAGTATTCACTTGGTGAGCAAACTGATTACTACTGTAAAACCTTGCTTGGCTGCATCTTGGTAAACTACAGTTCTGCACTGGAAATGTTTATTTTTAGATATTTTACTTCAGCAAAGACAGGAAATTCAGCTGAAGTGGAACCTTCTCTGCAGAGTCGCATAGGACAGGATAATTAAATCCTAACACCTAAAGATGCTGAGAGGGATAGAGAGTATTAGCACTGGTGTTCACATACTTGCTAGCATCTATTGCATCTCCATAGGAAAATTAAAATTAACGATGCAGTATTTTATGTTTTAATGATTCCATACCTGTGTTTAATTGTAGTTTGTAAACCACAAATCATCTTTCTGTCATTAATATACAAATGAAGATACTGAGTTTTATTTTCTGGTTATTTTTTATTATAGATTAACAAATTCTTTTGAAACATTTTATTGGTAATTGCTAAAAATAATTATCGAACATTTTATAGATGTGCAAGAGGGACCCTAAAAGTAATAAGTTCATGAAGAGTTTGGGACCAAACTGCAGTTTGTGTCTTCAAAAATATACGCTGGATGAGCAGAGTAACCTGGCCACGGCACACCTAATGCACTTGCAGAAGGAGGGAATAGAATCCAGGAGAGCAAACCCCTGCCTGTTTTGATCACAGAAATGAGTGAAGTACTGAATACAGAGTAGATTTCACTCTAAGTAATGCATTAACAACGGTATTACACCATCAGCGTTGCCCTTCTGCCCTTAGTAAAACTAAAGAAAGATCACCTTTTAAATTGTGTTCAGATTTATAATTGAGCATTTTGAGTGATGGCTTCATCTACTGCAAGCAAAAGGAAGTAATTTACAATGTGTGTCAGTAGAACATTGTTATGTGAGGAGAGATTAACAATCATAATTTTAGACTCCACAGTATTTATAATTCTGAATTGTCTGTTTTAATGCAAATGCTCTGTTTTAAATACTGTGCTCCATCTTAATTAGATAAATTAATCCTTACTTGCTTGAGTGTAGGGAGAGGCGCTTGGAAGATCTCTCGATGTACGGGAAGAATAGGGAACCAATCAAACGTGCCAAAGAAGAATGTTACCAAAACACAGCCATGCTTAAGGTGGATCCCTTTAAGGAGCATATATAAAGCAATTGCGCAGCTAATAAGTTGAACAAGTAGCAGCCATCATATTGGTGTCTGTGCTTTTCTTCCCGTGCAGGTTTTAACCTCTTTCAAGGGTTAGCTGTGATCTGAGCGCCACATTTCTGTGGATTGGCAGGTAGAAAAAGACAGCTAATACCTTACCACAACACTTGGGTGGTCCCCAAAATTAGTGACCAGCCTAACATCTTCAGGATCATGCTTTTGCATTGCTTAATTCATACTGATTGTACAAACAGAAAGAAAAAGAGAAGGAACTGGTCTCTTAGACATATGGCACAAGAAGCACAGCTTCAGATTTAAACTCTTCTGGATTCATTTCCAGTTGTTAATTTCAACAGGAGGCTCCTGTAGGCATCAGTTGGCTCAGATCAGACTTCCCCTGGTTGTGCAGCTTCTGTACTGTGCCTTTTGGTAATTTCTGCGGTGTAGAAATGGTGTCAGTAGAAAGTTAACCAAGGAATCATCAGCCTGACCCAGTGCACCACTGACGTAATAAACAGTGCACTCAACAATGAGGCAAGAAGTGGGACTTCTCCTCTGTGCTGGTAGCAATTACTCACTGGCCCTTTGGCTGGATGGGTCTGCAGCACAATTGGCATACATGATTAGCTTTCAGGTACTTGTGCCTAAACTGGTTTTAATCTAATTGGGTCGGGTACCTTTAGGAGCAGTCCTGTGGTGATGTGGGTTGCAGCCGCTGAGTATGTGGCTGAGGAGCAGCCTCCACCAAAACCAGTGTTTCCATGGCTCCATAGCCAGCAGGCATGGGGCCAAACTGCCTTCCACATGTGTAATCCCGTTAAACTCAGTGGGACTGCTTCCATGAGGGAAGAGCAGCAGAATTGGACTGTGCGGCATAACCATGTTAAAATTGCTTGGCAGTGGTGTGCAGCTGCATTTGCAATGGGGGTGCCACAAGCCCATGCTGGTGTTGGGTCCTCCCCTTACAGAAGGAGAAACTGCTTTCTGGGACTTTTCCATTGCAGCTGAGGCCTGTGCCTGTCGTGAGATTTGTGTTGCCTCACATTAGCTGTTAAAAAAATGTGTATAGCCTGGGCCTGAGCTGTAGGTTTTGCTGTATACTTAGTGGAGAAGAGTGGATTACACATCCCAGATGTTTCATATAGGTGCGAAGGTGTGATAACGTACCCTCCAGACTGGGTCATGTCTGTCCAGACAGCATGAATCCAACTTTCTCAGACCAGATGCCCCAATTTTGGGTAGTTTCAGCTGGGGGTGAGATGACTCCACTACGGAAACTCGAGGCTTTCTGGCGGCAGCTCTGTACTGTCCTGGGGTCCAGCCAGTCCCCAGCCCTGGACTCCCTTCCCTTATGGCTTGGGTGGTCCTGTGCTGACTTTTCTTGCCCAAATGATAGCACAGGCAAAGAGATTTGGGGGCAACAGGTAACAAAAAAAACACAGTGCTGGAAATTTCCTGACATCCTTGAATATTGAGATTCAAATGGAATGTCAGGAAAAAGCTTTCTGTAAATTATGTGGAAAAGTGAGTGGTACAGTTTTTCTCGTAGTGCATGGCAAGATCTTTTGAGTATTTTTGTGCTTCAGAAAATCATGACATTTTGAGAACTGACAACTTTAAACTTTATTAATAGCACAGTTGCTCCTGGGGGTTTGGTATGTGGTACTGAAAAGAGATGTCTGGAAACACTGTACATTTGTTTTCTCCTCATTGTTCAAGAAAAAACTTTCAGCTACTGGGAAGAAGAGCTCTTAGTATATTCTTGGTGCCAGGTTCTTCTCTGGTGGTGTTTTTGTTTCTGCCCCCCTTAATACAAGGGGAAATACAGGATTATGTTCAGTATTGGCCTACAGCATTGCCAAATCCTGGCATAGGTTTTGCACAAAGTTCAGAGCTGATATCAGATCTATCTGTAATATTTAATAGGCATCACAGTGAAACCTGCCTGGCCTCTGGTTCCACTATAATTTTGAAACTCCTATTAGACTTGTTGGATGTTGTAACTGAAGTTCATATCTCTTAAATGCACCTTGCAGCCTGCATATGATTTTATGCTGCAAAAAGCAGAGGAATTTCAGTATCACTTGTTCATGAAAGCTTCTGGGTAATTTCAGCAGTTTTGAATGAAGTAATTTGGAGTGAGGTTTTTCAAAGCTCTGGAAGAGATTTAAAAGAACATTAATGGGTGGTGAATATTAGAGTATTTACCTTATGTTTTAAATCCAGACTTGACTTCTGCTGGCTTTGTAGCATTTGGATTTCACCCTGAAGTCTTAGTGATGATGGCTGAAACCTGGTTAGTTCTCTTTTCCTTCTACATATTACAAGTTAAGCCAAGAAAGCCTGCATGAAATAAATACCTATTAGTGATTTTCCACTTCATTTTTTTGGAGGCAGAGAAGAATTTGGCCAACATTTTTTGGTTGTGTTTCCATTTCAAAAAGCACGTCTCCAATTAGATGTAGAATTACTGAAAAAGCATGAGAGAATCAGTTCTCTGACTAGTTGCAGAAACTGCCTGGAATCACATAAAACTGCATGTCCAAAAAGTCTGAACAGACATACAAACTTTGGGTTGCTTATCTAACCTGTTAAAAAGATTGTCCATTTTATATCATAAGCTTTTAATCTCATGCATCCAAAACCAAGACTTTCTTATGCAGAAGAAAAGAAGTCTGACAACCTGTATCTGGGATATGTTATAATGTACCAGTTCAAACTGTGTTGCATTATTCATCTAGAAGTAAACACGACGCCTCTTGTCAAATGCTTGATTCCTTTCTTCTCTCCAAAAACATGAACATCTTTAATTACATGTTTTTAAAAAAATCTAATGATTTTTAGAAAGCACACAAAGCCATGTGATTAGTCAGCTCTGACTACAGAAAACATAACCTGCTTTGGATTCTTGATATCACAAGACAAATGTGTAAGGCTTGGAGTAGAGTCATAAGGCAATTTACTCCATCAGCTTTCAGCTTTTCAATCTCCACAAAATGTAGAGGTTTCACAAATTATTTGTGCTGGCTACTGTATTGTTGTCTGTAGGCTCCTACTTCCTGTACTAAACCCCATACAAGTAGCTGAGAAAATTTCACTTATTTTGGCAAGCAGTTGATTAGATTTATCTGAAAATCTTTTCATTGGTGTTATCCAGTCTATGAAAGGCACTGGAGGAAGTGGCAGAGATCTCGTGTTAAACTGAAGGAGAAACAATAGCACTGGTTCCTTCTGTGCTTAATCTGCTTATTAAAAATTACTCTAACTCATATAAGATTAACTTGTAAAACATCGTCCTCACTTCTCATAAGTTGAAATATTAACACCAGAAGGAAAATAACCTTCAAAGTGCTTTCTTTTTCATTTATTTACTTAGATGCTTCTTACTGTACACAGTGAAGCTACATTGTTTCACTTCATATTCCTTTCTGGGTTCCATTTGGTAGTTTTATTTCTTTTTTTTTTTTTTTCCCACTTGATTCTCATGGTAACATGATGTTTTTGTGGTTCCTTTATACAGAATTAAAAAGGTGGGGATTTGGGGGTTTTCTTTGATTGCTTGGGTATATATATATTTTTTTAAGTTTCATTTTATTTTTGTTCATGTTTATTGTGTGTTCTTTAAACATAAGAAGCATTCCTAAAATATTTGTGTTCATGTCAGGCTACATTAATTCTTTTCCTCTTCTGTGACTTTGATATTGTTGCTATTGTTTTACAAAACACAGTTTTGAGACTCAAACAAATTAGTACACACTCTTTGAAAGGCTGAAATTAGTCTTTGAAGTGGGGTGTGATATGGACTTGACAGCTCTTTGAAACAAACAAGTCTGGAGATGTTGGTTTGCAGAAATCCTCCTGGATGCAATGCATTTCAGTGCCTGGGTTTTGGGGAAGTGGGTCAGTAGATTGTGACAATGGATAAAATATGTGGACATATGTCAAGACCTGTAAGCTATGAAATTTCATAAAGTAATTCCTGAATCCTATGGTAATATAATTTTAAACAAATATTTCTTGAATAAACTGCATGGCTAGGAATGGTTTTTCTCTCTCAAAACTAAATAATAGCAACAGTAAATGATAATAGTTAATACCTGTGTGAATATTTCCCTTTCACCTGTCAATCTTGCACTACTTTACAGAAAAGAATAAGTAGCTTTTCTCGGTGGGTTTACAGGAGGGAGTTTGCTGTACTGCATACATACCTTACAGATGGTTGTAATTTCTAAAGCTGTCACTCAATTTAGCTTGATAGTAATTTAGCCCATGGGAATCCTTCTCACTGATGTTGCTCTTCCCTTTGTTAACATCAAAAAAATCAAGAACTGGGTAATCGACACCAAAGCCTCATTTCTATGAAAAGGCAGAATTTCCTTCCTGCCTTATGCCTCCACTATGGACCATCATTACATCTCTGTGCAGACACAGCTTTAATTGGTTACTGGACTAGGGAAAACTGGACTTTTCCTACACAGATGCAGGTGAAACAGTTCCCCTGATGGTCCCACCTTCACCTCTGCCGAGGCTGCTGCTCATGGTTTTTAGAGATGAGCCTCAGACAGGCTTAATCTACTGCTGCAAGAAGGCAGCAACATTTGCTCTCTAATGCCCTTGCGGCTGGATTAAGTAGTGACCTATAAAAGAGGCTGTATATCCACTTTCCAGTCCCTTAAAGACATTTATTCCTACTAGCGCAACTTTTTTGGCATCCTTTTCACTCAATGAGTTAAGATCATTATCAAAATGCAGTGAAACTAATTGAGAAAAGAATATGCAAAGGAAATAAAGTATGCTAATCCCAGGAAATTACTTTTTCATGATTCAAATAAAAGCAACCTCCTCCTCTTTTTTTTTTTTTCATCCTTTCTGCTTTTTATTTCACTTTTATGACTGCAATTTGAAATCTTAGGCCCTCATTTTTACTAAGCGTAATAACAGCTTACACGTTTCACTGGCAAGTGCAGTGGTCTTAATGTAACTGTATCTTCACCTTGTCGGAGAGGTATTAAGAGACCTGTCACAGATGTCCTGGTTCTACCAGAATGAAATTTTAAACAGGGTACAATTGAATATGGCATGGATATTGTAACCGTATTATGCCTCTACTTTTTTTTTTCTTTATTTCTCCTTGAAGTTACTTTCTCGCTTTCTTCAGAAATCTGTGGTTTTGTAATTAGCCAGGCAAATTAGTGTCCGAAGGTCCTGATTTACTCCAGATATAGGTTCTGAGGTTTGTATATACAAGCAGAGCCAGGGACCAGTATCACTGGCTGAACTGAGAAAATGAAGAAAAATCAAGGACATACCTTGGGTCATAATCTGAGTAATATATGGGGGTCCTGTAGGACCTCACAGTAGATAATTGGAGTTTCATGACTTTTAAGACTGCTGATGTATTTAGAACATTTTATTGCCTTGTAGAGCATCCACAAAATTTGATTTTGGCTTCAGGACAGAAGCATCTGTGATTCCTGTTTTTAAAAAAAACAAGCCCGATCACTATGAGGGACCATAGTGTAAATCAGTACTAAATTAATTTAATTCCCTTCGTATTTACATGTCAAGTGGGTGAGAGTAAACATTTCAGCACCTTGGAATTTTTCTAGTTACTTGCCATTTAATGCTCTTATCAGACAAACTGTAAATAAGAGTGTAATTAATTATTCTCTACTTACATGAGAAGTTGCACGTAAGTTCTATCCCCCTAGGAGTCTATTATTTACCTGATCATGAGGGGAAATTACTGAAGAGTTATCTGGAGACTTACTTGAAAGATGAACGTGAGTTTAGTATTCAGTTAATTTGTACCTCCTTTCCTACCCGATAGCTAGATTTTGCTGAAGACCCCACACAAGGAAGAATGTAGGAGCTCTTATAAGCTCCAGCTCTTATAATTTCAGGTGGCTCATTTTCACTTGCCTGGAAGAATCAACATACAGCAAATTCTTTATTCTGAACTAAATTTTGTGCATAAAAACGCTGCCAGATTCATAGTTCGGCAGACAAAATCCCTCTGCCTATTCATACTGAAGATGCCACTGAAAGTAATGCCAACTCTACCTGCTGCAGTTCTTTCCCAGAGGGCACTTTCTTGAGGTGAATCAAGTACTTCATGGCCATCACAACATCCTCTGCTATTACTGTTGGGAAATGAATGCTCTCAGGGTCAGGGACTGCATTGTGTCACTGCATGGGTCATTCATGGTGTATATATGAAACATCATCCGATTTAATTTTCTTCTCCACTGAACTTTCTTCAGTAGTAGAGCTGTAGCCAGTCTTTTTAGTTCCCTGATTTTGGCCACTCTCTGCTTTCTGAAGTCCCCCCAAAAATATTTTGGGCATAAAATTCTGACAGAAGTGAATCTAGTGAGAAAATTCCTCCAAAAAGTGAGACAGGAGAGGCATTAAGGCATTTGCAAAAGAGGAAAGGAGGGTACGCACTAATTAATCTTTTGCATTGTCATTTTCATGGCTTTACCTTGAAATCTTGTGCAGCTTCCACATTTCAAAACAAATATCTAATGCATGAATAAATGCAAAAGTATTTCCACTCTCCCCCCCCCCCCCCCC
>NW_020799092.1:10501618-10509000 GCF_003259725.1 Athene cunicularia | reverse complement strand
CCCCAATGCTTTGGAGAAAAACCATAAAGTACTGTAAATTAGAACTGACTATATAGAGAATGTAGAAACCTTAATTAGACACATCATTAATAACTTCTTAACCTTCTTAAGTGCTTTAGGATGACCCAAGCATTCACTAAGTAACCCTCTGTATAAAACTTTTCCAATGTGAAGTTGGTGGGAGCATTACTGTTAACTTCACTAGAGGTAAGACTTTACACTGTAGCTTTTTAGTATGCAATCAACCTAATTCAGGGTTGTGTGACATAATGATTTTTTCTTATCTTCCTCCAGCTATTCTGTCTGTTTTGTAATTACCTACTGCTTCTCCAGGCACTGGAAACAAGATTGTACTTCTAATAAATATTGAGAGATTTGGGGCTTTTCTTAATAGAATATAGAAAGACACAACACGTTAATCACACTGTGATCCGAAAACACTCTTTTTTAGAAATGGAGTTCACAGTTAAATCTCTTAAAGTGTTTCCATTTTGATCAGTAGGGCCTCATCTAAAAAAAGTCTTGCAAAGAGTAAGACTAGCTCTTCACTGGAATTGTCGTTTTGGTTTTCATTTGTAAAGGAAGGAGATTCACTGACCGTCTTGATACCAAATGTACATTTCTTGCCATCCAAACACAACCATCTTCAACTTTTGGATGACAGAGACAAGCACTGATTTCTCATCTTCTCACCCTTTGCATCGTCTTTAACACCTCATTATAGAGGAGCATAGATTCAGCATTTTACCCACCTGAATCACTCAAATAATTTAATTGTGGGATTTCCCTTCCTCTTTCCAGTTAATTTTTGCAGGTCACTACCCTATTGCAGAGAAGCTGGCTAGCTCTGATCTGCTGCTGTTCAGCTTAGTAAGCAGTCTGGTGGCCTCTAGCAGGCAAGAGGGCTCTTTTGAATTTAATATGAGGATGGTTTGGAGTCAAAAATTCTCTGGATGATCCCACCAGAAACTGCAAAGCAGCGCAGGAAGCGAGGCTGGAGATGAGTGGAGTTTGATTTGTACTCTTGAATGAATATGTGGTAGATAATACACAGTAGGAGGATAAGGCTATTTATATAGGAGCTTCATGCTATGTGTTGTCTTTGTCAATAGCTTTTCCATTTCCCTAATAGCTTGGATGTGAGATTTCCCCAATATCTCAGCTGTACTGCAGAGGATTAAACCCTATTGGAGATGGTCTCCAAGACTGAAAGACAGATGTTGTGCATCTCTCCAACTATTTTGGTCCCCTTCTGCTCTGCCTGATTATTCATCATTTACAGCACAAGTTCTGCAGAGCAGGCTCTGTTATGACCAACTGGTATGGTAAAGCCAGCTTCTCCTCTCCACCATTACCAATTTTCTATCTCTTTCTCTTCGCATAAACTGGATATTCACGTAAGTGTGCAGAAACAATTTTCTGTGGCTTTCTGTCTGGAGAATTTTTCCCTGGCTGATTATCTCAGTACTGTTGGAAGTATTACACATACAAAAAAAGACAGATCTACAGATCTGAATGCTGCTTGAAATGGAAGAGGTAAATGAAGTAGAAGAAACATTTTGCAGAATAGCAATAGGCTAAAGCAAAGCAGCTTAATTCTGTAACCGATTGCCCAAAGCCAATTTTAACTGTGAAGACGTTTGTCAGTTCAGCTTAGACTAAAATTGGGTGAAAAAAAAAAAAAATCCCAGAAGTTAAATGGTTTAGCCATGCAGGGTGAGGAGAGAGCTGTAAGACTGCAGCAAACCAGGACATTTGCACAGCACTGGATAGGAAGAAGCAACCAAAATAGCATTTCTCATTTGCCATCATGCTGGGCCATGATCCTGACTACAGCTTTCAAGGTTTATGAGAAATAGGTCCTCAAATCTCATTTCAGTTCAGTTGGAGCTGGCTGTCTAATTTCCTCCTCTGCAAATCTCATTTTATATGAAGCACACAGCCACAGAGGGCCAAAAGCAACATCCCTCAGGTAACAGCACTGTGTTCAGCATACTGCACTCTGCTCAGAAGTTCACCCTGAGAGCAATTGTGGTTTAAACTGACAGTACCAACAGGGATATGACAAAAGGCTTTGCTATTATTTGAAGCTGTGATTTTAATAGTAATTTCCACAAAACAGAATATTGCAAGAGAGAAAATAATGTTTTACACAGGAAAGGGAAAGCCACTGAATGAAAATGCTAAATTTCTGTCAACCTTCGGCAGTGAAAGGACATCTTAGAAGCTTCAAAGTTCTCTGTTACTCTGCACAAATTTGCATAAATGTCTCACCCCAGAAGTGAAAATACTAAATGCCTCAAGCCGCAAAATACTCTCTTTTTTCTGATTTCACTGTGACAAAGAAGCACTGGAAATCTCAAGGAAATGAGAGTGGTCTCCGAGGACTCTGATTTTCCTTAGAAGTTGGTACAGCATAGGTGTAAAATGGCTTCAGATTAAATGATTTGTGAAGTAATTACAAAAAAAACACCAAACAACAAAACTGGTGAATGAGGTATCTTCAAGTCATAGTCCTATGATATCAATGGGAATTTCACCAATATTCAGAAGCAACTTTTATTACTTGCTGTTTCCTGTAGATTAGCTCATGGACTCTTTCACCTTCACTCTCATACTTCAGGGACTGAGTACTCCCATTCTCTTTGTACTGCAGTTGTCCTGTTGAGTTACACCCATTTTTCCTTTTTCAGTCCACTAAAAGGCCTTCAACTGCTTGTGAAGGTCAGAAATACGAAGCGGATTGCAATAAAATAGCATTATTCCAAAACATGGGGGTTTTATTAGCATTAAATCTTGGAGCAGCTGCTAAGAGGAAGGGACCATAAACATTATTGGGCACTTCTAATTACAGTAAAGGACAGTTTCTGGTTATATTATCATGTCCTCTATATTCAGCACAAGTCTTTCTGGAGTAAAACTGTAATACTGATCCCTATCAATATAGTCTTACTTGAAATCATATACCTATGGAAGCCAAATCTTGTTTGATTTCAAACCCAGGTAGACCTATCAACATCAATAGAAATATCAAGTAAGTTAAGGGAAAGGAATGTGACACTTGCTTTTTTTGGCATGAAGAGAACAATGCAAATGACTATAATTTACAGTTTATAAATATTCATGAGTAAAAGCTTAGATTCTGTGACACATACTAAAACTGGGTTGTTTTGAATTTTTGAATAAAACTCTGGGAAAATTCAGGTAAAGTAAGATTAAAAAAATAAAAACCCAGCAGAAATGGTTTCATCTGTGATTTTTCTTGGTATGACATCTGTTCACATTCCTTGGGTCAGAGCCTGGGGTTTAAACTGCTGAAGTGACAAGCTTGGACTCAGTTCTACTGACCTAGTTGTCTCATTGGAAAATCTCCTTCCCCTGCAGAGTGAGCGAGATGTCTGTGGCAGGGCAAGCCTGCTCCTTACGTGATCAGAATTAGCTAGTATTTTTTGTATACTTTAATTTTCAAGCCACCTATGAAGTGATTTTTTTGTTTATTTGTTTCTTGCTTCCCTGCCATGTACATTTATCTTGAGACTGAATTATTTCTCAGCATCAGCAGTATTTATCTGCCGCTTAGCAGACTGATTTCTCATGCACAAAAGCAAAACAAAGCTTGGTGGAGTTTCAAAAGAAGTGTAAGCAGGCACCTGAAAATTAGCAGCTATATGCCTACCCTGGGCTATGAGATACAGGCAAGGAGAATTGGCTCCTAAGAAGGACTGGTCCAAAGTCTGTTGGTGGCTTGCTCCCTTCAGCCCTGTTAATATCTGCCCAGAGGGTCAGCATTCACTTAGCACAGCAATTACCCAGCCCATGCCCCTTACTATGCAGCAGCAGTCATATGGGGTATTTGCACTCCATTGCAGGGATTTTGTTACATGGTTGTATTTTCTCTTCTGGAGGTAGACAACCTCAGATGTAGATATAACAACCTGGACAGAAATTACTGGGTCACCTAATTTCATGGTACACATGGAGTGGGATCCCATTGTAGCTGCACCATCACAAGTACCAAAGTGCAAATCCTGGTCCCCACCTTGGTTTCCTCTGATCAATACCATGTCCCATGTTAATTACCATTTCAGAACTTGAAGTGTGATAGTTTCACTGAAGGATACTCGTTGAGAAATTGAAGCAGTGTGGGTGGTTTTGACCATGTTGAATATAGTTCTGTTTCCTTGTAGAGTGAGGGTATCTTCCCCTTTCAACAAGGTGATGAAAAGGGGCTTAACAATGTTTAATAACTTGCAAATTCATCCGTTTAAAAGTGTGTTTTAGAAAAAATCTGCTTCCAACTTACCAGAGCTTTTTCTGTATCTTGATGAAAAGAGTTTTCAAGGGCAGCTATAGGGGAAGAAAAAGTATTGGTTACCTAGTATTAATTTTAATTTATGAGGAAAAAAAGGAAAAGCAAAGTGATTAGGAAGAGAAGCTCTTGTCTAATCATGCCCACCTCTGCAAGCTGTGAGCACTGCTGCTTACAAGTGATCCTTTTCTGACAACTCCCTGCTGCCAAAACTGTCTGTAAGCTTTTGGATCTTTTTTCTGCAGATGTTGGATCTCCTCAGATGTCCTCAAACCACTTCCCAGCTGCCCAGTTATTCTGCAGCCCTGCAAATCATGTGAGTCAGGCTGCATCCCTGCTGCCCACTGCCCTGGCATTAGCACTGAATTGGTGAGGAGGGAACACTCCCTCCTTTATAATTACATTTATTGCATTTATTCACACTGAATTCCGTAATTGCATTATGGAATACAGTGGGAACCCAGGGTGAACTTCTCTCCTATAAATCAACAGTAATGTAACCACTGGCTTGGTGCAGTCAAATTTAAATTCATTTTCTCAATGTTTGTAGGGTGATTTGTTAAAATGACTTACCCTATGTTATATCCTGGCTTTGAGCAGTAACTTGCATAGAGTCCTGGAGGTAAGGGACAGCTTTAGGTACTGGTGATACAGCTGACAATTGTGACAACATGATCTACAAATGAGATAAATTTTTAATTTCTTGGCAATCATTACATCTTGATTAAATCAGCAAGAGATTTGACTTACAAGAGGGAAGGACTGAGAGAAAACTGTTCTTGGATACAACAGAAAATAGGCCAATTTTGTCATTATCTCTTAGTTTCGTTCCTTTTTTACATTTTATGGGGCTGTCCATTGTCTACCTTACTTCTCAAATGAAGGTCCAAGTCTGTTTTAAAGTCCAGCTTTGTTCCCCCTGTTTATTTGCTTATGCAGAAGCTCAAAGTTAGGACGGACCTGGGTTGAGGTCCTGTGCTTGCTGGAAGTGGAGAGCCAAAGACATCCAGTGCTACAGCTTGAGCCACAGCTTCCTCCTACATGGTATGGGCAAAGTGGCCCATGAGTGAAGGTGCAAGTGAGGACAAGCACTGCCTTCCGAAGGAGGTATTTTCTGATTGCCAGGTTCACATCCCCTGGTCTATGTGAAAGGGGACCTTGCTTGTTCCCTTCTCCTCAGTTGGACCCAATCTTCCTCTGCCAGACAGGGGAAGTAAGACAATACTGCAGTGAGCTGGGAGACTGTCTTCAGAGCCATGGCAAGATCTGGCAGACACCTCTCCAGTTTCAAATAGTAGGATTTTTAATATGTTTTAAACACTGATTGCTGTCTTCCATGCCCTCACAGATCAGTGTTGCAAATTTAAAGATACTCTCATAGTTTTTGTCTCCACTGGGAAAAACTAACTGGGGAATTTCTTAGGGGGAAGGACCCAGGGAATGTGGGCCATGAGGGAAACTGGATCGTTATGGTAGTCCTAAGTGAAAACCTGCTGAGGTAAATAAGAGCTATGTATGAATTTAAATGTTTTTGGTCAGGAAGTGTAAGTGGATTTGTACACATGGAAGAACAAAAAGAGGCAAACAATCTGCCTTCATCAGCTTTGCTCTTCCTGAAGATACATGCATGGCTTTTGCTTTGGTGGATTTTTTTTTTCCTCTTTAACAAGAATATATGCCCTAGGGGTCATACAAAGGAAAAAGTATTTTATCTGGAGATTTTTGTTACAAGTTCATTCTCCTGCTCATTAAAAAAGCCACTGTAATGTGAAAATTTTCAGCCATCTCATTTCATTTATCTGTGAGCATCCAGACTCCATGCTGAGGTCATTAGTTTCTCAGGTGTATTACCTCACCACAGTCTGTTGCTATGGAAATAGCTCCAAGCATCTTGGAGTGTCTTGACTGTATACTGCCCATGCATCTTGGCAAGAAAGGCTGTGTACAAGGGAGCAAACTTTGTGTTTTTTTAACTTACTGATACAAATTTAAATACTTACAGGTATTTAAAATTCTTTCCCTGCCTCTAGATCCACCCATACTTGGTGGTGATTTTATGCAGATTCTTCCTTCTTACCTGCCTGATTTTTGTCCCTTCCATTTGTGTGAAAGAGACTTCTGAAGAAAAGGAGCGGCCTATACAGAAAATAAAAATCATATAAAGGAAAAATTTTTTCCTCCCATTTGTCTTTCAGATTTTTAGGTGCTCCTCTGCATGGTTCCCATTGATATAGCTATACAAGCACTGCATTTAATATACTACTGTATTTAATAATAGATCAAGCCACAGATAATTCTCCCTGAATTTACTGTTTTGACTTATTCTCTTCATACTACACTGGTAATTATCAAATGGCTTAAACTCTTACAGGCTGTTTTGCACCTTTAATTTAAGGATCTTCAAGAGCTTTATACAACTTCAGACTGAATTAAACTGCTCTTACCTCTTTGAGGGAATATGGAAGAATTATTAGAATATTCTCTCTGTTCCAGCTGCAGGCTGTATCTGCTGACTCTGTGGCTTACAACAATGACCCTCAGCTTAAAGACGAGTGGAAGCATTTTGTGTGTGGACTCACTGCACAGTGCTGTGCCCCTGCAACTACTAGGAAAGGTGACAGACCAGGGCAACCAATGATCCTGGGCTGCCAGATGTCCCCTGGAGAACTGTTTGTTGCTGCATTCAAATTAAAGGCAGCTCTGAGGGCTGATCTTAAATTCCTTGAAGACTGAAGTGCAGTCCTTTCCTTCACAAACTTCAGTGTTAGGAAAACCTAAAGGTGAAGTAGGAGAGTGGATTTTTTTATAGTTCCCCCTCCTGTTGTCATGTCCCTCTCAGCCCTCCCCCCTGCCTTACTTGAGGTAGCATTCTTCTGATTAACCTAGTGGTGAAAGGTTTAGATATGTTTACTGGAGAAAATCAGATAACTCTTGTACATAGGAAAAAAGCTAGGGCATTAGAAGAAGCACCACCCTTGTAGGAGATGTGTGGTGAGTGTCTGTTACCTGTGTACTGCTTTTCTGCTCACATGCTCTCCCCTGTTGTCACTAAAACTTTGAACATACACCCCCC
>NW_020799092.1:10383953-10501568 GCF_003259725.1 Athene cunicularia | reverse complement strand
CCCCACCCCCCCCCTTTGTTTTTTTTTCCCCTCTCCTCCTCCAGAATGCCTTTCAGAAAACCCCAGATGATACAGTGAGCAAGACTTGTGTTTTTAATCTGCCTGGTTTGAAATGTGCAGTGAGCAGTCCCCCTGACATTCCCTGCTCATTTGATTGTGCTGTAAGCTTATAAACTTCTGTTTGGTACAGTGCTCTGGAGACTTGCTAGCAGCCAGCTAATAATTTCTATAATTCTGTCTTGCAGACTCAGGAGTATGGTCTATATTCTGCTTCCACTCTTTCCTCAGAACATATTAACTTCCAGTGGGGTTGGACAGATGTAATAGACAAATTTTGTCTATGCAGCTTGACAGATCCTGCAAGGTTCTTCTGCTGTGAAACATGTGTAATTAGTACAACAAACACTTTCCTAGTACACCTGCCCAGCTGTTGGTATAGGTAATTGGATCATCTAGATCAGCAGGCTGGCTGAAGCAGCAGTCACGCAGCCTGAGATGGTACAATACCCCATAACGCCCCCTAGAGCATAGGATTGTTTGATACCATAGTAGGCAGAGTGGGAGAGTTTGTAGGATTTCTTTCTAACTCTTGCTATTAATAGGTTTAGGCTTTGAAGCGGTGAGATTTGATTACCTTGGGTTTTTCCTCCCCCTCTTCATGTACCTAACATGCTTTTCTTCTGATTCTCTTAGGCGTAACTGGCTTGGGGAGGGGTGGTAAGGATGAAAGGACAGCAGTAGCACAGAATATCTTTCCTTCTTAACATCTGAGTCCCAATCTTGCTGTTTTCCAAGCATATATTTTATGCTTACACTTGAAAGAGAAGACTTTTTCAAGCTTTAATATTCCCTTGAGAAGTAAATGCTGCTTTTTCATTGCCTTCTCTTTCATTTATCATTTTTAAGATGTGCAGAATTGGAACTGTTAGTGATATCCTTGCCTGATCGCGGCTGGCAGTACTCCGCTGACTTTGAAGAGTCTCTGCCAAGTTACACCCAATATGATCAGGCTCATTTTGGAAGGAACTGTGCAAACAAATTATCATGGAGTGAGATGTCGGAGTTTGTGATGATACAGAATGTTGCACCTAATATTTAGCAGTGGATTTTGGCTTGGTATTCAGTGTTCTTGCTGAGTATGACATCTGGTATGATGGAAACTTATACACACTTTATAAAGTTTAAGAAAAATATTATCAAATTCTGGTGGCTGCTACCTTAAATTCCTGATTTGGTTGGTGGGCTGTAGAGTTTTTACTGGGATTGTAAATAGAAGGTATTAGTATCATGCTTACTGCACTTGATCGAACTATACGTGGCCCGAAGGGACAGTTAATCCATATCACCCACCAAAAAAAGTGGGGGAGGGGGGAAGAGAGCTGTATCTTCTCCCAAAATGCTGACATAAAGCCCTTATCTGCAAGCATTTGTTATAGACTAGAACTATGCATTAATAGGAATTCCTTCCATGAGGAAGCATAACCTTCCTGGGGCACATCTTTCATTGCCATTATCTTGCAGTGAGTGAAAGTGACAGGCAGTGGTGGAAGAGAAAATTGCCAGGACTGAATGACAGCTTTTGTTTGTTGATGAAATGCTGCTTGTGAGGAAATCCTCAGGAGTCTGCCACTAAAGTTTGTGGGTGCAAGGGTGTCCTGACTTCTAAATTTTGTGTTGATGTATAAACATGCAACTCTGCCAAATATAGACTTTTCTTTTTTTTTTTTTTTGGGGGGGGGGGGGAAATGCTGACTACTGAAGGTATCTTGATTAATAGCAGTAATAGAGACATGGAGCCCAAGAATAAAACCACCATCTTCCAGCACCTTTGCCTTTATAGTTGCTTCATAGAACTTTAAATAATTGTATTAAGTAACCACAGAAGAATGTCATGCCAAGCTTCTGCTGATGCTGTGTCAGTGGAGCTATAGCATTGTAGGAAATGGTGGGCAGTCCTTTTCAGCAAAAAGCCCTTGCATAGACACACGCTATTTACAGACATCATTGGAAAAAAATTAACATTTGGAACAGACTAGAATGAGAAAGGTACAGAGTTTGCCAGCAGGAATTCTTGGAACTTGTGTATTACTGGTTTTATTGACAAAGACATTATGAAGTGACAACTGACTTTGGGCAAATTAATTTTGGATCCTCAGATATGAGTTAAAAACTAGTGACATGCAAGGATTAGGCATTGAACACCTTATAATGATGTGGAGATCTACTATTCAGTTAGTTTATAGCTTACTATATGCTTGCCACTTTCCAGTCTTATTGGTCTATCCCACGCAAACCTGTACCTGAGGAAAGCTATGTGTCAGAGAAAATAACACCTGAATATGCTGTCTCTAATGTCAAATGCCTTAAAGATTGATCCACCTAATTCTATTTTTATTTCTATATTTAAAATGTTTTATATTTACATACAGAACTATATGGTATTTTTCTTCTTTTTTGACATGGAAGGAAAGCCAAGATCTAAACAAGAGTTTAAGGAAGTGGGAAAAAACCCCAACCCCTCCCTTCTCTAGCAATGCTGTAAATTTCAATTACAGAAGTGTAATCAGATCAAGTGCAGGGCCATTTATTTCCTTCAGCTGTCAGTTTTTCAGTTTTTTGTTTATGCTTACTAGGGATGAAGAATGTGTCCGTTTTTTAAGAACTCTGTATAAACCACTAGCATATCAGTTCTGATCCTGTGGGGTGTTTTTACATTAAAATTTTCACTGAAGACATGAGGACAAAGAAGAACTCAGAATCAGGCCTATAGCCAGAAATATGTGAGAACTTAAAAGCCAAGCAGAATAATTGGATCTTTGCTAACAAACTGACAGAAACTGTCATAGATAATCAGATTAACATGGCAGAAAGCCCTGAAAACAGTGACAATGTAATGTTCATTTCTTACCCGCAGGAAACTTCGAATTTAACAAGCCATAGAACAGGCTAGCTGTGCATAATGTCATTATCAAAGCCAAAGCAATGTTCACTGTCACACCTATACCTCTCTCTTAAACCTTTTGAAGAAATGGAACACCTAAAAGTGTTTTCCAGAGGAACCTCATTATTTATCCCCATGCCCAAGGTATATGCTGCGTGCCTTTCCCAGTGCCGTCCTTCATGGCCATGTCTGTGGGCTCAGTGGCCCCCTCTCATCTTGCAGAGGAGCTGGTGTGCTCCGGTCACAGCCAGAGCTGGACTGCGATGTAGGGTGATAGCCATCTGCACCTCCTCTTGGAGTGGTGTACTCTGAAATAACTGTGAAAAGCAGCAAGTGCTTATTCAGTATTTTTAGCAGGGCTGAGCATGTAGGAAAAGCGTTCTCCCAGAGCTGTTGTCTGCTGATAAGATATGTATGCAAAACGCTTGCATGACCTATTTGATGGGGCCTTTCATAGCCAAAATTAAGATACACGAGAAAATAAGAAAAGGGTAAAAAAGGGGCAAAAAGACAAATGTAAGCCTATTTCCAAATCCTTCCCCTTTAGTTATCCCATATAGTGATAGCAAAATCCTAATTCTCCAAATATGTATTTGGGGACTTTTAATGTGTGAAGAGACTACTTCTTAAGCATGGGATTTGTGGAAACCTGCATTCAGTTTCTTCAAACTGTGTCTGTTGTCTTAGGCAAATCACTTTAATCTTTCCCTGCCTCAAATCTCTATGGTGTAGCACAGATTAAGTTTATTGCAGATATCTAAATTACCAATGGCACAAATCCTCTAGGAAAAGACTCCTTTGATCTTGCAGTAAGAGCCCTACTGAAGTTAATGAGACTGAACATGCAAGTTAAGTGCTGCTGTAGGTACAATAAAGCTACTGGCAAGGTGGGAGGGAGAGTAATTTTTCCTCTGCATCTAGGTTGCATTTTGTTGGTGGAGGGAAGGCGGAAATCCAAGTGGATCCAGGTTTGTGTCTATGAAACATCAGTACATTTTTGTCAGGCTGCTAACATATGCATCCTTCTCTCCCTGTGTTCCTCGTGAGTATATAAGCTGTCCTCCTCCAGTGACCCAGCAATGAGTAATTACCTCTCTTCCACATCGTTTAATCATGCTGGTATTTTATATGGCACAGCTGTGTTGCACTTTCTGCTGCTGGAATTAAATATGCCTTATGGCTTTCACCTCAACAAGGGCTGATCCTGCAAGGTGTAGCCTGCCCTCCCCACTGAGAAGTGCTGGGTGGTGCTTTGGGTGACACCTCCCAGCTCAACTGCGGGTCGTGGGGCCAGGTCCAGAAATTGTTTGGCTGAAACCTGTGGCCTGTGTGGTGCAGGAGGTTGGCTGAGGAGGTCAGAGTGCCTCTAAGACCTGCAGTCTGTGCAGCCCTAGCACTGAGGTGTTCAGGATTGCTCAGACTGAAACTGCAGCCCCTTTATCAAAGATTATTTCTGTGAAATGGTGCTTTAAGAGTGGAGAGCATCATAAAGTTGCAGGCTGTTACTGGATGTATTTATTTTACTAGCTTTCTGTTGTCAGTCTGTCTATATGATTTTGATGGAGATTTGTTATCCTTTGTCATGCTTTCCTTATATTTTGAGTGCTGTAAGAAAGATAGTAGAGTATATGGCCATATCCTTTTGTTATGGTAAGGCATGCTGTTCAGAAACAATCCCTGAGATCAGAGATGGTGTGAAATAATTTTCTTTTCTATACTTATACACTTGATCGATGGGGAGATCCTTTTCATCAATGGAGTTAACAGCACCATGGAATAATTTAAACAGGGAGGGATCTCTGGTGGTCATCAGGTCCAACCCTCCATTTAAAGCTGGGAATGTTGTAGAAATTTTGTAGAAATTACAAACTTCTGGTTAAACAGAAACGGAACTCTGAAGATGTGCATTACTTTTCTTATCTTCCTTAGGTTTCTTCCAATAATCACAATCATATTGTTTATAGTAAAAGAACTAAAGATATTTTATCTAGGTCATTTTATACCATGTTTGCTACTTTGCTCAGCTAACAGTTCATTTCCCTGCACTTTGTCTCTGTTTTCCCTTTAGGGAAAGGACCAGTTGTTACTCTGTACAACATCTAGTGCATTTGAATTTTGATTGTGGTTATATTATAAGCAACAATACTATTCAAAAAATATGACATCACCATCTGAAGACATGTCTTTCATAATGATGCTAGGTACCAATTTTCTGTGACAGGACTGTAGTACAGGATGTCCAGCACCAGTCATAAAATGTTCTTTGAAGCAACGATCTTTGGTAATAAATTAGTCAGCACTGTCTCTTTATGAAAGAAAATCAGTGTTAATCATGGTAGTGAATAATGACCCCATGATGCATCTTACAGAAACAAATGTATGTTATTTTGTTTTCTTCAATAATGGCCATATTTGCCTCAATAACAAAATACAAAATGCTACAAAATGAGTCTGATTTTAGCAGCTTGTCTGCTACCCATCAGTGGTTCAATACTGCATTGTGGTGGTATTATGTGCTAAAGCATATATAAAGCTTATTGGATCCTTATCTATGTTGAACACTTAAAATGAAAAAAGTGCACAGCGCAACTATGGACAGCTTGTCAGGCTAAGGTAAACATGTTACCCCCTTTAAACATGTACAGGTTCAAATGAGCATTTTCTAATAAGCAAGCTCTTATAATTGCCATTTTTGTCACTACTGACCTTGTTCCTTTGCAAAGCAGGGGCTCCTCTACAAATTGCTCTGTAGACCACAGGTCTCTTGTTCTAGGCTTGTCTTCCCTCCTGCAGAGGGCAAGGCATGTCAAGGCCCTTAAGCGCAAGGAGGCATAGCATTGATGCTGCAGGTCTGCCTGTGTTTCCGCAAGTACATTCCAAACTGGGTAGAAATTGAGATATCAGGGACATGTGGGGTCACCCTCATATCCTGAGATCAACTGGCTTGCTTACTGGGTTGATATGACCTATACATCAAAGGTTTTCAGAATAAATTGACAGTGCCAAAGGGTTTGCAAATGACCTTTTAAGCATCAGTGCAGACTGAAGGCTTACAGTTAAGGACTATGAACTATTTTGTTTGGGTTTGACTAGCGGCTCATTAATGCAGTATGTCAAGTACTGTATGTGAGCTTTTGTTTTGGTATAGTTTTATTTCTGTTCTCTGAAATAAATTCTTTGGATTAGTGTGTAGCACACAGGTGAAGTATCTCGGCTTAGATCTTTTAAGTCTCTGCCTACAGCAGGAAAAACAGATGTTTAACCTCCTTTTTTTTTAAAAAAAAAAAAAAGGTGGAATCTCTGTGTTTCATATTTTCATATTTCAGGAGATTTTTACATGCATGCAGTTTGGGGACTTAAATGGGTGAACATGTGCTGAGTGCTGTTCAAACACAAATACAGAGGCAAGTTCTGCCTCAGAGCTCTACTTAGGAAAGACAAAGTCAGGCTGCTTGATCAGCAGTATTGATGCTGCAGGTAGTTGAAGAAGGAGTGATGCCATGATATGAGCTGATAGGACTAAACACATGTGCAACACAGATTAACTGTTGGATAGGGAGAGAACAGTATATGCCACAAACAGAAATGTCTATTTTCAGAAAATCTGATTGGCATCAAGAAAGACAAGCAAAAAAATAAAAATACAGAGAACCACTTATGTGAGTGGGGTTTTGTTGTCAGATTTTTTTCTGTTCAGATTCAAAGACATGGCACAATGCTTCATTTTCCTGTGCAAACAGCTGTGTGTATATGTGCCTCAAATTTGGCTTTATTTTAAGAATAATTTCTTGGGCTAGTTTTTTGTTCCTTCATCAGAGCTCTGCTGAGGCATGTATCAATTTTAAGGCGACTTTCGCTGAAAAAATTTACTGGGTGCAAAATGTAATCCCGAGTTTTGAAAAGAGACTGATTCTGGTAGAGGTAGTATTTTAAGGACCTAAGCATTCATCTGAGATGTGCACCCTCAGATCCTCCACCTGTTTCAGCAGGCTGCCCCTTTAAAAGAAATGCCCTAAATTATTGATGGTTCCATGATGACACTGTCAGCCTTTCAGGTTGGAGCTCCCACAATCTCTGTTTATGTTAGAGCAATGCATATTATAAGAGAGACTGAATTTGAAGCCTGGGAATCAAGTCCCTTATGTGAGGTAAGCAGAGGGACCTGAACACTAATTTTCCACCACTCATCCCTAGTCTTTTGACTATAAGCTCAATTTCTTTTAGGCCCTGTTAGCATGTATATACACAAAAAGTGAGGACTCCAGCAATGAAACATATGAAACCTTTATCAAAATAATAAGTTCAACTGCAGTTAAAGTCAACAAGAACTTGTCAAATGGGAATGTCTTACCTTCCCACCTCCTTCCCTTTCTTCTAATCTGGATTTTTCCTCCTTTCCCTGCTTCACTCTTTCTTCCTCCCACCTTGTATTTCTTGTCTTCCATGGAAAATGTTGCAAGCTCTGTTTCATCTTGAAGAACAGGGGAAAAAAAAAAATCTCAATTCCTTTCTGCAAGATGAAAGAACAATGTCCCACCACTTCTACAGATGTTTAAGTCAGGCAAAAACTAAAGAACTAAAGAGTGTTTTGGAAAGAAAAACAGATTGTAATTGGTACTCCCACTAGATGCAATAATCTTTGCTGCCAAGCAGTGCCTAGAAAGGTGAGAAATTCTTTCCTAACACTTGTGGATGAAAAATGCAAGGAAATAAAATAATTTTGGTGTGATTCTTATACCCAGCAGTTCTAGCAAGAGTGGAGAGAAAACCAAGCACAGGGAAAGAAAAATAGCCTGTTAGAAATGAAGATATGATGCCTTTTAGCAGTGTCAGTGCTGGCATAATTAAGCTGGTGTAGAGCCTGGTTTGTCCACAGTTACTACAGAAGAAGCAGTGTTTTCTTTGTATCAAGCCTGAATCCTTACTGATGATTTATTAATGCTTCCACTCACTGCAGAGGTGGGAGTGGCTGCTCGAAGCCTCCACCGGTAGAGGTGGGCGAAAAACATGAAACGGGTCCTGGGGAACAGTGAACAGAATTTCAAAAAGAGTGAATTATTAAGTTGGCAAACTTTCAACACCTTGTTTTAAATAGTCTGGCAAGATTTAGATAGTCCAGGGGATGCTTAATCTATCAGACTCTGGAAAGCAGGGGCTTTGGCAGCCACAGAGGCTTTGGGCTTCCCCCAGGCTGTCCAGTGCCCATGCCTTCATTTGTGTGGCTACGCAGAGAGGGAGGCTGGGGGAGAGTTTCAAATTGGAAATAACCACCAGTCTGAGTGACACAATGTGATGTGTGAGTACTGTGCTTCCAGGCTATGGCATGGCCTCTCCTTGTTTGTCATCACTGCTGGTATGATTGCAATTTTGCCACAAAAGGAAGAGCCTCCTTATATCCAATCGCTGACCTTCTCTAAGTGGCTGAATAATACATCTCTAGAGCTACCACCCATCTCAAACTTCAGAAGTCTTGTTATAAGTCTGTGGAGCCCATTAACTGCATATTTCCTCAGAGGAGACTATTAGAATTGTTTCCAGGAGTGTCTGGCTTTATCTTGGGTTTATCTTACCCTGAAACCTCAGATACATACAGTAACTGACTATTCAGTGAGGAAACTCATCATCTTTCTCACTACCATGCAGCTTAGAGTTTCTCCTCTTCAAGGAGATGGCTCAGTGAGAAGGGATACCACATGGAGGGGAGGAAGACAGTGAGGGTTTCTTTGGGTCTGAGGATGGTGAGAATAGTCTGAGGGTTGGCAGAGGGCAGCTAGATCATGGTTCCTGGGGAGTTTACATCTGGGGTAGATCAAGATAAATGAATAACAAATATGGCCCCTGAAACATCAGGAGTCAAGGAGACTGTCTCTTCACTCTTTCCAAGCAACTGAAAACCTAAAGTCCACAGCTGCTCCTTGGCTCAGCACCTGCTTTAGGAAACACCTTTCGCCTGCTTCACATGGCTGTGATATAGAGGTTGTGAGAGTAGCTGAGGTTCTCTGCTTTCCTGAGGCATAAAATGCAGCAGCCTAGAAAGCAAGGCAATTGGAGCCACTGCAGAAACACTGAAATTAGTTTGCAAATGTATCAGTTCATGCATTTTTTACCAGGTGTCAGAAAGGGTGGCTGTCATTCCAAAAGGCATTAATTGGCATTCCTGTTTGTCTTTTTTTTAATTGCACAAAAATGCAATGCAGTGAGAGTGAGAGATTAAATAAGACAGTCTGTCTGCAATAAAATGGAATTTCCTTAATTAAATCTGCTCAGAAGTTGCTAGAATTTTGTAATTTGCTTTATTTCACCATTTAGTTTCTGGAAAGAGGGGAGAAAGTGGCTATGTTCACGTAAAAAATAATTTTAGTATCACTTTCTGTAGATGTCTAACAGGCTGATATTACGGTAGAGTTCCTGACAGAAATGGTTGATGCACAAAGGCTTTAAGTTTGCTTAGAACTTCTGCACCGTAAATTCAGGAATTCTTTGAATGCTCAGCATCTGCGTGAGTCATACCTGAATCCAACAGCATGAAGCAAGACTGTAAAAACCAAAGAACATTAACATAATCCCTGGCTTTTAAAGCCGAATATTCCCTATTATCTGTGATTTGCCGGTGTACAAAGTACACATGGACTTCTAGAGAGACAAATTTATGATGGTACTCAAATAAATATGTCTAGCTGCACTCTAAGGTTGATGTCTACAGTCTCCATGTGTCTTAATGCTTGATTTTTCATCAGCCCTATTAGTTACCTCTGAGTTCCTGCCCATGTTTCATCTGAAAAGCTCTACACAGCTTTTAATCAATTGTATGATTCAGATACTTTCATTCAAACTTTGCTTTCTGCAAAGTATTTTCTTACATTGACTATTCTGCAAGCCACTTTCTCAGAAACTTTAGATACTTGCTGAAATATTAAATAGTTACAGTGGCATTTAAAGCACTTAAGTTTAGGGGGAAAAAAATACCCCCTGGGAAAAATTGTAGGATATTTGTCCCTCTGAAATTCACCCATTACTTTGGGAAGTGATCATCTCAATTTCTTTCTGTTAAAGGTTGGGCATTAACTATAGCAAAGCAATTGTTAATGACAAGTTATTTGTCTTATGTAAGTATCCACCACACAGGATCCTGTGCAAATATGCTCTGAAAACTGTCCTTTTCTTAGGAAGATAGAGAAGGTAAGCACAAAAAAATACAAAGACGTATAGCTCCAAGCAGGTAGTGATGAAATAGTTTTAAATCTTAACTTTCAGTTGAGTTATTATAGCAATATAGTTTATATTGCATGTGTTTTCTTTCCTCGGCTTCTTGCAGGGGATGTTCGTTGGACAGCTTAAATTGAAATCTGTCTGAGATTTTGCTCTGGGCACCCAGCTGGCTGTGGAAAGTTGCATGCTTTTTGACCACCAGCATGTTCTCTGCTCAGGGCACTCCAGCAGCTCATGGGGGCTGATCTTGAACTGCATAGTGCTATGCTACAGTTAGGACCATAGCCCAAATTATGCCCTTTGGGGGCCCCATCTGATATGTGCAACATTGCAAACTGTGACCCTTGCTGATAAAGAAAATGGCACTTCTTATGATTTAGGGCTAAACTCTGAAATCCATCATCAATTCTTTCACACCCAGTTTGCCTTTGGTGAGATTCTTGCCTGGGTCAGCTTGTTGGGTTTTGCCCTTGGGGAGTGGGTTCTTGTCAGTATTTTGTCCAGACTGTGATGTTTACTCTTCTATAGAAGGAAACCTATAAATGCAGGTGAAATTTCTAGCTCTAATCTGACAAGTGGCACATAATGTGTTGGGTTAACGACACTGCTTCCTCGGGAGCAGATTGGAGACTTTTGCTGCCGCAGTTGATAATTAGGGATTTCAGCTGTTCTGCATGGAATGAAGTTGAGCTGACAAAAATGTAATTACATTGCAGTGCATTAAAAAGCAGGTACTGCGCGTATAATTACTGGAGACTTTGTGTGTGTTTTCTTAACTTCATAGTCATCTAACAACAGGACTGGGGATGGCTGGTGCAGGGTGCTTGCCAAGAAAAGCAAGTTAGGAAGGTTATTACAAACCAATGTTTTCCTGCTTTCAAAGCTTAACAAATGCTTGCTCACTCCTGAGAGGGGGAGTAAGGAATAGAAAGAGAATGAGAGAGTTGAATTTCTGAAATAAATTAATTTGTTTATGTCTGCACAGTTATGTTCTGCCCTTGCTTTACCACTACTAATAACACAGCAAAATGGCAGTATACTAAGGAGTCTCAGAAGTCCATCAGTATTTATTTTCGGGTGGGGTTGTCAGCTGTGCAGTGGCCATCTTTATGGAGCCAGGCCGAAGCACCTGTAGCCACCGCGTTAGTGCTTCAAACTGCAGCAGCAAACCAGTGCAGAGGTGGGCGTCCCCTGCCCAACGGCTGCACCACCTCTTCATGCTGCCCATCTGCTGTGGGCCTTGTCCTGTAGGAGAGACTGGGAAACACCAGCATTTTAGTGATGGATGTTGTTAGTTACCAGAAGCACTAGTGTGTCTCCTGTGGCCTTTTGGTTTTGGCATTAACCTGTTTTAAGTTTGCACTGGATCTTTCTTTATCATTTGGTATATACTGCCTCATTGTCTTCATTTCTGTCTCATCCCCTGTTTCTGTGTGACAGCAACTCCCTCCCCAGCCCTTCTCCCTTTGCCTTTAATGCCAGGAGGGATGATTCCCTTTCCCATCCCCATCTCTTAAAAGGGTCAGGAACACAAGAGCAGCTCTTTTCGCCTCCAAGATCATTTATACATAGGGCATCCTTGCCCATGCGGAGCTGCTGGCAGAGTCGAGAGGAAAGGCCATCTGTGTCACCAATAGTCATTTTTTATGAAGATTAGTTTGGAAGTTCCCATTCACAGGACCCCATTGCTGCAGTCCTTTGTGGCCGCTGGCAGTGAGGCAGTTCGGTGGCAGTGTGACAGCTCACCTCCTGGTGCAGTGAGGCCTGAGCCAGGGCATTGGGCTGCTGTGCCATGCTGTCACCCTGCTTCCTTCCAGCTTGGCAGCTTATGAATAGCCTATCCCTCTGGTGTTTAAATTGTTTGAACAATCAAGACAGAGATTAGTTTGATAGAGAAATCATGGCATTTATGAGCATATTCAATATATGTTCATTTTCCTTCAGAGCAGAGTGGTGTAGCCTCTCAGACCATGTGGAAAGGTGAGGAGCTCTGGTCTGGGTTTCCTCACCAACTGTGATCATTGACCTGAAGCTACCTCCTTGCTGTTTTGCATTAGAAATGTAAAAATTCAGCAAGTTAAACGCTGTTAAAAGAGCCCAGCTGCTGGTGAAGGGGTGCTCAGCAGGATGCCAGGCACTGCTCTGTCTCCCCACCCCAGAGATCATGTGCTGCATCTCTGAGCAGGAACAGAGGATAGAGAAATGTCCCTTGCAGTTCCCCCAGCTTTCAGTGTGCATACAGACACAATCAGGACTGACTGCATCTAAATTAAAGGGGAAAGTGATGATAATGGTCTGGTATCATGACAGGTGCTTCATCCATACCTGGGTAGATTAAATTAGCCTTGCAAGACACCACACAGCAAAACACTTCTAGGTACAATACATAGAAAATGCATATGTAGTTGCCATTTGTGGATAAGTTGAGGGCATTAGACCCTGGAGATCACAATTTGTAGTTTATCCTCTTTTATCATAATGGTGTATGGTAGTAAAGGTGAAAGAGAGGGTTAGTCTTCAAAGACACTACACCTGACTGGGGTGAAATTCTTAGAGGAATTCTCCGT
Source organism: Athene cunicularia (assembly GCF_003259725.1). Classification (NCBI taxonomy): domain Eukaryota; kingdom Metazoa; phylum Chordata; class Aves; order Strigiformes; family Strigidae; genus Athene; species Athene cunicularia. The sequence goes on along the minus strand of NW_020799092.1, from coordinate 10,488,851 downwards.
ACTTCTAAAGCATGTGTTTAGGATGAAGTTATCACTTCAAATATGAGCAAAGAATTGCGATGCCAACATTCTATTTCTGTATGTGAAAAACTGCTAAAGATTTTTTTTCCCCATGCATGCAGGGAGAACAGCAAATAGTAGTGTGATGCCATATACAGTACACACTTAAATGCAGAGAGAAAAATGGGCTGGTGAAATGCTTACTTGGTGGTATCCATCAAACTTCCCCAAAAACCTAAAAACCAACACTGAAACTTTATAGCCTCAAAGAAAATAATGTTGAGTGACATACTGCATCATTTACAACGTTTTCATGATACAGATACAGATGTAAAATAAAATTATTTTCCATGTAGGCAAATACATCACAAAGAAGTAAATAGAATAATTTGTTGATACACGAACCTTTCTCAAGGAGAGTTATTTCCACCTAATGAAAAGCTCTGCTCTATCATTAGCAAAACAAGAGTAACAGTGAATGCAGATTAGGTCATCTCTTTACTGATGGTCCAAATTGTGAGTCTGCTGCTGTAGTCATGGCAGTGAGCATCCTGTCTGAGTGAGGAGACCCGAACTGCATTCTGAGGAGGTGGCACTGAGAATAAGGGAAGACTGCTCATTCTTCACATCCTGAATTATTAATGTAACTCCTCCTGCCATTTAAAAATTGTAACTTTATTTCTGAGGTTTTAGGGCAGCCTGAAAATCCTTAGTTTCTTTCATGTTGTTCCTTCCACCCTCCTTACAAAAAAACCCCCAACAAACCAACTGCAAAATCCTGGAGATTTTTATAACCAGCACTAATAAACTACTCCCAGTTCTATTTTCTTGGTTACAAAGCAGTTGCGTAGTAATTCCACGGCTCTTTTGACATAAGAACTCCTTTTTATACTAGTCTGCATTGTCTCTAATATTGAGTCCATTTTGCATGTGCTCAGATACAATGTTGACTAAAAGCAAGACTGCTGAAAATTGGATTCTTAATAGCACAAAATGCTTGCAGCAGAATGACTAATACTATATCTTCAGTTATCACTGTAAACTTCACATCTTAGTAATGAAAGAATCATTTCTGATAAAACAAGAATGCAGTTCTACATTACATGATGTAAGGCTCATGGAGATGCTGTTTACTGTATCGGGCATAGTTATCTGAAAACAATCCAAAATGTTTAGTGCAGTGTAACATGATGCTTCTTATGGCATCCTGACAGTCCTCTTGTCATCCAGTGAGGGTAGTGGTGTTGTGGAGATAGGGAACGCTTTGATTAGACAGGAGAGACAAGATGGTGCTGATGAAATTCCTCCAGATCAATAGGTCCTGGGTTAAATATTGCCATGAGATTTGTCATTTTAGGGTCTCTACAGACTCAGGTAGCTTGCACTGCCCTGATTTTTTTTCTCTAGAAACATTCTCAACTATTTCCTGATCAGGAGAGTTATAAAATCTTTTTTTTTCTCTCTCTTTTTTAGCAAAAGCTTAATTTACGTGCAACTGGCAAATGGTAGCCTACATTGTGATGTGTCCTGGGCCGTAACAGCTTGCCATAGTCCATCAGCAGATTTAGTTTAGAGGATTTAGGGTGTGAAAAAAGCACCAAATTTAAAACAGTTATTATAATGAATAATTACCAGGTCCCCTTGTTTTTTCCTTTGCCGCCTTGTAAGTCTCATGATGTAACTAGAACCTTGGTTACTACCACTCTGAGCCGTGGTGTTTTAAATCGTGTTTGCAGTCCAGGACATGAGAGTCACCAGGGTTGGATACCATGCTAAATGCATGGAGCCTGGGGAAAAGCTAAAAATGAGACATCTGCTTGACTGCACATAGTGTAGTGTGCTAGCTCCTTCCTTGTCTTGAGAGCACTGAAGTAGCAGTGCTCAGCGTGACTTTGCAGACCTGGACCTTGGGGACAGGGTGGCAAGACATGTCAGGCTCATGTCACGCAGTGGCCACATTTCATGATGACCCCATTGCTACTCATGCCTGAGTGCAGAACTTTTGCTTTCCTTAAGTTGTTGCTGATTCTCCCTGATTAATTGTTTTATGTGGACTGTCTGAGGGAGAGCAGGAGATCAACTTAGGTTTTCCTGCTCCTTATGATACATATACTTCCAGCCAAGCAGCTTTGAATCTTTCCTGTGAACAAGACACATGTATGTTTAACAGTTGTGTAAAAGAATGAGGATTCCTCACCACAGACAGTATAGAAAGATGCAATTTCCACTTCTCAGTAAGAGCTGGTATGGTCCTTGTTAATTTTGAGTTTCTCTGGAGATGAATTTTCACCCTTCAGTAAATGTGGAAAAAACAGAATATTTCACAAAACAAACTTTATTTTCTTAATGTCTCTAGTTCCTCCTAGATCTCTTTCTGCTGCCTCTGGGTAGTTTAGGTTCATTGCTGTCAGTGATCTCCATTAAAGGTCATAGGGTTCCTTTGTTACAGTTACAGTTTCACCAATAATTTTATCTCTGGGCTAATAAAAACCAGCTTCTGCTGGATCCTATAATGACATCCAACTGCCTGGCCTTATGACTCTGCAGACTGTTTCTAAGCTGTGTTTTTTATATCTCTTCAAAAAAGCTGCCACAAATTTGGAAAATGCTTAGGGAAAAAGGTATGGGAGTGATGTGAGGATTGGGGAACATGCCTTGTAGTGTGAGATTAAAGAAGCTCTGTCTAGTTAGCTTATCTATGGGAAGGGAAGGAATCAGTTTAATTATGGTCTCGAAGAACCAACATGGAAAAGAGACTTCTGATACTACATAGCTTTTTGATCTCCCATATTTTCTTTTCTGTTAGATCAGAAGATTTGATGCTGAGTTTAATATGAAATAAAAAAAATTTACATTATGGGTAATTAATCTCTGTAGCAACTTAGGGAAGTAGTGGATTCTTCCTTACTTTTAAGTATTTAATTCAGTAATATCTACCTTTGTCCTGGGCTTGGCTGGGACAGAGTTAATTTTCTTCTTAGTAGCTGGTGCAGTGTGTATTTTGGATTTGGTATGATGATAATGTTCATAACACACAATGTTTTAGTAGTTCCTAAGCAGTGCTTATCCTAAACCAAGGACTTTTCAGTTTCCCATACTCTGCAAATGAGCTGGGAGGGAGCATGGTCAGTACAGCTGACTTGGAACTAGCCAAAGGGATATTCCATACCATAGGATGCCATGCTCAGTATATAAACTGGGAGGAGTGGGCCAGGAGGGGCTGATTGCTGCTCAGAGACTGGCTGGGCATTGATCAGCAGGTGGTAAGCAATTGCATTATGCATCGTTTGTCTTTCTTGGGTTTTGTTTCTCTCTCTTTATCTTCACTTTCATTACAATTATTATTATATTTTATTTCAATTATTGAACTGTTCTTATCTCAGTCCATGAATTTTCCTTTCTTTCTTACACCCCAGCAGGGTGGGGAGGAATGAGCAAGTGGCTGTGTGGTACTTAGTTGCCTCTTGGAGTTAAACCATGACATTCTTTTATACATGTTTTTCTTTAACGTATTACAAGACAAAGAAAAATTGATACAGGTGATGCCAAGACTGAGAATCTGTGTAAAAGTGTGTTATGGCTCAAGCAGATGTTTTAGGCTTAACTTGAAAAGTAAATTGGTTGGTGTTCTTCTGGCCTGGGTTATGTGAAATGTCAGAATAGACAACCAGAATGCTGCCTTCTTGCCTTACAAAAATGAATTTGAGAATATGATCAGTTAAAATAAGCTGTTATAAATCAAGGGGTGATACTAAGAAAAGAAATACGTAGTAAACATGTGCATCATGAGAGAAATGACCAAAGCAAGGATTTTCCTTAGGAGGTATATTCCTGTCTTGTTTCCTTTCCTCTTAGCAAACCTTGTTAATTTGAATGACTGGTGGTATTGAACTGCTAATGGCCAATTATTCTTTATTGGCTCTGTTAATATATGACAGTTGTGCAGAAGTAAAGCTCAGAGGCTGATGCTGGTTATCCTGTCAGTGAAACACTGGTTAGCCCAATGATTCTGCAGAGATTGATTAAGCAATGTGTCTTGACAAGGGTTGCAACATTACTGCAAAATAATCAGACCTCTGGGAACTTTTAAGATTACCAGCATGAGCCTTGGATTCCTGTGGGTATATTTATCACATGGGATCCTCACCACAGAGTGGCTATTAATACAGTTGTTTGCATTAGAAGTATTTTGCTGCTACTGGTCAGGTCCCTTGGAAGCTTCATCTAGTCTGACTTGCTATCAAAAAAGCCAGTAAAGCCACACTGCTGACTTTAAACCCCTGCTTCTTATGCTTAATATTGGTCCTTGTCTGTACCCAGGTACAAACAGAAGTTCCCATGCTACCTTTCACATCAAATTTACACTGGCAAGTAAAAAAAATTGGCTCCAGTGGTAGGGATTGGTGGCCTAGCACTGATGACCCATCTCCCCTTATAAAGCAGCCAGCAGCAGAGAAACTCTCCTATAAATGACCTAAATAAACTGATATACCCTGTCAGTGACAGCTTGTTTCCCGTGCTCTGCCAGAGACAAGAGTTTTCCATGACTTTATGGTGCAAATCTTTTTTACAGACTCAGTCTATTTCTTGCATGGCAGAGAAAAAAAGTAAAGACTCTTCTCTACTGATGGCAGAGGCTCTCCAGCAGCACAACCACAGCTGTGGCCTCTGCTTGCCAGAGCGGGACAGAAAGGACTGCCTGCTAACACCTGTGTGTAGATCTGTCATCCATATAGCAATGTTGCCACTTGGGCTTTCTTTACCATTCACTATCTTCCTGGGCTTGTTTGCCTGGTCTGTTCTATGTTCTTGTCTGAGGGAAGATGAACATCATCTTTGTTGCTGAAAAGTTCACAGGCTGCTAGAATCCAGTTCCTTTGCTCATTTTTATATATTTCTAGAGCAGAAGAAAATAGCAGAAGTGAAACTGTCAGTCTTCATGTAGGCTGGTAACACATTGCATGAGGAAAGTTCTTGGCAGAGCTTGGTTAGTTTAAGCACAGAGTCATATTAATTGTATCTCTGTGGCTCTTGGATGAAGCTAGGCTATGTTCATGCAGCCCAAAGCCCGGGCAAGCCAGTTTCCCATCTGTCTGCAAAAAACCTCTGTGGACATACCCCGAGTGACTCAAGCTCTTTCAATTAAAAAAATAATCGGGATTAGCAATTAGTTCTTTGTTTCAGTGGGCTTTGGCTGTGGTTGAAAGTATGTCCATATGCAGTACCAGGGGATACCTGAAATAGATATGAATGAACTGCTTCTCAGCAGCACTAATGAGGCTCTGCACAGCTGCTCTGACATTGTTGCACAGCTGTGTTCCCCAAGTGCCTGGCTTCATCCTGTTTTGTGTAGATGCTTCTTGGAGTACGGTGGAGGAAGTAAAAGCCCTATGTAAGTAGTCCTCATTCATGCAAGCAAAGTTGTCATCACTGAATGCTCAAAGTTTGATCAGTCTTTTCTCCTAATGTAGGATTTTTGTTTAGCTCTTCTAGGGGAGTTTCCAGATTATGCATTGGGATGAATGAACAGCACAATATAGATATGAATTTTCTAAAAGCCAGAATGAGAGTCTTCTCAGCTTAATAGCTGATTACTTCTGCATACTCAGTCTGCATGGAATGTCCCTGGGTGGATCAGGCAATACCTGTAGACTCAAACTACAAACTTTTGTCTTGTGTAGACACAGGCTTTTGCATGCAAAAGGCAAAAGTCTTCAGAGTCAAATCTGAGAATTTTTGATCACTTCATATACAGGGCTTGTGGGTGTACTTTTGTCTTCGTTTTGTTTTTATAAGAGGTCTATAGTCAAGAAACAGAGGAGCTGAGAAAACAGATTGTAGAATAAAGATATTATTGCAGCCATTCTAATAGCTTAATCTGATCCAGATGATAGAATTTAGTAATATTTCAGTCACTGTTTTGTTTTGACTGGATTTAAGATAGTTTTGCTGGGAGGGAGAGGGAATGTTAAAGGTGGGTGATGTTTTGTGAAAGTGTGATAAAGTGTTCAGTAGCACCCCTTATATAAGAGTGACTTTTCCAAAGCCAGCTAAATTTTATTTATTGAATAATGTTGCAGTGAGCAACTATTGCCTTACTGCTCTAGCATCCATCAGATTAAATAACTTTTGCATCTTCATTCTGCATAGCGCAAAATGTCATTTTAATAGGGCAGTGACATGGCATCAATAGTGTCTGCTTTGAAAATTAACTGTATTTGTCTTGTACTTCTTGCTGGATCCTGAGGAGACGACACAGGAAAGCAGAGGGCATTCCAAGTAATATAAAAAGTGAATAAAAATGTCTTTCAGTAGTAGTATTTAAGTATCCAGCATTAAGGAGTTTATTGTATTGAAACAATATTCTAATCTTCTGAGACAGGCTTAAGTCTATCTAAATGAATCATTTATATGTTTTCTAGCACACATGCACATGCATGCTCACTCGCACACACACACTCACACACAGATTTCCATGAAGACACAAAGAGATGTGAAACTCTCTGAAGTAACAGTCCAACAAAGCGTATGTACCTTTTGGCCTTGATCATGGTGGAACTCCATATTTTAAGGACACTGTGAAGCAGTCTTCTAAGGAGAAAGGCATTCAGTGAAGTAGTATAGGATGTGGGACCTTGACCAAATGTGCTCAGGCTTTTAGAGAGTAAGTTCAAAAGTCCTTTATGAACCCAGATTTAGATAGTGTTATTAATATCAAAATATGTCCCCTCTTGTTTTCATGGTCACTTCAACCTGTATCAACAACATTTTGCCCTTTGAGCTAGTCTTATACAAGGTTGTAAGGGCTGTGATGGGACCATTTATGCAAACTATATAGAAAACTGAGAGACAATTGTAGCTGGTCAACAGAACATGCATTATTCTGGCACAGTATTGCATGCTCAATCTAAATTCAGTTAGCACTAGCAAATCATAGGTATGCATATGGATGAGATAGGTCCGATGACCAATCAACTGGTTGTTGCCCAAATGGTAAATAGGTCTTTAGACATCCACCACGTTGCCAACATTGCTGCCAAAAAAGTGACGTATGGTCTCCTGTCTTTTCATAATGGTATTCCACAACTTAGTATCTCACATAGCTGAAGCCAAACCCACCAGTAAGGTTAGTTTCTAGGTTGGATGACTTAATGAGAAAAATATTGGGAAGGATGACTTAGAAAGTATGTGGTGGACACAGAAACGTGGTAATTAATAGACCATACACTTTCCCTAAATTGCTCCAAATTTATAGCTCTGCAGAGTAAAGGGATCTGAAAGCAGACATGAAGCTTGATGAAAGGGATGTTCAAGAAGCAGAGGAATAGCACAGGCATGGAGAAAAGAACCTGCAGGACAAAGGGGTGAATTACTGTTGTTAAAGCATCATATATCCTATTTTTCATTATTTTTTAAACTGATTTTCACAATGTATAAAATTGATTTTATTTTTATTCATCTAATGAGATACCCTTAAATATTTAAATATAGTCTTAAATATATCCTTATATCCTTAAATTTCAATAGTATTTTATCTTTTTCTTACTAGCAGTGAACATTGGTCAAGTTCAGATAGGACAATGTGTGTATATTGACCCATGATAATGTTTATGAATGCTGCTTCATGTCATCTCTTTCTCATCAGAGCCCCTAACCTTTATCATCAACAGAGCAAATCAGTCCATTTATTTGAAAATCACACACACATACACAAGGCATTGATGGTTTGTGTCTTAATAAATGGATGTGAAGTCTACAGCAATGTTAACCAATCTATATTGGTTCTTGAAAATTAGCAAATATTCCTGTCTGTAATAACAGAATTTCAGGAAGCAGAATTTCAGGAAGCCTCGTTTGGAACAGGTATATACATTCAAGCATTTGATAAATGGTACTAATTAGTGCAAAGTTAAGGGATAACAACTTGTGCTCAGATTTAGTCATTGTGAAACACCTTACCAGTCTGAGGCTGTACTTTGTGTGTGGCATGTGTGCATACACAGTATGTATACACACTGTGTACAGGTGTATGTGTGTATATATGTATACAGTGACAGTGTGGGTGAGGGGTGGAAACACGGACATTCCTGTGAAATCAATGGAGATCCTAAAGTGCTATTTCTGAGTGAAAGCACTTTTGGATTTTGCTTTCTCTCTCTAAAAACATATAGTGTTCTGATTTGCATTGCATTCAAAGCAGAAATGAACTGCCATGGAGCACAGTTATGGAGCTTTTTTGAACTTGGTATTTGTTGCAAGAATCTTAATGGGAGGTTTGTTTCAGCTGTTGGGATCATCACTGTGTGTATTTTTGTCATCTCTTTGGAGGACTGGGAGTAGGATTAATGGCTGAGAACTACCTGAGCAAGCAGAGCGAGTGGTGTGCACTCAGCTTTCAGATTCAGCCTTTCTCTCCTCAGAAACTCATTTCTAATTCCAGAAAAAGATGCCTGAAAAGCTTCTTATGTTATTTCTGTGCTCATCATTGCTCTCAACATGTCAGCAGGATGAAAGCCTCTATAGAAATGTAACATCATTATTATCATTCTTGTTTTCCTCAGTATGGAGTGAAAAAGGGGTCATGGAGAATGATGCTAACAAAAATGACTGGAAAAAGGTGAATAAAACACAGATATATGACTTCTAATGAACATGTTGATGGATTATAGTGGAAATAAGATAACTGAGTATTTCCTTGCTCTAACTGAGATGGCTGCTGGCTGCAGCAGCACCATTATTAACAGAGAAATGGCAGGCCTGGGTCAGACAACTGGACCATACAGAGTTTTTTCCCTCATTTTGTTTGGCAATGTGATAATAAAACATGTTTAAAACAAAAATCAAGAGTAGGGCAGGTGCTGATTTCCTGCCACCCTGCCCCATTGCTTTTATATGGCTTTGACTTAAGTGAGGTCCCTGGGGTCACATCTGCTTTTCACTGCCACCAGTGCAGAACCTGTCAAGGAGAGCTGTCATTACGGGCTCTGCCCCCACCTCGGCCACTGGCTTGAGCTGTGACCTTGGACTAACTGATCCACATCCATGTGCTGGTTTTCCCAGTTGTGGAAAACTGAGAGCAGAATAATTCTGAATTACCTTACAAGGCTATTGGGGGGGGATGTCTTAATGAATATTTGCCAAGCACTTTGAGACCCTTGAATGAAAGAAGCTATAAAAATGCAAGATGTTATTATTTATTTATGAAGGTCCTATGGGTTTTGGCCAACAGCATGAATTGTTGACATTTAATTATTGAAACAGTATGCCTATCAGACCCCTTATGGTAGGAAGAGATAAATAATGCAGAAGACTTCAGAAAACCTGGTCAATACCCTCTCGAGATCTGAAGCAAATATCCCAGACACGTAGCTCCAGCCTAAAAAAGAACTGAATAATTAAATCAAGGAATGAGATCAGTTGTTCTGAATGCTCTTTATAGTTCGTGCACAATGTTTTACAAGTTATGTATTAGTAGTCTGCTACTTACAAGCAGCCTTTTCTAAATAAATACCATATAGCTCACCTGTAATGATCTCTTTATTGTGTGAATGTATTAAGGACTGGTGAAAATGTATAAGCATTGTAAGTTATTTCAGCATTTACAGTGTTTCTTTCTTATATCTTGAAGATTTAAGTGTATTTAAAAGACCTTATCATAGAACCAATTAATGCTTTTAAATATGCAAGCAGTCGTCTTGATATGAAAAGAAAAAAGGGCTTAGATGCTCAGAATGCTTTTGAAGAAGCTGCTTAAAAAAAAGGAAAAGTGTGCAGTTGCATTAATTATACAGTGTACTTCAGATGATGTTATTCCTCCAAGCATTGCAAAGTTTTTACAACTGTTGAGCCTTAATGTCACTGCAAGGAAAAGTACATAATTTACAGTACTGATGGATAAAGTGAGACACTGATGTGTTTGTTATAAGACAGACTGTGACAGGATCTTGGGTGCACAGCAGGGAAACAACAAGGAAATTCTATTTTCCCTGTGCAGGGCATAATTCCTCCTCTCCAAACTCTTAACTATAGAAAAGCAGTGGTATTATTAACATTTGCAGAGGGTTACTCATTTTAATGCCTGGTTGGTGGCACAAAATTTTATAAATAGGTGTAATTGGCCGACTCTAGCAAGTCCCACTTTATCTAATGCCATGCTTCAGGCTGGGTAAATTTGAGATTAGAACTCCTCCATCTCTGTGACAATGCAGTGATGTGTGGACCTGATGCTAAATGAAACCTCTGACTGAGCAATGGGATTTTAGCAGTGATTTGAATTGAGGTTTTTTTTGCAAACTCACTTGCAAGACATTAATTCAGGAATTTATCCATTGCAGTAGATCATAACGATTTTGACTAACTTAAAGCTGTTCATTAAATTATTATATTCTGACTGTCATTTCAAGTAGAAACAGTATTTCTCTTCATTTTGAGCTCCATGGAAATTATATCACAACTGACCATACTGAAGGAACAATGCTCTGTGCAGAATCATGCAAAGGGTAATTTGCTGTCCATTGATTAACTGGCATTGTCTCCATAGCATCTCACCTCTTTCTAACTGTCTCTTGTTAAACCACTGACTGTGTCTGACCCTACCTCAATTATCAGATATGACAAGCTCACAGCCTTAGGTAGTGTGACTCAGAAATAGTTGAGAGAATGGAGAATAGCCAATTGCTGTGATGGCTGTAGAAGTGGATTACTAAATTCCACAGATATGAATGAGTCCTTCAAGCAGTGTGGCTACTGAACTAGAGAATAAAGAAGGAAGCTAGTAATTCAGGCTGAAACTCCGCTGGCTGGGGCAAATGGTGCTGTTGTATTCTGCTTCTCATCTGAGTGGGGGTTGAAAGGATGACAAACCATATTCTCTTTGATTTTTTTTTCTTCTTTCTTTCTTGATTCTTAGCTGTTGAGGTTCAGGGTAGCCATTGTACAATTTATGTTTGATATTTCTAATATATTTGTAAAGTTTTGGAAACAGGACTGACAGTTAATATTTTATCTGATACCAGAAAATAAAAAAATTTTAAAATTGTGGATGATTGTCTTCAAACTGTTATTCTGAACTTACTCTAGGATAAGTTAAAGGGGTTTTCTTCACTTTGTAGTCTATTATATAAAAAGCTGCAGATGAATGAACAGGTTTTTAAGTGCATGCTGGTGTGTTTGGCTCAACTCTTGCAATTAAGATTTCAAAACATTCGCTGTGATATTTAAATGATAGGCATTTCATATGCTGTAAGTAGATGGCATTTTTGAAGAGTCCAGCTTATAGCACTGTTAAGTATGGCTTCCCTTTGACTATATCACCAATAAGCATTATGGTTAGTGTGAAGTCCAGGAATTAAGTTCTCTGTGCTGTAAATCAGGATAGTGGAATACTGAAAACAGAAACTGTACCCCAAAATACATCCTATGCTTAAAAATCCAGTGCATTTTAGGATCCCTGACGTAATGCACAAATGTTCCCATGACCAACACCTTTCTCTGACAATTCTGGTTAATTGCCTTAAAGCTTAAAGACAATCTGAGAGGGGAAAAAAAATACACATTTTGGGGGTGGGCTTATAAAATGAATGAGAAGATCTAAAGTCTGTCTGTGGGTCAAGCATTGACTTAGCTTATTGATGTTAAATAACATTCTCTTGCTTTGCCTTGCTTTATTCATTGAGGGAGGAATGAGAATCTCTGTACTTGCCTAGTTAGAAGGTATGCTACCTGGGATAGGAGCCTGTGACTGTACAGTGCTTGGTAAAATGGTTCCTATAGTGTGAATTTAACACAGACTTTGGGAGTACTGTGTTATGGGGTATGGCAAAGTAGGCAGAAAAAGATTGGGATTAAAACTACTGCAGGTTTTGAGAACCAAGGTCTTGTATTAATTTCTTCCTGTCATTAACTTTCCTTGTTTTACCAATATTTTCTGTAGGATGGAAAGTCGCATCTGATATTGATCGCTGTGTAGTCTGAAGCACAGATAAGTGTCAGCTTGCATTAAGCTGTAGTTAGACCCCCTCCTCCCCCACGGTGCTGTACTGCTGTAAGTAGGTCACTGAAGAACTGGAAGCTGTATTTTTTCCTTCCCCCCCATGTGGCTGCTGGAATACATTTAATTGCAAAGCAGAGCATCAAAGCTGGAGTAGCCAAGCTCACCTCCAAAGATAATTAGTGAATCTCTGTTTGTGCAGTGCACTGGGGGGTGCGCTACAATCAGAGGTGGATAAATACACTGATATGTGGAATCCTCACGTTTTTGAAAACAATTCCTGTTTGTGACTTCAACAGGTGTGTTTTATTGGGCCAAAGCAATGCTTGGATTCCCAGTTCAAATGCACTAACGGGTTTACAGTCAGGTAGTGGGCATGTGGATGGCTTCAGTGCTGTGTTTTGGAGGCTCTGCTAAGCTGTGGAACAGAAAGAAGGAACAAACTGAGGAGGAGGGGAGAAATGAGGTTTTACTCAAAACTGTGTCAGGTACAGTGCAAAGGGCCAGCTTCCAGCAGACACGGGGTGAGGCTGTAATACAGCCAGTGATGGTTTGTATGCTTTTGGGTATTTTGGCGCCAACCCCATTACTGTGAATGTGAGGACAGCTGTTTGAAAACACTTGATTTCTGGATGCATTTAACATACAGACGATATAAGCTTTTAGAAGATTGAGCTGGATAATTGATCAGACTAGGGTTTGTTTATAAAAGTTTAGCCAAGCTGCTAGGTTTAAGCATAGGATAGGAAATTAGGATATCTAGACTCTCTTCCTGAGTCTGCTAGGAGCTTCATAAATGTTCCCTGTATGAACTTGTGCAGTAATGTAGCCCCCAAATAAGGATTATGGTATTTTAAAGGCTTTAGTAAATCATTGCACTCTAGTGATTATGAGATAAACTGATAACCAGTGTCACAAAAATCTTTATTAACAAACCAAATATAGACTCTCATATTGCCATTATAAGCATTATACATACTTTTTGGGTTTTGGTTGGGTTTGGTTTGTTTATTTTTAGTTGGATAAAATTCCTCATCTTGGTTATATAGATTGTCTTAATAACTGGGCAATTAAATAATGGAAGTTTTTATCCAGAATTGTCTTGCAGCCATAAATACACATGTTGTCACTCATTGCTGGAAAGGGCTAAATCTACAGGGACTACCTTTCACACTTTAATAATGCTAATTGTGTTTCATCGGCAGCTACAGCCAGAAGATTTTAATCCAGATGGCTTCCTTTCAAGTTAGAAAAAAGAATACATAGTCCTAAAATTCAGAAACCTAACTTTCATCTATACATAGTATGCTGAGACCTCACATGACCATTAAATGAGAGATTCCGGAAGGCTTTTTGGAGGTTGCTGGGAAATTCTGAACAGTCCATGACTTGTCACAGAATAGGATGTTCAGAGGAGCAAGGGCTCCGAACACAGCAAACCCCGGGGAGGTGCAGCCACGTGGGACCTCCGCAGCCTGGGGCCTCGCTATCATTCTGTGTCTCGCCCCATGGACCAGAGTAGAGAGTTTGTCAACGCATGTCAGATCCGAAATGGGTGGGTCAGGTGCAGAGCTGAGGTAAGTCTCCCCTGAAGTTACACCAAGCTAGAACTAGCCCTGCCTGTTGTAGTTCTTTGCAGCAATTACATTAGAGGTCTTTTTAGGGGTCTTTATCCAGCCTTGGAACAAATGTGCGTGCTGGCATTGTGCTACTGGCTCTTGACTGCTACACTTTACTCATTTTCTGAAATAAGGTAATAGAGCTAATTTCGTATCTTTGGTTTGTTTGTGGTGTTGGCTGTTGTGGTTTTTTGTGTGGTGTGGTTTTTTTTGTTGTTGGTTTTTTTTTTTTGTCATGGACTGCCTTGTCAAAAGCAAGCCTAGTTTATTCAGTTTCAGTTGAATTGAGATTGACAAACACAGGAAAGATGTTAGTTTACAATAAAAGACACCCCTGCTCCACTGGAAAATGTTAAGAAATGTGTAAACTCTTCCCTCATTTTTCCATCACGTTATTCTGATCACTTTGCTTTATTTGGGTATAAGGCCTCCAGTTCTTGAGTTTTCTGAATCGTTTTTCTGTAGGTTTCTAATCTGTGCTAAATCCTGGTGTATATAGGTTTGGTTTGGTTTTTTGTTTTGTTTTGTTTTTTTCCTTTTATGAAAGCCTGTCCCTGGATCCGCACATGTCTCTTTGTGCCTTAATTTGTGGAACAGGATAATGGTACTTTCTTCCTTTGTAAAACCATTGAAGAGTTACAGCTGAAAAGAAAGCTCGGTATCATTATTTTTTTCTCCCTGTATGCGGAGCTCCTTTTCTGTGACAGAAATAATAACATTCATTCTTTGTTAATTTAAATTACAAATCAAAAATTGGTAGCTTCTGTGCAGAGATGGTGACAGCACTGCAGCTCTGAAGTGCAGCATGCAGAGTCAGACCCTCAGCTGATATAGCTCAGCATATTCCAATGGAGGTAATGAAGCTGTGATTTACAGCAGATAAGCATCTACAATAGCTCTAAAAATCCTCTCCACAATCTGTCACCTGCTATTGTGGGCTCAGCAGCAGGATGAGGTAATAGGAAAGATAAGGAATTATGGAAAAGCTCATTTTCTTCTAACGTAGGAAAAGGGGCTTGATCACAAAAGCAAGGCATGAGTTAGTCGATCTGTTGTCCAAGGAGCGCTCACTCCAGACCCTGTCCAATACCTGTTGTCTTGGGCCTCTTACGGTTTGCCAGAATGACAGAGCCAAATTTTCAAGCAAGCAGTTCAGGTACTGGTTATTGGGAAGACAGCATGTGACAAAGTGAGTTACAGTGAATTCCCTGAGTGTGTGCAGACATCTGTCCTTAACTGGGAGGTTAGGATAGCTCCAACCTACATTTTTCTCCTATAACCTTTAAAGACAAATACAGCAGGGTACAACGTTGCCATGCCTCTTGCCTCGGCTCCATCGGAGCATGCTGGCAGCTACAGGAAGGGCAGAGGAAGGTGCTGGTGTTGGATCTGCGCTAGCTAAGAAAATGCTGCAACTTTCCTTGCTCTTTGCCCAGTTGGAGCGATGTAGGAAGAGCAGATGGCATTAAATAATTTGGCTAATACTTTTTTCATTATTGATTTTGCTGTAGAGATTTTGCATAAAATCCATGGTTTGGCACTTGCTATAGATATCTTTTTAAAGGAATAATATGCACATAGTTGCAAAAACAAAATATGAAGAAACAAGGGTTTTTTTGTATTCTTGGTGTCTCTTGGAGTTGAGATGTACCACCTACTTTTCACTAACATTTCAAATGGGTTTTGTGTTTATTTTTATATTTACTACAAATATTTTTTGAGATACTAAGTTAAACAATCAGTAGCTTTTCAGTTTTCATCAATCACCTTTAGTTAAGTAGCCTTAGAGACCTGCAACTTCTGTATTTTTAAAGATGGGGGTTTTCTGAAAAATCACAAATTGTGGTTTACCTTTAAAAGCAGATTTTTTTTCCCCCCCCCCAAGACATGAAAACTGTTTTTCATTTGTGTTAAAAGAAAATGATTCAGCAACTATCTTCTGAAACTGTGTTTCTTTGTTTCATATTTTTGTTGAGTGACCTTGGAAAACTAATTATTGTTTGTTTGTATGGGCTGAAATGTGTAAGGTATCACTGACAAGAAAATGGTGTTCCCTTTCGGTGGGCATCAGACACTTCATCAACCTAATCTAACACCTTTTCTAACTAATTTCCTTCCAGATACTTTATTTCTTTAATTCAAATTGCAAAAATACCACAATTTTACCATGCATTTGTTCTGGACATCTACTCAGGTGACATATCTCTATTTCGTGCAATTAGAGATGCTATAAAAAGCTGCAAATTTCAGATCTTTCTCTTCAGGGAACCATCTCCTGGGCCATGAAGAAAAAATTGAAAATTATGTATTTCCTGTAAGGTATAATTAGACCACTTTAAAGAAATTCTATAATGAAGCAGGATGCTGAGTTAGTGTACAAAAACACATGAGGTGTTTCCTTGCACTTGCTTAGAGAGCATAGAGAATTATGTGGTAGCTGATACTGTAGTGCTGTCCTGTCATTGGTTTCCTTCTGAGGTCTTGTAACTACGGCTGAGCTAAGAAGTTTCAGAAAATTAAAAATTTCCTTTTTAGCCTTGCAAATAAACCTTGGCTCCATATTAAAACTGATCTTTTTTCCAGCCACTGAATTTTTTGGCTATGTTGTTTTCCATGCCTGATATTAATTCAGGACAGGACTGGGAAGTACTGGAAATGCAACAGGAAATTTGGATTATGATCTGTAATAGCAGAAAAAGTATATCAGAGCACCAGCTGAAGACTCATTATTCACTGCTTTAAGTTCAAAATGGCATAAATTTGAATGTGGCTTTTGATCCTCAGCCTACTGAGATGTGCAGAAATGTGTTTGAATAGACAGAATCTATAAGTGATTGTCATACATATATATCTATATCTATATCTCACATTTAAATAAGACTGATGCATTTCCTTCCCTGAACTTGCAGTGAGATTGGCTTTAGGCTTCTTTTTTTTTTTTTTTTTTTGTATGTAATCTTGACATAAAAAATTATTTTTTTAATATTAAAATTTGAATTCTTGAATCATCAGTGCATCTAAGACAATGCTGGTTTATGGATATTAAAAAGGTTAATATATTCACAGTTTTTTCCCTCACCAGTCTAAGGAACATAAGCCCTTCTGAAGTCAGCTTAAACACTGAAGCGATACCTTTAGTATGTGTGGTAGGAAAACAGCAGGAGAGCTACTAGCATATCTCTGACAACTTTAAGTATCACCTTTGACCCTTACAGGTGCATTGAGGTTCGCTCTGAGACACACATAGCTATGTGTACCAAAACTCAATAGAAAATTCTGTCTGATTTTTGTACGTGGTCAGACATTCCCATCAAAATAAGCTTAATCAACGGAGGCTCTTGAATATAAGGCTGACACAGGGACCTGGGTTTGAAGTAGAGAGTTTTATGATCCTCTAGAGCAAGTTTATTCTAAAGTTTCCTCCTTTCAGTCATAAAACACTTTAATACAGCACTGATGCTGCAAACTTTCCTTTGCTTTCTGTTGACTCTGCATCTTGATAGGGAGGTGGAATGGATGAGAAAAAATGTTCCCCACCTATATGAAATTTAATGTATATAAAATGGAAACCCATGTTCCTCCTTTGTCCTGCTGGAGGGCTGGTAAGGTACTAAAGGGACAGGTAGCCTGTTGTTCAGTTTTGGGGGATGTAACAGTTTCCCTGTATTAATTTAACAAAAGAAACCTTCTTTTGTAAGTGATTGACTCTCTGTGAGAAAGGTCCTGGGTTTTGAGGTCTCAGTTATAGCTGGTCTCTGACCCGTGGGGTCACTACTGACCTTTGTGTGATTCATTTTGGTGCTGAGTGCTGAGCTTTCTTAACAAACAAATTTTGGTTGCCTCCTTTTCTTAACTGGTAAAAAGAGAAATATTGGACTACACTTGATGCAACCTGGTGGTATCTGTTCTCCATGACAGTTGCAGAAATATGTCTACAAGGGGAGGTGAAATTAGTAGGAAGGTACTACTTTTAATTCTCTGAGGAGTACGACAAGAATGCAGCAGTCCCTAGAAGCAGTCATTTATGCTAACCTCAATACAGTCACTTCATTTAGATCTTCCTATTTACTCCCTGCACAGAGTAAAATGCTATAGGCTCTGCAATTGAGTACATTGCAGTTAGTGCCTTTAATCTGTATAATATACTCTTGTCCAAGTTACTTCATATTCAGTATCTTTTTTGGATGCCTTCATGATTATAAAGGGTTTGACTGGGTTGGGTCTGTATTCTGAGGATTTATGTTCCCTTCTGAATAGATTCTACTGCAGAGTACTTTCCTATATAAATGTCTAATAAAAAATATAGTTATTACAAAGCCTTGGCTGGCAAAGTCCCTTATTTAATTTACAAAAAGATATGGGAAACTAGAGTCCCGCTGCATTTTTTTTTTTGTAAGTTCTAACATGAGGATGTGTAAGGATCAGGAACAGAAAGGTTCAGAAAGTCTGAGAGCAGTCACCAGTGGTTAGCAAAGCCTGACCTAGATTGTCAGTTTACCCTTTTTTAGTCACAGAATGTATGTTTTTAGCTACTAAGACCTTCTGTTGTATTTTTAGGGCTTGGGAATTTGCTTTTATTTTGAACTAGTTGTCTGAATGCTCTTTGTGGGTTCTTTTGGGATGTGCACACACATACAGACAATGGTCTTGACAGATTTGCTAGGTTGTATCACGTACTCTGTTTCATGCTTTTTTGTTCGTGGGATATGTTTTGCGCTGTGTCACATAGGATAAATAGGAGATGACAGTAAACAACATGCTTGACGCAGTATCTTGTACGTGATCTGAGGCCAATGTTGATTCCACCCTTCAGAAATCTCCTGCAAGATCTGTACTTCAGCCTCAGATGTGGTAGGGGTGGAAAATGCTTCCTGTCAGAATTGAATCCCTTTGCACAGTAAAACTCTACAGATGTACTTGCAGCAAACTCTGTTAGAAATGAAAGTCTGTTTCCAGTGAAAGTAGAATAAATTTGATCATTATAGTGCAAAATGCAAAATACACTTCCAGCTGCAGAAATGTATGCTTCCATCCCTCCTGCAAAGGGAATCTCTCATGCAGGGGTGAGCATTACTACCCTTATTTATCATTACTTTTCACCCTGTAATTATGAATGTGCAAAAGGGATGTAGCTGTATCTGTTCTGCTGTATCAGCATACACCTTTAACTCACTCTTTTTGGGTGGTACAAGTGCCTGAATGAGATGGAAAAATGAAGAAATAGGTACAAGGAACAGCAAAAGATTGAGACTTTTTGTGATCTTATGAGGCCTAAGTTTTAATAAGTACTGATGGACTGTAGGTCACTGCAGTACTGTAGGGGGACCATTCCACCTTTAACATGCAAGACATTAGGGAACCATAGGGCTCAAATATAATATGTTTTATTACTGTAATGTCTCAGAGAACCATTCATGGTGCGATAAATATAGGTGAAATACATTGCTGTGAGTTCACCTACAGACAGGTAAGAGGTTTTCTGAAATGTTAGACAACTCTACAGTGCAGTCACCTATAAGCAACTGGCTCAGGTGCTGCTAGCAGCCTCGAGCATGCTAAAACCCTCTGGGAAGCTGCGGAGATGCTGTGGGAGTTAGTGCTGTCCTAAGACAGTCACTTGAAAGCCAGGTGGGGTGAGCCTGCCCATGCAGAGAGGGGAGAACACATAGGTGGAAAGCATTTCAGCAGGCATGGCCCAGGCACCACGGGGCCCCCCAGGCTTCCATCTGCTCCCAGCTTGGCCATGGTTGGCACCACACCCTGCAGCAACCCTCACTTCCATGCCAGAAAGGGACTATTTTGACTTTGAGGGGTCCAGAGGTGGGAGACAAGGCTTAGTGGTGCCCAGTACTTGGAGAAGGGTGTGTGCCTCTTTGTAGGGAGCTGCAGTCTCAGGGCTCCTGGCTTAGAGGGTTTTCCTCTCTTTTATGTACTGAGCACCCCATCACATGGGGCATTTCATTCATTGAATCAGGAGTCACGTTTTTAGTTTTGTTGTAAAAACCTTGGTGTTGTAGGTTTTTTTAAAAAATATACTCATCTTACTATGAATTGAGCCCAGTTTCAATACAGTCCTATGTATGCAATAGCATGAATGAATGAATATTAACTGAGACTGATGCATAATAATTGTGTGAGGTTGACATAATTTCCATCGAGGAGCAGGACTGTGTGCAATTAACTTGCTGAAGGAATTACATGGACAATTATCATATATTTTGGGTAATGAAGAAATGCCAACTCACTAAATAGATGTCTTCTGAGTAAACAGTTCTGTTCCTTTCAAACCTCATTTATATAATAAGAGATACAGCTCAGGTGACCAGCTAATATAAAATACATAAGTAATACGACTCCCTTGCAGATATCATTAGTGGAAATTACCAAATTTGAAAACAGGAACCTGAAGTTCAGAAACTGCTAGACTCATTTGGCAAAGCATTGCACAGCTTCACCCAACCTTCTGCAGGTTAAAGGAATAAGTTACTGTTTCCACCACATGAGATTTTCCACCTCCTGTCTCCATCTCTTTAACTCAAACCTGTCTTTTTCTTTCCTCCTCTGAAATACACTAGTGTCCTAAGAAAATTTCCTTCCCCTAGAAAGTTATTAACTCTTGAGAATAGGGGCCATTTCAATTTTAACTCCATCAGGTGTTTCATGAGGACTCTGCTTTTGGCAAATTGTACCCTACTACAACTAGTGATAAATCCATTCAGGAACCCTTTCAGCCTGTAGAAGTGGCTGTCTCCCAGACAGCCCATGATTGACTGATCCCAGTGCACAGCGGTTACTCTCAGATTGTCTCTTGGTGATTGCACATGCTTTGTCATCAATTTTTTTATCTTAACTTCTTATGGATTAATTGTCCTTAGCAAGTCAACAGCTAATAGAGAAAGGGCTGTGCTGTGTTGCTGCAACATGCAAGCAGATGTACTTGAATTGTCTGATGTTTTCCATGCTGTTTCAGCTGAAATTTTTGGGGATGTTGAAACAATTTTGTACTGACAAAGAAACAGAATACATCCATGCAGAGCATTTACAGTACAGCAGACCAGACTAAAATAGAAACATTTTAAATGGCAAAGTTCTGAATGCAGCCTTTAAGTACTACAGGAAGGGCTTAAATTCATCACTTAGTCCACTTGGTTTAAGCCTCAGTGTGTGTTTTGAATTGTCAAAAGCAGCGAATAGACATTTTGCCATTTAAATAAAAATTTGCAGACTTGAATTCTTAGTGATCATAGCAACTTACAGAAGGAAATGTGATTATGGATGGTTTAGAGTTCAGAGGTAGTTTTTAGCTATAGAATCTGCTGTTGGATTTGAATATTGAGAAGTTTGGAGTTGTTTAGAGAGAAGCCATTCACAAAGATGAGACAAGTATGGGTTTCAGTGTGGGAAAAGTGGCTTTCTCACTGGTCTTTATTATCCACTAATTTCATAGATTAGGAAGTTTTAATTAGTATTAACTGAGCCACCAAAACATAAAAGGGGAACAATTTATTTGAACCTTTATATTCTTATGTTACTGATATGCAGTTAGGAGCTGAAACTCCTGGGGTTCAGCTGAAGCCTGGAAAGCCGCACTCTCTGTCCTTCCTCCCATTTGGAGGACAGGAAACATCTTCCTCTTCTCCTCCTTTCTTTGCTTTAAGAGAGAAGAGCAGTTACTGGGGATTTCACCCTGTCTCAGTGTTCTCACCTCTGTGAACGTTGTAGCATAACTTGCCCTCCTTGTTCTGGCTGAATTTCACCATGTCAGTCATCCTGTATGCAGGAAAGACATCACTGTGAAATGGGTGGTTTGATCCGACTTTCTTGATTCCACTGAGACTGGGCTGAAGAAATCTAGTTACTGTGGTTTCAGTTCTATTATTTGCCCTCTGTGAGGCCTTTAAGCATTCATTTAGCTTATGATAGTTTACAGACAGGCATTAGCTTACCTACTCATCCTCTAAGCTAGCAGGAAGCAATGCTAGCCAGTGCTAACCCCATGTGAATATATTTGAGCTCTCATCAATGTGTATGACTGTAGCATCTTATTCATCTCAATTAAATAGCATCTCTCTGGCTCACAGTTCCTGTAAAGTACCATGCAAACAAATCCTTCATATGTCTTTGTTATTCCTCTGTCTGTAGAACCTCTTAAATGGGTAATTGCCACAAGAGTGAACACTGAAATTACTAAGGGCTTTTCAGGAACTCACTATTAATAGTTAATTAAGCTAAGTAAAAATGTCTTTTAGTTAAGGGCATAGGTAAATTTAAGAGATTATATATTGCTTTTTCTCCTTCTTCAAATTAAAATCAAGTCCCACGGAGAAATCTATACCTTTTGGGTCCATATCCATCCCCCAGCAAAGTTCCCTCTCTTCCTTACACCCTGCTATAGACCACAGGCATAGTATGGTACATTTAGCATAGGATCTTCTATACATTGCTTTAGAGTTTGTTCTCTTGTTAAAAGAATGCTCTACATTTTTGACAAGAGAACTGTACTGTTGTTGCTTTTCAAGGAAATCATGCAATGGGAGGGTTGTGGTAAGCAGGGGCCATATCTCTCAGCCTGAATCTTTCTTTCTGGAATCTGCCTTGAGGCAAATTGACCCCCGAAGACACAGGTATTGCTATTTTGGCTAAATTCTCACAGAGGAATTTGCCTGAATGCTGCTCTGTCACTCTTGTTCAAACAGTGGTGTAGGTGATGTAAAATTAATAAGATGCATGACTCATATACACATGATATTGTATTTATAGCATTCTTGTGAGGTCTCGTTAAACATGTATTAGAAAAGTGCTTTGAAATTCTCCAGTGAAAGATACCGTATCACAGAAACAAAGGGCACTTTCCATCTCGACATCAGCTTTAATCAGGTCTTCAATTTAAATTGTCTAGATCTCAACTTCAGATGTGAACTTCAGATCCTCTCCTTCAGGGTGGCAAGGTTACAAGACTGAAGTGCTCCCAAGCCTTTTGGAAAACTAAGTGGTGATCCAAGAAGTCTGGCTTGGGTACTTCCCACGTTACATTTGCACAATAAACCATGCAGATTTTCTCTAGTCTTCCCCACTCAGTTGCAGTATCAACAGGAGAGCCACATAATTAACCAGAAGTATTCTTTTATTACTGTTCTTTAACATAATAGCTGGGAATTTAGGCTCAGATAGTCTACCAAAACATACTCCTTTGCTACTGAATTTGGAGTGGGAGGAAGCATGGTGGGGGGGAGAGAGCATGAGTACAAATTGCCTTTTCTCCTCCAATCTCATTTGTTTTCAGAACTGAGTGGACTTGCTGCCTTCTGAAAAGGAGGGAGACAGAACTAAGGAGTTAAGGGGGCAAATTGGGATTAGTCACTGCAGCGATCATGCGTAGAGGAATATATGATTATTTCAGACTGTCTTTTCTTGGTCTCTTGTGAAAAAGCAGTTTCTGTGCACAGAGTAAGTGGAGATTTAGCAGAAGAATTTTCTGGGCCACCATGGATGACATTAGAAAATAGTTCACAACTGAAAGCTTTTGAAACAAAATTGTTTGTGTGGCTGTTGTGTTACTTCAGACCAGGGTCTTGTGTGTTAAGGATGATGTCCTTCTGCACAGCACAGAGGAGATGCAAAGCTTATCCTCTTGGAGAGAAAATAAATGAAAATTGAAATAGATTAATTACCACATAGCTGTGCTGGATGGCTGCAATGTGGATTGAAGGAGCAGTCAGAACTCTTGGTAGGACTGGAAACCTATTGGGCTGGTTGCTGTCACAACTGGATAAGGTGTAACCAGCTTGGTCTCCAAAGGAGCAGCATCAATCCACATCCGTCAGAAGTAAAAAAAAAAAAAAATACAGAAGAAAGAGGGAGAGATTGCAGAATGCAACACAGATACATCAGTCAGAGATACAAAATGCTTATGTTTCTAATCAGCTGGATTTTAAATTTTATTTTGAAGGTGAGGAATGTGAGAGCAAACCACATGCAAGTTTTATATGAAATTCATTTCCTGTTCATGTATTTTCTAGATATATATACATGAAGCAAATTGACAGAAGCTGCTGAGGTTTATTACAAACCTCTATAAAAAGGAGGCATTCTTGTTTATTTATGGCAAGACAGCATCATGTACCTGGAGCAGTAAGGAAAGAAGCAGAAATAGGTGCTTTTGTCTCCTGTTACTGGCAGAACAGAAGGCAGGTAACAATATGGAAAGACTAGCACCTTGGGGAAAAGGACAAGAAATTAGTCTATGCAGGATAACCAGTGAAGGGATTCAGTAAGTAAGATGACATCAAAACACATAGGAAATACATGTTAAATATTAAGTGTTCTATTCATCTCTTGGTTATCTGGGATAAATGAAAAAAAAAATATAAACAGGGCTCTAAGAATATGAGCAATATATCCACCTTAACTTATAAACAAATTTCTGTAATGAATAGATGCAGTCTTGAACAGAAGCCATCAGAGAAGTGAAGAGCCCGAATGACTTGTGAAGTGCATCTGTCTCTGTGTGGCAGCTCAGGGCAGCCAGACAAACTGGGGAAAAGCAAACCTGAGATAACAAGAGCTTCAACATCTATCCATACCCAGAGCTAACTGCACTGTGTGGATGGACCCCTTGAATTTGATCACTCAGTGTGTAATAACAGTTCTGACTAGCAGTGGCTCTGGGGGTTATTATTCAGAGCAAATAATGCTGTGTCAAACCTCTTAATGTTTTTCCAGTTCCTAACATGACACACAGTCGCTAAAATAGTCCTTGCTTTTATGAACCTTGTGCTGCTTTTACAGCAGAACAAGCATTCCTTCTGTTATTTGAGACACAAATGTCTTTAACTTCTCAAATTATTGAATCAAGGTTTTTTTTCTTCCTCCCCCAACTTCATTGCTTCCTCCTTCTGCCAGAGATCACTGTAGCAGGAAAGAAGTCAAACAGCACACTTAATGCAGATAATTACTTCCTGGATGGTATTGTTTTTCTTTTGGGTATGCTGCCTGACAGTTAAAATCTCAAAAGAAACAAAACAAACCTGAGGTATTTAATTAAATCCCTCTTAAAAAAAAAAAATAAAAAATCTGTTTTACGAGTGCAAAATCCTTCTTCTAATTTTTTGTGTATGTAGAAGCAATTAGTTATCACAGTTGTAACTTCTTCTGCCCTTTGAGGAGTCTTCTTTGGATTATAATCATTATTCTATCTATGCTCTTCGTCTTTTTCCCTAGATTCTCATTCTGAGCTGCTTTTGCAAAAGCATGCTGGAATTTCTTGGAATAGCTAACATGAAATACTTAAACAGAAACTAAACAAAACCCATCATGTAGGATGTGGATATCAAATCTGTTCTTAATTTTTTAAAAACATGTTTGAATACAGTAACATGCAAGATTTTCAGCCTTGGTGAAATGCTTGAGTTCTCTTAACAATTCTAAAACAACGCTAACATCAGTGAGGTAGCCTAGTACTTCAGGAATCATGCTTTGGCCTATGTTGTGGAAGTCATAAAGGCCAGTGAAGGTCTGTGAAGGTCCAAGCTGGTGCCAGTGGGTTTACAAAAGCAAAAATTTATATACCAGATCTGTAAATACATTTAAAAATCTCAGCGTGCTTTTCACCTACTGCAAAAACCTCTGCCAATACTTTGCCTAGCCATGAGGCCAAGTCAGAGTAATATTGGGGTTAGCCACAGTGAGGGATGTCACACTTCTGAGACCTTGTGTCAAGATCACAGTTTCTCTGAGGTGAAATAAGGAAAGATGATCTTGCCATTAACCTAGCAGACTGGGACCCAAGGGGAACAGACTGAATTCACATTTGAATGGAAAAGGTGGCTTTGTTTCCATCCTCACATACACACTTAGCAAACTGTGCTGGAGCAGGGGATGATGAGAATTGTAGGCATTTAATTTCAAGCAACATTCATGCCAGATTGGTCGACTTCTTTTTTTTTTCTGACCTGCATCTGAATGACAGCTGCTGGCTTTTCTAGGACAGCTTAATAAAACAGCATGGTCTTTACTTTCCAACTTCTGTCTTACCATGTGTAGATGCAGACTGCTTTTTGCTGGCAGAGACGTGTTTTTGTGTTGATTGGAATTACTTGTAATGTGATTGAAGCAGGAGTTTTCAACCAAGAATAGGACCTTGTTGTAGGAAATAAATTTTTTTCTTTTGTTATTTAATTTGATATGGAAGAAGGAGTTCTCTGTCAGCCCTTAAAACTTACAGGTTGTGCAATGGCTTATGGGCTGAACAGGCTCCAGTGTGCTATGCTACACCTAGCTGTTTTTTTTTCTTAGAGCTGCAAAAGGAGAAAACTTTAATTATAAAGTGAAACAGGTATGATATTGAATCTTTGTTTAGATTTCAAAATCTTCTGTTCCTCCACAAACTTCTTGTCAAGTTAGTGAGCTAGCAATGAGGAGAGAGTCTGAGATAATAATAGCACCTTATATCTTGTAGCAGTGTGAAGAGGAAAATTTTGAGGAGCTCAGATGTATCAGTATGAGGCACAGAGCCTCATCTTAAGGAATGAAATTGTTTTGTGCACATAAAGATCTCTTTGAATTGCAAAGCTGTCCAGGACTGTAAAGATGTAGCTCTTTCATTTTATTTTTGCTTCTTGCAAACAATTGGTGTGGTGTGATTTTTTTTTTGATTTCACACTTGCTAATTGCTATATGTTTCAGGAGTACATGTCAGTTTTGTTTCACAGCAAGAGTCCTAATCATGAATGACTCCTCGTCACTGCTGTGCACTTTCAAATCTATTCTAGGTTAGTCGAAAAAGTCACACATTATGACAGTATGAAGCACTCGGAAAGAAGCCTGGTTTTGACAGAGGTGAAGACAAGTTAAACCAAGGCAGTGTATTGAGAGAATAATAGAGCTCCTAAATCTGTATTCATCTGCACGTTACTTTGTACATAATGGGACTTTCATCTGGCTCAAGGAATACAGGACAAATTATTTCACAAGGATGGTATGTCCTTGTATTTTGTCTCCAGTGAATTGGACACAAATAAGTCTTCCATTACTATCACTCATGGTGGATGTTTTTTTTTTTTTTTTTTTTTTTCAAGTAGACAAAAATGTGAAAAAAACACCAAGATTTCTCTAGATTCTGTTATTACTGTGGCCAATACTAAGACATTCCTGCTTTTTTTTGAGCATGGTGTCTTCTCTTTCTTATTTATGCAGACTTTCTGCACTTGTGTGCAACTTTATAAGGACATTGATGTTTTTCTTTTTCTGTCCTTTTGGTATGCAAAGTGTGAGAACTGAAGAAGAGCTTACAGGGCTAATAAGAAAGAAGAATACTGTGAAACAGATTATAGTTTATTCATAAACATGCAAATACTTAACGCAAATATGAATGTTCACTTTCACACACATACTAGGAGATGTATTTGCAATAGTAGAGACAAGCAGAGCATGGCTAACTTTGTTACCATAGATAAATACTTTTTTGCTTATAGGCTGAGCTGTGATAACTGATGGTGTTTACAATCCAAATCTTTGCGGTAATTTAAGCCAATCATTTTTAGCTGGTGCTTGAAGTGAACTGAGAGTATGCACCCAGTCTGTTACTGGTGGCGTTTCATTAAGCTGTGAAGCTGTTGCTTGCATATGACTTTTGGTGCTGTGAAATGCAGGGAGCTCACAGTGCTGCTGGGTCATGAGTTTCACCCCTGAAGTCAGGGAGGTGGACAGAAAATGCAATGTTAACACTGAGCCATAACTTTGTTCTGTTTGCTCTCAGTGTTCTTGGTATCACTTGAGAAAGAACATGCCTGGAGTTGTAATACTTAATATAACCTATTGTCAGCCACAAAAAAAAAAAAAAACAAACACCCAAACACCAAACCTCCCTTCTCAGCTGCTTTAAATTTCTAGAGGCTGATGGGAAACAGCTTGGTCAGCATCAGACTTCTGTCCTTTGACTCTCCTGACACCTGAGTTGGATGGTAAAAATTGCATCAGGAATAAACTCGAGCTGAGAAACAATATTGCAGTCTAATGGTGATATTAAAGGGGTTTAATTGCTTTATGGGCACACTGGAGTAGAAGTGGAGGAACAACTGAACATTGTCAGTAAGGAACTGGTGGAGAATATGTCAAGAATGTATTTAAAAATTTTAAAAGTTATAATTAATTAAGAGGAAACACACATTTGGCTTGGTTACCAAACATCTCCCATTGCCATGAGGACTCAGTGCTGCTAGTGTGCATGTTCTTGCATCTTTCTGATGGATAGGTTGTGTATGTACATGTGAAATGCTGGGGTTTCAACCCCAAGTCCCAAATTAAGGTTAAGCCTTTGCTCACAGTGGGCCCTCCGTGAGCAGTTTCGTTGTTCTGGGGAAGAACCACAAATGGCAGCAGTATTCTGACCTGTACCCCTCAAGAGACAGTAGGTACTGTAATCCATATTGAAATATTGGCCAAGCTCCAGTACATTGGGCACGGGAGGACCCCATGTGGAGAACTGTGCTGAGCAGATGACATCAGCTTCAGATCCACAGTCACACTGATCTTCCAATGAAAAAGACCACAACAGTGAAGAATATGAAGAAGCAGCTCAGATGACTGTAGCAGTGTCTGTAACCAAATACAAGATAAAGATGTCACACTTAGAGATTGTGTGAGGGCTGTGGTCCACCCATATGTCAAGGGGCCGAGTGAAATGCTGGGGTTTCAACCCCAAGCCCCAAATTAAGGTTGACATATGGTGATTCCCACAGCCCTTCACAAAGGGGGGGTGAGTTACCTCTAAGCTTCCCTCCAGGGTGGTGCCGGCCTTGCAGGGAGAGCCATTAGGTAAATGAGCCCCAGGTGTCCCACATTAAGTAAACAAAGGTCAGGTGTCCCACTTGGGGATAAAAGCTGGGACCCCTTGCAGGAAGGGGCAGTGTCTGTCTGTGAGGTGGATGCACTTTGCAGAGTTTCCTGTTGGGGAAGGACCTCCTGCCTCCCTGGGACTGGGCTCCAGTCAGGTCTGGCTTTTGTAAATGTGGGCTGTGTAGAGATTCAGTATGTGGCTTCCTTGGTCTTATGTGTTTGGCTTGTTGACTTGGTTGTCTCCTGTCCCTTCTATGGGAAACTGTATTTCACCATTTATTCCACCCCTTGTTGGTTGTGGGGTGTTGTTGTTGGGGTCAGTGGGATTGATGTCGATTAGGTATAATCTGACTTGTTTGTACCCCCAGCACTCACCCACGTACTGACCCTTTTGTATCAAATACAATTTGGTTATTGGTTCATCTCTATGCTGGTTGTGTCCTTTATGCTAGGCCTGATAATTGGCAAAACAGCATGTACATAAAGGACTATGCTTTGCAAGTGGAGTCATTGAAAGGTGCACACCTGAGTTTTAAAAAAAAAATGCCTTGATGCCCAGATCTGATTACTTTTAAAATCTTGTAGATATTTATCTGCACTGTAAGATGCCTGTATAAATTTACAAGACTGATTTTAGTGATTTTTTCAGTCACATACGTGGAAAAAGAACCTGAATTTTGGTATTCTGAAGTGTAGGCAGGTATGCTCACAGGAAGATAATGAAAAATGTTTTAATTTGGTCAAAGAGTTGGGTAAGAGCTTAGGCAATATATTAATTGCTTGAATTTTGAGTGCAGAAATTGATAAGAGAAATTTGTATATTTGCATTGCATATGTTGAGAAACAACCTTACAGAGACTGGCAAATGGCAGCCAGACAACTAGGCTAATATATTTTTTGCCCAAATTAGTGTAATGTGAAATGTCCAGCACTTATGGATGGAAGCACCTTTTGCTGTGAATTAATGAAAAGGAAAAAAAATCGGTCATCATCTCTGTCCTTCCCTTTCACTGGAGACTAAAATATTTCCTAAAATGGAAGAAAATGATGACATAAACTAATACATGGTGAACTCATATCTAGAAGTAAACTAGGAAAGAAAATCATTATCACTTTTAAACTCTGTGTATTTTTGTGTCATAATAATAATATTATATATTGCATTGTGTAGTGACCTGAAAGCTTTTTATATTACCAATGAGTTAATGCCTGTGAAATAAAGCTCAGTAAATATTCACTGTGGGGTATATCTGTGAAAGGTCATGTTGACTCATTTAAAGTCTTGCTGTTTATAAAATCATCCATTTCAGAAGAGACAATAAAAGCTTAGCATCCTGAGTTAAAATGAGGAAACAGTGTTTTAAAATTATTTTTGTTATAAAGTCAATTCTTTGTTAGGGAATAGACTTCCCATTGACAATTTCCCCACACCCTTTTCTCAGCTGACTTTCACCTCATTGTATTAAGTCTTCTCTTGTCTGTCTGGCTGTCATGCCTGGGGAAAAGCTCTGTCAGATATTAAAAGAGAAATACATAAAAGAAAGCTAATGGCTAAAGTTTGATTCTGTAAATTCTGTGTTTAAAGGTTTTGTAACTGACAAATGAAATAGAAATTTTGTCTGTATGCTCACCAAACTATTACTACTGAGCTACCCCAGCCTAAGATATAGGTTGATAAATGTATTTATAATGGTTTGTCTGCATCCCTCTTAGCTGCTGAATAACTGCCAAGTGTGAAAATCACATCACAGCAGCAAGGGCTAATAATTTCTATGAAGGGAAGACCACACCTGCAGAACAGGGTTCTCAGCATCACATAATGAACCAAGACTTTTACTATCCTTTAAATGACTTTATAGCAACCTCACTTCATAAGACACAAACAAATTAGAAGGAAGTTTCAGGGGTTTATTACTCTTTGGCAGCTGAGGAAGAGAGGCCTTGATCTCCTTATTGATTCTTGTATGCAGGGCCAGCCTTTGTCACATAGGCAAAGGATTTATGAACATGCTTGCATCTTTTGCTGAGTAGGACCTTTTGTATGCTTAAAGTTATATGCCTTGCTCAGTCATGACCATCATGTATTTTTATACTGCTGAGAAAGAGAATAGCAAAACACAATTTAAACCTTATGGTATCAGTTTAAACAAAAAAGATTAGGAACCATAATACATAAAAATGGCAATACAAATCTGACTTGCAGCTGCCATCATATCATACACAGCTAAAGTTTCTGGTCTCGTCTGACTCTTGATGGAAGGTGCACAGAGAGAGAAAAGCATCTGCAGAAGGCAGTTTGTTTAATCTTGAGTGGATAAATCAAATTCTTCAGATCCATCTCTCCCTACTGAGTACAGAGGGAGCCTAGATGATGAGATTTGACCATATGCCCAATTTTTAGTTTGATAAAATTAAGACAGATGAATTCCACACGAAGTACAGAAGTCTTGGCTCTGACCAACATGTTATTAAGGTCACCTCACTTTGAAGATAACAGGATATTCAGTATTTTGGTTATACACACAGAAGTGTGCAGAACATTTAAGCAGGTTCTTGTGATAGCACACAACTGGATCCCAATGAAGGACAAATGTGACTGTAGAAGTAGAAGGAATTCTTATTTTCCTGACATGGTAAACACAGTTGCAGAAGATTCTGCTTTGCAAGTTGAAGTTATTAAGCTGCTAGGAGAGCACATGGTAGTAGAATTACATCTTTCGTGAAGGTTGTATAGTAACCTGGTCTGTCATCTGATAGGTAACAGGAGTCATTTTCCCCTGGCTGGTCTCTTCCTCTGGGCAGGTGGGGTGGCATGTGTTGCATTTGAAAGGACTTTACCCCACAGCTGTGGATCCTGACTCCATTTCCAAAGCTCTTTATATTCTCTCCTCTCATTCACTTCCTTCAAGTCAACCTTTTGCAGCTGTACTAAAACCTAATGCTTGCTACACTATGACCAAATGAATCCTGCCACCTTCCCCCATAGGGAAGCTATGAGTTTTTGCAGTATTATAGATTTTGGTAGTGTTCATGGTTACCGAACAGCACATTGCCAGCAGTGTGATTGAGAACTCTTCTGTAGGTAGGAATTTATCAGATCAGCACAAATAGTTGAGCTGAGCCTAAAGCCACAGTAGAAATTAATTGAAAATCAGGCTGTAGCAACAACTGAAATGTTCTGTGTGGATTGTAATTGACCCTGTGCTGTAAAGAGAATTACAGAGCTCATCTCTTGCTAGTAATCAGGGAAATTACAATGGCTGCTTGCCCCACTTTGAGCATGGGTTAGGAAAAAGCAAAAAAAACCCACCACCAAGCTAAACACCCAACCCTTACAAAAACCTGCACAGCAAAT
Source organism: Athene cunicularia (assembly GCF_003259725.1). Lineage (NCBI taxonomy): Eukaryota > Metazoa > Chordata > Aves > Strigiformes > Strigidae > Athene > Athene cunicularia. Next base: position 10,457,053 of record NW_020799092.1, on the reverse strand, counting down.
ACTTTAGCAAAAAAAAAAACCCAAACCCCCCAACATTCAGCCAGAGAAACTTTATATAAATAACATGAGAAAATCTCAGCAGGTTATCGGGTCAGCTCTTACCAGTTTAGAGAACATGTGAACACAACAGGGTAATCACAGGGAAGAATAACAGGTTCCACTCGGATCTGAAAACAGAATAAACCTGCGCTTGAACCTGAGTAAGTGAACTTTCCGGGGATAGCCATAGCCACATTATGGGGTTTTTTTCCTGACCATGCCATGCCTCTCTAGTAGTCTCAGAACATACTTGAAAAAGCAAGAGTTTTTGAAAATAGTTAAGGACACTTTGGTGCCTAATTCCCTTTAAAATCACTTGGAGTTATGGAACAAAGAGTTAGGCTCCTTGGAATAGACTTTATCTGTAAGTTTATTAGTTGTGTCTAGTCTGTTCTCTACAGATTAACATGGGGAGAACAGAAAGTTGTCTTCTTTTCCACCATTTTCCACTAAGCTGCTTTGTGATTTCAGTTGGATAACCACCTTGGTCTCCAGTTTCTTAGATAAATGAAAACTCTAATTTCCTCCCAGCTGTGCTCTTTGTAGATAATGCAAATAGCGAAGCATAGCATTCTGCGTTTAAGAACTAGTTTACTTGTGCACATATGAAGGCTATATATACACCCTATCAATTCAAAATAAAGGCATTTTCACTTTTATAGTACTCATAAGGTTCAGTCTCTACCCCTGCCAGAGCATGTAAGACAAAGAACTGATGCCAGTCCAGTCCAATTCCTCTCAGCTGTACAGCAGCGATGGAGCACTTCATGGTCACGGTTTTCTCATGGTGAAACATCAGTCTTCGTGTTCTGTTGAACATCATGAATTTTCTGTGTGACTCTCTAATGTCACCTTGCAGCATCAGTAGCTGTTTAGAAGCTGTTTTGGCATGGGAAGGTTGTTTTACAGATTTCTGTAATTTGTGGAGGTGAATCCACAATTTTGGAGCTGAAACACAAAGCAGCATGAATGAATTTGTCCTATATCATCCAGAAAACACATCTCCTCCAGTATTCCTTCTCATCTCCTATAGGGCACTTTGAAATCACTCGGAGATCGTTTTGACACCATGGAAAGAGATTTCTTTCTAATAATTCAAGTTCTTAAAAATCCACATTAATTTCTCACTCTGCCTTCTCCTTCAGCATTTTCCTGGGATAATCTTTTCCTCCTATCTTCTGTGATGCAGAGGGAACTGAAGTATATAGTCGGATATGTGTTGGCCTGTATAGATGCTGTGCTGTGAAAGCACTTACTCTTAGTTGATGTAGATATGTACATTCTTAGGGCAATGTATACGTGAAGCATACTATTCAATTAACTGCTGTTCCTAGGAAGTAATCTTTCTTTTCCGAATTTAACAGACGAGCCAGCTAACATGACCTCATCTTCCCATCTGGCCCATGTAAAGCTCTGATCATTTTAGATTTGTTCAGTTAGAAATTTGCTTTCACTGTTCTCCCAAAGACAGAGAACAAATATTGACTAGAGAGGATCCCTACAGGGGCCAGTTTGATAGAGTTAAGGGAGGTGATGGTGCAATGTAATATGTTTCCTGTGCCCTTTTTTGTTTTCTGTTATTCACATACAGGCTCAATAGGGAAGATGCATTTTAATTAAAGTACATGGTTTATCTGGCATGTCTGTGTCTTTGGGTAGATCCACAAGGGATGGCTAAACTTTAATTGCAGAGGCTCCATAAAGGTCTGAGTTGGGAAAGGGAACTAAATTAATGTTTTTCTTCAGAAGTGTTATTCCTTTTAACGTAATTTTAGTACTAGAAAAAAAGCTGAAAATATAGTATGGAGAGAAACCAAACTAGATCTGCCTGAGTGTGAATTCCTATTGTATTTGGGGTGTATATGTGCAGTCAGGATCAATAATAGGGAGAAATGCCATCTGTGACGTTCTAAGATGGTTTTAAACTTTCAGTATCAAGGTCTCTGGATCACTGTGCTTGGAGTTTGCCCTCTCTAAATTGCACTAGAAAAATGGGGTTGAAGTATATTTAGCAATAATTTATTAAATATTGGATATGCTGACAAGGTGATACATAAAAGATATTAGCCTTACTGATTGCAAACATTTATTTTTTTACATATTTAGTATTCTGGCATTTAGTTAATGCTATTGTAACAGCAGCTGATAGTGTCGAGAAAGATTCCATATTATTAACTTCAAAATGGTAGCAAAATGTGGTGGTCTGTACATACCATATTGACATTTGCTTAAAAAAACCACCCTTGTATTCTGCATTCATGTACAGAGTGGGGAAAAAATACCTGACCCTTTAAAACTGTCTCCCAGAGCAAAGAAATGTTGAAACTCATTTATAAAATATGACCAGCAGATTGTTATTACTGGCTTTTTGAGGCTGAGAATAGACACAGTGCTGAGGACACTATTCATAGAACAGAATGCCAGAAATGATGTGTTAACCTGAATCAAACATAATAAATTATTGAAAACTGCTGCCTTTGCTATCTCTTAACTTCTTAAAATATTCCTGTTTGCATGGAAAATCTTGAAAGATAAGGTACTCTCCCATGGAGTATTTCTTCCAAAGAGTATTTATTCAGGGAAGTTCTCTGTGCAACCTGTGGAGAAATACAGATAAAAATAAAATCCCCAGGAATAAATATCCTTATTTTCAAGATCTCTTTACATTTTTGTAATTTGTCTTTACTTTTGTTACAAGTCTTTAACATTTTTGTTCACACTCTTGAAGAACATTTCAAACAATCCTTTCCTCTTGCAGTTAACACTCAAGTCTCTGTCTGCTCCAGAATTCACTGGAACAGGTGGAAAGCTTAGAATGTGCTTCCCTAAAGTCTGTAAGGATGACTTTGCCTTTTTTGTTGAAACTATAGGATCTCATAATTATAGTTAGCAATTCCCAAAGAAGCTTTGGTGTGGGGCAGTTTCTACCCAGTCCTTACCAACTCTGAGAGGATTTTTCTCAGGTCATGGCTATGTCTATCTTCTTGTGAAACCATATCAGTTTCAGTCATTTGAAATATTTTTTATTGAGAGCCTTTGAAACAAGAGTGAAGAGACTGGATGTGGAACGTAAATAGTATAAGGTTTGATGTTGCAACATTTAGCAGAAAATACTCTGTGAAGAGTATGAGCAGGGAGCTGTGAAAATAGAAAGATACGGTATTTAGCTTAGCCGGATGATGTAGTAATGATGGAAGCAAGGTGGGAACCTGTAGGATCATGTAAAGTAAAGATACTTCAAAACACAGCAAAACTTTGTAAAACCAGATGCTGTTGCCTGTTCTGGATGGTGACCACATTGCATCAGAAGCAAGTTTCAGGGACTCCTCTTTTTTATAGCTGTAAAAGATTGGAAGTTGGCTGGGATGATCCCAAAACTATGAATTCTCTAGCCTGCACAGAGAGAAAGAGAATTTTTAAAAATAGAATGAAATACTAATCCGGTTTAAATAGGCCAGAATTTGACTCTGTTCCGTGCACAGTGACTCACATGAAACAATAAATTTTCAACAAGTGCATAGTAGATTTACTGGAGATAAGATCCCAATTTCTGAATAAAATGAACATTTACAGTTTTATTGTAATTGTTCTTCAGTATCATTTGTCACTATCAGAGGAAACGCATACACTGGGAAGCTGGTTCAAAAATACTCTGACATGACTTCTATGCATGTTTTGCAATGCTATTTATTTTATGAAATTTCTTATATACTTTCTGTGGAGGTGCTAATGCAAGACTGTAACAGAGGCCAAGATCCTAAAATTTGGATCCCAGTCCTATCTTCATTATAAGTCTTGGACTTACTGCAGCCGTTGACAGAGGACTACAGAAATTTTGCTGAGCTGGGAGCACAGGCCCTTTGGCTGTTCAGTGCACTTTCAAAGGTAGTTCAGAACTCAGGTGACTGCACAGGTACTGTGTCTGGAAAGGTCATTCTGGCTCTCAGTCATTCCATTTAAGTACGTAAAATTAAGTAAAATGAATCTTGGTGAGAATGAATCATCATGTCATTTAGAATGCAATTAACATTATTGGTCACTGGAACAAAATATGTCTTAGTAGAATCACAAAAATAGCCAGTATTTCATCTAAGAGGTCTGGCTATTGTGTTCAACATTGTCTTGTAATACTTGCATTGATGTTATTTTTAACCACCATTATACAGTAGGTGACCATAATGGTACTTTTGCCCTAAGAAGTAGATCTTTATAGCTTTGAAGTTTACTGCTGCTTTGGGATTTCAGATGTCCACTTTGAAAACTGTGATACTCTGGGATTGACTCTAGGAGCTGACAGAAGTCAGATTTGTTCATGGTCTTAGCTCCACTTGTCTAGCATTAGTTAACATGATGCAGTTACCAATAATTTAATTTTACAGAGCTGATGGGCATCCACAGCTCCTCGTAAAGTCAGCAGAACAGACAACTACTTGTACTTCTGGTAACTGGGTTCTAGACCAACGTGTTTCAGAGTGAGACATTCAAAAGCTAAGGTACCTAAAATTAGCAGCTGTTTTGCAACTTTGATCTCTTCCTGATCCTTAAGACTCATAGTGTTAGAAGTAAATAAACTGAGGATATAGACGTCTGAAAAGAGAACTTCAAGCTCTGCTGTACACCATTGATTTTACTATTATGCTTTGAATATTGTTTATTTGACATGTGTATCTCCTTCCCTCCCCCTCTTATTTTAATAGGGACCTGGTTATTGGCTGGAAATTCCACTAGCATGACTCATCCCTGCACTGGAAATGACTGTGAACAGGCATCACATTGTGGGATTTACTCCCCCCTTTTTTTTTTTTTTTTTTTTTTCCCCCTAAGTCCTTTATCGTGGCACGAGCTTGTAATAATAAAGTAGGAAGGAAGTTGGAGCTAATCATTTGGTTCTGAATGCACAAGCGCTGCCAAATTTCCCCACAGGCATGAAACAGCCGCTCAAGCTGTGACACCAGCAAATTAAATCCTGGAGGTAGCTGACCAGAAGTAATAAAATGTGTATTTACCATACTGATGCTGTCAGTCCTGAGACACACTGGCTTTACAATCTAGTTAAGTGGGGCATGTTTGTCACTTCCAGCAGTGCTTAGAAAAAATACCCAGGTTTTTCCCTAGCCGACTTAAAATCACAAGCCCAGTCCTGGCAGGCAACCCTCACCTTGTGCAACATGAAGAGCAGGATGCCCAGAATCGTCTGTTCTTTTAAAACACTGCCAAAGTGAAATCTATATCCCAAAGGAGATAAGTGATCTCATCTTATGACATGTTAATTCATCCATTTTTATTCATCCTTTATCTGCCAGTTCATTCTATAAAACAAACCTTGAGCTGAAATGAAAGTATAAAAATTATTTCAGGGGCCAATGGATAATAAGCACCAGATGTCTCCCACAAACTATGTGTCTTGTGCGTGAAGCAGTTTAAAAGCCTGGGCACATACAGGTGTGTGGAAGAGGGCCACATAATCACTGAAAAGAATAGGTACCATTCGAGAGGGATGCATTATGCAGGTGAGCGCAGGCATCGGATGGATGAACCACATAGCTGCTATGGAGATGTCACTCAAAAAGTGCCTGTGCATCATGTCAGCAGTGGTTCAGAAGCATCTGAACACAGGCACATGGAGAGAGGCTCTCATGTCACAATCCCCACATGCTTAGGAGATAAAGGACTCAGAAAAAGTTATTTTCCCAAGTTAGGTGTTGTCATAGGTAACAATAGCATAAGTCTCAGAGGTTTCTATGTATTCAGCTAGCAGAGACATGTTATGCTAATTGTGGGAGAACTATCAAAGGAGGTTAGGGGATCATTTGCTGAATGGTACTTGCTGTGAATTCAAGAAAACGTTGTGAGGGGAAAAATGAAAGTACAGTCCTCAACATGGTTAATACAATGCCTACTGAAAAACCAAAGAATAAAATCACACCCCATATGAACAGTATTTGAAAGCATCTAATTATATCCTAGGAATGTCTGTAACTCTGCAATTATATGCTTAATTTCCAGCTGTACTTGATTAACATCACAAATTATTTATAATACCACCAAACACAAGGAACTTGCTTTGAATTGTTTGTTGGCACGTATAAATTTGTTGGACTCTTTTGTCTGTCTCTCCATAGCAAGGTAGGCACACTGTGTTAGTACCATGCAATTCATCAGCAGAGCTGAGGGAAGGCTAGAGTAATTTTAGAGATAACACCATTCTCTTTCCTCTAATTGCATTCAAATGGCCTATGGAAGGTCAAAACCCAGTGAGTTCTATGGGATTATACATGCACTTTAAACTCAGTATGTAGAAATAACCTTTCTAAATCAGGTCTGTCTTTCATTTTTTGGTCTTGGAAGACAACCATGCTTTATGTGATGCAGTAGTGCACGTGCTTCTGGAAAGTCAATCTGTGGGTGCCTACCTTCTCCTGTCTTCCCACATCAGGAGATGTGCAGGAGGAATGATTCCACATTTTCTTAGTGTGGAGAGAAGAGAGGAAGAAGGATAAGAGAACCTCTACTTGTTTTTGACCAGATCCAAGCATAATCCTCAGTTGAAGGTTTGAATCTGTGTGGATCCACATGCTGGATCATGATTTAGGGCAAAATGCCACTTGAAATGTGGTATTTTGACCTACTCAAGGATAAGCCTGTTGCATTCAGCTCAGGCTAAGGAAAACACATGGAAGCTTTTGCATAATTTTAGTCTTATATTGTAAACCTTTGGAACAATCTCTCTGCCATCTGTGAAAAATTACCTAGACTTCCACACTGAAGTATTCATTCATTGATAACATTGGTTTATATAATTGTAGCAATTTAAAAGTAATTTTTTAAAAAGACTAATCAAAGGAGACCTAAATCAGCAGCTGAAGTTGCCTTGCTTCTGTTTTTAATCTCAGACTTGAAGCTGTCTAGACTGGTTATCTTATTTGGGCTGGACTTACTATACTCATGGTACATTGTTTCGTATTGGGTCAGGTGAGTAGGTTTGCTTGTGTCTTCTCAAGCCTATAGTTTTGCCTATAGGGTGATATGACCTTAGGTACACTGTGAAATCTCAAAGCCCAATGATAAAAGCATAAATATAAGTAAAGTATGTATATAGTAAACGACTGTTATTTTAAATCTTACAGTCCTAGAACCAATTCTTTGTTCTTAGGTGTTTTTTGGGTTTTTTTGAATGCCAGGTGTTGGCAACACCGTATATGTGAATTCCAAATAGGGAGTCTGGCTCCTGAAGAGTAAATCCAAAAACGATTATTCTCACGGAAGAATCCCCACTAAACAAAACTACACTAAGACAGGAGGTAGCCAAGCTGCTAGAATTGATCTCTGAAGGAGGTGTCTAGCTCTTTGGTACAGGAACAACTTTACTGAGTAAGTTGCAAACAAGCTGTGGTTGCCCATCCTGACCACCAAATAGAGCTCTCAGCCTGTGAAATATGAAGAAGAAAAAGATACTGTGGAGTTGGGAATTGAAAATATTAGATATTACAGTTTTCACCAGGGGTAAGAAAATTGTAAGCAGCAGTGTGGCCTAGTATACAAAGATGCAACTCTTAATGTAAGCTTGAACTTTTCCTTCTCATTACCATTAATCTGCTTTGAAATTCCTGTAGAGAACAAGTGCTTCTTGTTGACAGCTGGTTTGCGGTTAATAAAAAGGAAAGTGTTTTCAGCTGGCAATGACTTAACGTGTTCATGATATATGAGGTTAAATTGCTCCTTTCTCTCTACCACTAATAAAAGAAATACTGCAGATGAAATCGTGTAGCTATGGAAATGAAAAGTGCCAACGAAAGCTGTGGACATAGTGCTGAGAGCAGCTTATCACCTGGTACTTGTTGGAATGGGCATATTTGGAAAAGTTTACTTGGTGCCAAAAATTATTCCTCAGTTGCAGGCTTTCAGAATATATTGCATTGAAGAATATATGATTCTATTTCTGCAAGATAAAGGAGTCCTGATTTAATCATCTCTTTTGGGAGATTTAAATGACTTATGGTTTGTGGCTTTATTGGAAATCCTCTTGCCCCTGATCTCTTCTTTTAATCTCATCCTTCTTCCGCTCTACTCCACCTGCCGTCAGGAAAGAATGGTGGAGGCTTTGTTCCTCAGGGATGTAAGGGATGGAGTAGCCAGAGCGTCAGAAAGCACACGGCGGGAACCAGCCTCTGCTGCAGAGAGACTGGCCTGATAATCAGATGCCTGTGGACTTTGGCTGACTGTGAATTCCATTCTGAAATAATTGCTACAGTTTGATGTTAACTCTTGCAGAATATGAAATGTAACTTTATTGCAAATATACTATGAGTATCCTATGAATATCAAGGGAAATAGGTAAAAGTGAAATAATAGATTTTACTTTAGCAAAGTCTTTATTCTTGTCTTACAGAATGCAGAACCTTTCCAAGTTACTGTTCGAGAAGACAATTGTATCATTGTCTCCCTGGAAGCATCTGATGTGGTGAGCTCATCCTCTGTATATGTTGTGAAGATAGCTGGAGAATCCAAGAACTACTTTTTCCAGTTTGAAGAATTCAATAGCACTTTACCTGCCCCTGTGGTTTTTAATGCCAAATACCATGGCCTGTATTACATAGTAACTCTATTGGTAGTGAACTCAAATATGGTTTCCAAGTCAGCAAGATCAATCACTGTGTTAACCAGTAAGTAACACCTTACTCTTTTTCTTCCATTTCTTCTCTTTGTGTGTGGTGTTTTCTCCCCCAGAAGTTCTTGTGGAGAAGGTTGGGTGGGGTTCTTTTCAATAGATCCTCCTTGTGTGTAGGATGAATCCCTGTGGGAAATAGTAGGGAAGATGTGTTGAGAAGGCATGTTGAGAAGGTTTATGAGTGAAAATTCACAAGGTCTGGGCAAGAAGAGAGGGTCAGCTGTGGGTTTCACCCAGCTGACTCTTTCTGGATACACTGATTGGAGAGGTTTAACATAAGTATGATGGATGAACCTCCTTTCCAGAGGTTCATCCTAAACCCTTTGAACCAGGAGTTCCAAAAATCTAGTAAAAGGCATAAAAAGTGTTGACTGACATTTCAGTGTAATCACTTCTGTTACGTGGTGAGGTATATTCTGTTTTAAATGCTATAACAATGTTCTTTGACTGCTAATATATTGATGTAGTACTAAGCCTGGAAAGCACATAGTAGTCACCCAAACCATGTGTTTCTGCCAGCACAGCTGAAGGTTTTTGTGATGGACACCATATTTGTAGTAGGCTATCTCTTTCTACCTCCAGGTGCATTGATCTTGGAGGAGAGATGGGATTTTGTTTGCTCTGTCATCATGCAGAGCACCACAGATTTCTGTGATCGCTGCTATATTTCTGGCTCTGCTGTTTCTCCAGAAATGTTTCCATGTGCCAACCTGAAAACAATTTGTAGAATATGAAATGATTTCTTCATCTAGAAGACAGATTCAAGAAAAACAGACCAAAAAAGTACTTAGATGGAACAAAACCTATTTCCAGATTTTTTAAATAAATGGCACCTTGGAATCTGTGGACAGTTTTAGCTTGCAGATGAGGAATGGTTATGATTTTCTATATTTATATTATTGTGTCAATGAGGAAATGCCATCCACAGTAGTAATATTCAAAGTATATAGCAGTAGCCTCATACGTTACCAAATAAGATGCTTGAAACTTAGGAGTAACCAGATTTTGCATCATCAATCAGCCCTCCCTTGTGTGCTCACGTTGTGCCCTGATGAGGACAACCATGAAGGGTCCCATGGGAAAAGTATCATGTTGTTGGATAATGCAAGTCTTTCATAAGGTATAGGTGCAAGAAGATCTGCATGTAGTGGACAATTTAAGGGTTCATAGGCAGCCTGAATTTCTTTTCTTTGACTGTTTTAAACTTGCAGACAAAGCAGTAATTCCAATCCCATTACCTGTTTTATGTTTTGATTGTTTTCTTAAAATAATGGAAACATCAGGTGTCATATGCAACTGAAAAAAATGCCTCACTCTGCATTTCCAGTGGGTTTTGAATGTTGCACTTGCAGTTGTGCTTCAGAGCTCATTGCTGTTTGATTTCCAGAGTGCACGAAGGTGTGATCCAGGATGGCAGATGGAGCACGCACTCCTGTGCCGGGGATCTCTGAAAGAATAAGGGAGCCAGTGTTGCCCAGCCTTTCAAAGCCAGCTCCAGCTTTCCAATTTCTGGCTCAGGGTGTTTCCACAAGGTGTTCACAAAAAAGTCCAAGGATTGATGGTGTCCTTGCTAATGGAAAGGAGCCCACCCCTTTTCACCACCTGTTTTACATGGGTGTGCTGGCAGTGTCTCAGGGTTTCCTGTTGTGGCTTCTGCTGCTCACCCAGACCTTGGAAGGGCCAGTGATTTTGGCAGTCGGCCAGTGCTGCTTGAGGAACTCATTTAACAAAAAGGGAACAGTGAGTTTCACTTGTTTTGTCTCAACAGAAAGACAACCAGGTTCATGAAAAAGAAAGGACATTCCTTCAGGCATCATTGAAAGATGCTGTACTGTGCATTGAAAGTATGCTGTAAATCGTGAGCTTCACAAGGGAAAGGGCCCAGTCTGCTGCTTAGCGTTTTCTGTCAGGCAGACTGATAAGTGCTAGCTCTCACTTAGCAGTCTCAGCTGACATAGCTCATCCTTTGGAGCACAAGGTTACAGCAATGACAATAAATTAGGAATGAAAAGACAGTGTGGCAGGCTGGGCCTTTTAAGGTATATTTCAGTACAGTGCTTCTGAGAAGAGATCTTAAGTGCTCTTGAGAACTCATCTAGCGACCAACTGGCATCTCCTGCAAAACTGTATGAGGTGATAGTTGGTTTTCATGTTCTTTTTTCCTTTTATTTTTCCTTTTATTGGTGTTGTTCACTGCATGTTTTATATAATTTTCTGACAATTAATTAACTAGATTTTTTGGGGCAGACATAATTAAGGATAGATTAATATTTTTCTTCATGCCATTTGCTCTCTCAGCCCGTTTAACATCCTTAGTTTATTTTAACTGTGCAAAGACATATATCTATCTAATTTATTCCATCTATCTCTTATACATGAAAAAATGGGACATTGCAACTAGCTTTCAGGAGCACATTAATTCCTGTTCTAATTTCATTGGTATCAAGAGAGCTTTACCAGCGGCAGATTGGCCCCATTCATTAGGCTACCCTGAGATAAATCAAGCAGGATAGCCAGTGTTGCCAATGTGGTTATTCCCAAGGCCGTACCTTTATATTTCACAATAATTTTCTGGGATCTGCAAAGAAGTCTGTGCAGGGGGATTCAGTCTTTCAGCTTGGCCATATGCTGGAGATCTGAGTTTTACACAGAGCAGTGTGTATCCAAATTGTGCATGTCAAAACGAGAGCAAGGTCCTTCAAAGAGATTGAGTACTTAGGAATTCAATGAGAGTCCTGAAAGGTCTCTGCTTTCTGATGGTATATCTTGATGACATTTCCTTTCTCCTGTTGACATCCCTCAGTGATATGCTGCTTCTCAGCATATTGGTAAGAAAAAGGTATATCTATTCACGAGTTGAAACTTAATTCAATTTAAGTCAGAGAAGACTTTTGTTTTACCCATCAAAGGTTTCTGTCCAGAAAAAAATTATCCTCAAGAGAAAGATGATTTAAATGTATATTTTATACATTGTATATATGCATATATGATTATGTGTAAATATAAATACATATAAATGTGTGCATAAATATGCACATATAAACATATAAAATATCATAATGTTATATAAATATACATATATACATTTATGTATGCTACCATGTCTGTTCTAGGCTTCTATTGTTAATTTGGGCCTTGTCTACAAGACTAAGCAGTTTACTTTCTGGTTGTCTCTGACTGGAATAATTTCAGGGCTTTCTCATGTTAATCAAAACACCACAAACTATAGAGTTTGCTACTACTAGGTTCTGTAGTCCAGATTGTTGTAATGCAAAGTATGAGCTTTGTTGGAATATTTCTTGTCGGAGCCCAAGGGTTTTGTCAACTTGAGCACAGCCCACATCCTTGCATTGCTTCCTGAACTGAGATGTTAGAAGGACAAAGTGAGCAGGGCACATTCAACTCTTTGATAGGAAAAATGTACAATAGAATTTGATAAAATAGCACTACTACTTCTGATTCCATAGCAAAGCTGTGTTCAACAAATCGGGCTCAGTACTTTACTAAAGGAGAAAAAGTGAAACACTGATCACTTATTATTAAAAGGTCTCTGTGATGGTTTTCACAAGAGTAGGTGTATGAACCTTGCTGTCCTGGCTAGGTTCCTGTGTGTGGTTGTGTTGTGCCTGTCAAAATGACCTTCCTTCCAGATTTCAGGCTGGACGGGGTTAGAAGTAGTTCCAGTATTTAACAATTATTTCAAGCCTGCTTTCTTCTGCTGTTAGAGTTTTTGATTTTCAACAGGAGTGAAGTAACTCCAGAATTTACATAATTAATTTAGTGTTTTGCAATATTTGAGAGAAAGTTCCACCTTATTACTAATTGGTTTTAAAGCAGCTGATGTGAGAAATAAAGAGGACAGATGTAAAATTAGTGACTGAAATTCTCACTCATCCTCCATTTTCCCAGCTTTAATCCTTGTTTTACTTTTCCCAGGGTGACTCATACCCATATAGCTTTTCATTTCAAATTCACTGTCAATTTTTCTTTTTGTTGTGAAGGAAACAATGTTTGTACATTTAAAGGAATGGGGAAAGCAGTACATTTCAAAGCTATTGTGTGCTGTACGAAAAATGTATCTCTGCTGGGAATTGGAGAAATCAGGATCTAAGGATCTCTGAGGGTAATTAAGAGAAGCTCTGCCTCACTTTTATTTTAGCTTATCACTAGGAGTTTTGAGTGGTAAGTGTCTCATTGTTTCAAAAGTTGATGATTCCTTACATAAATCACTGTAAAATATATTCCCTTTAGGGAGACTTCTGCCTCTGTCTCTTCTACAAAAAATATTCTTCTCAAGAGACCAACGGGCCTGCTGCCTGAGACTCTGATCTCTTCAGCTCTCAGAAAGTAATTGGCATTAGACCTAGTTAATGCTCAGTTGTCATTGTGCCAGATACTGCAGGAAGTGATTCAGCAGGACAAATCCTTTCCTCTGTCTTGTTAATGGATCAGAACTGTTGAAGTAGGAGCTTCAGAATTTTTTCCTAATGAAATGTAAAGATCAAGTCCTTTGTGTTTTTCTTTCTTAAAGGATGACATGGCACATTTTTAAAAAGGTTGGTTATCCATGGCAACCCTAATTTTGAAACATAACTCAGAAGAACATCTAGGTCCATTAATGTTCAGCTTTCACCAGCAAACAAATCATGTTATCTCCTTTTTAAGGTGAAAAAAACCCTCTATCAAAGAAATGAAAAGAACTGCAACCATTGAATTCCTGCCATAATTTCCATTGGAAGGTTGATCTGAAGTATTGGCCTAATTCTGTTTAAGAACAACAGATCTGCCTTTGTTCCTGTGACAACATTACTTTTTAGTTTGTGTCATCTTTTTGTCATCTTATGTGAGCATCTAGAAATTGCAGTATATACCATCATTGCTCAGATACTACTTTGACTTACATTTCCCTTTCGTAAGCAATAGCACATGGTATCTCTATTACTTATCATAAACTTGAACATTATGTTCCTAACATATTAAATAGCATTTTTTAAATCTCAAAAATGGTTGCTTTCTAGCAAGCGAGAAGACAATCCTTAAAGTGTATAGTATAATGGAAGCTTTACCCTGGTTATGACTTACTCCCAGTAACTATATAGAAACGTAAATAGTGTCATCCTGGGGAGAAAATGGCAAAATGCACAACTTCTTCATATGAATAAAGGGAATTACCCATGGGAGTTAGGTCACTCTGTTAATGTGCTTGCTTTTTTATAAAACTTAAGATATGAGGGTAAATCATGATTAATTTGGGTTTGAGTGTGACAATCAAGAGAGTTGATCTCAGTCCTGTTTCAACCACCCATGAGTAATATTACATCTAACCTACCACAGTAATCAATCATTAATTCAATCTGTAGAGTGACATGATCTACAAATATTAAAATCAAATTGATTTGGACTGGAATATGGTACTTATTTTCAAGGTACTTCCCCCCCCCCCCAATTGCAAATATGAATGTCTGACACAAACTGAGGATTTAGCATCCAGAATTTTCCAGAACATTTGAGGAAAAGCTTAGCTGCATTTATTACATTTATTATGCTATCTTGATGTTTGTATAATACAAATTATGTGCTAAATGCCAAAATTCTGGAGAGTCCAGGAGAAACACAGAAGTTTGCCATAAACAGATATAATGGGAAAGCAGTTGCTGTAGGAGTATAGGAGCAGCAGAATCTGAGACACTAAACAAAAGAGGCAAATTTAGGTCTTGAACCTGCAAGCTTGTATATGTGTGTTTAATATAATCTGCAAGTCTAAAAGTAAAGAGATTGTACATGAAGAAGTGCCTTAAACATGCTATTAGAGGGACACTGAAATCCTTTAAGGCCCTTCTGTAATATGACTTCAGACATCAGTGTAGTGCAGAGCATTTATAAAGCTCTGAGTTTTCTGAAATATTATATTATACTTTATGTAGGCTGTTTCTTGAGAACCACTGAAATCTGTAAAAAGCTGGATCCTAAATACAGAAAATTGTAAAATTAAAAAGACCAGACTGTTTATTCAGTGAATTATAAATATAGATAGTGAAGAGTGACATTTTATATATTCTTTAAGTTTAATAACCCTAGGAGCAGTTAGTAAGTGAAAAACAGAACATGATTTTTATCTGCTGAGTGTCCTTTTAATTTCACAGTGTGCAAATAGCTTTTGATATGAAGATTTGGTGCCGAAGGAAGTAAGATAATGGAAGAATCTTTAAATTGCATTATATCCCTCGTGCTACTCTGCTAACATCAGCCATGAGCAAGGAGAGAACAGTCAGCAGAAGATAACAAGAAAGAGAGTCTGTGGTGATTGCCACTTAATTCAATTATTGGTTAATTAAATCAAAGCATCAGGAGGAAAAAAAAAACACATTCGAATTAAAAATGAATATAACTTCCATCCGTTATTTGATTTGTTGTAGGAAGGAATAAATGGGGTGATTTAATCACTGACATAAGAAAGTTGCAGTTATTCTCTCAAAAATAAGGATGTTACTCAGATGTGAATGAGATAGCAGAAGAAAGCCCAGGGCACACCCGCTCACATGAAAGATGACTGCACATAAGCGTTGTGCTATTTAGAGATTGCTGTTGACATTTAAACTACTATTGTGTGCTGTGTGAGCTGTGATATGAACCCTCTGGTCATGTGAATAGTCAGATCAACTGTTTATTTCAGAATAAGCAATGGGAAAAGCCTCAGCAGAAAGAAAAGGGTAGGCTTTGTTTCCTGTGTTCTGCTTTACTCCTATTTGTTTCTGGCTATCACCAATTGTCAGCAAAATTTTCACAGATCATCCTGTCACTGAAGTGCCTGTTGGTGTCTGTGAGTTTGGGATTTTCTATTTGCAAGTGGTTAATGTACAGATATACTGATATTTGCCTGAAACTAATGGAGCATCTTTGCCATGCGAAGTAGTTTAATAACCCCCCACCATTGCATATCCATGCTCTGACAAAGTTAAAAATTACATGACTTCTTCTTAAGACTTGGGGAAAGATTTTATTTGTATCTGTGGCTTTTGTTGTTAGTTGGTTTTAATTCTCCACTTCTCATCACATCTGGGAACTTAGAACTGTGATGAAAATACTGCGCCAGTAATTGGGATTTAGATTTTGCTTCCACTACAGTCTTGCTTTTCCGTATTTGATTAACCTATTCCTCTTTCTGTGGGATAATTCCACTTTGGAAACTGACACTGGTCTTCCCTTTCATCTACTCTTTCACTTTCCCATAGTGAGTGTATGCTCTTCGGGGAAAAATTTTATCACATTTTTTCCAGGGCCTATTGCAGCAGAACTTTGAACTCAGATATGTCCTCTAAGGCCATGCAAATCAACAGCCTGTATTTTTCAATCTGTTCCCTACATTGTGCATGAACTAAATCAACACAATAATACTCATAGGGATGTAGGCATAATTACTGAGGGTGTTGTGCATTAACCACCTCTATTAAAATATGTTAGTGTAACAAATTTAAACTAATGCTGTAACCTTATTTTGAATATCTGCTTGGCCCTCTTAACCAATGTACAGTTGGGTTGCTATAATTTTTTTATTGCTGAGGAGAGTATCAAGCAAAAGGGTTTTTTTTTTTTTTTTTTTTTTGGGGGGGGGGAAAGGAGGCTGAATAAAAATGTGACTCTCTTACTTTTAGAAACAATCCAGACTCCTATCTGCAGCTAATTGACACAGCTTTCCTTAGTTGGTGGAGCTACACTGATCTAGATGTCACATCACAGGACACAGGATATTTTTCTTACTTTTAGTAGCCCACTTGGCTCTGAGTTTAGAGATTGGCAGTTCCTCATTTACCTCCTTTCTTTGCACAGGCTTCCCCTATGCTCTCCAGTAAACCACTTTACTTCCTTGTACCTCAGTTCTTCATCAGTAGAATAATGGTAATGGTACTGCTATATTTTGTAGAAGTTTGGTGTGGATAAATACGTTGCAGACAACAGCCCTCTCCGATGTGGTATGAGTGCAACTGTGTAATTACCCATAAAGTAATTAATACATATCAAAATAGAAAATCTTCTTTCAGATAGCTTCCGTTGGCTGTTACACTGATAAGCTTCTCAGCTAATCTTTAAAGTATGCATTTATGCGAAAGTTATGAGCAATTTCAAGTGCTTTGTTGTTTTTGTCTGGACACTTTTACATGATTGGCAAGCATTAAAGATAAAATTCTTTCTGGGGTGGTGATTGTGAGCACTTAAATAACTGCTATTTCAACCTTACTTTTTATGGCAAATAAGGAAATTTTTCTGTTAGAGGTGTGTCAATATAAATTGTTCTGTGGGGGAATACAAAAAATATTGGCTGTGACAACATCCCAAGTAGCTTTGCCCCAGACCTCTGTGAAGCCCCAAATATCATCTGGTAGATTGAAGAGTGCCTGTTCCATCAAAACCATTTCTTTCATTGGTGTTGTATATGTGTGAAGAACTCGATTTGCCTATTAATGTTCCCCTTTCTTCCTTTTTTTCCTTTTTATTTGTATATTCTTTAGAACCCCTTCCTGTGAGCAGTGTTTCTATCTATGATTACAAACCATCTCCAGAAACAGGAGTGTTGTTTGAAATTCAGTACCCAGAGAAGTACAATGTTTTTACCAGGGTAAATATAAGCTATTGGGAAGGAAAAGACTACCGAACAATGCTGTACAAAGGTAACTATTCCAAAAAAATTAACGCTAACTCTGCTGGAAATCTCTTAAGGAGTGGTATTAGGTGTGGTTTTGACATGTATTGGTTATAATGATTTATATTTCTCATAATGTGTCTGTTTACATAATTTTTATATTATGAAGTAAGGGATGGGTCTTTGGATTGATCTGGTGGTTCACTTTGGATTTAAACCTCCTTCCCATCCTAGTTCTAGTCATGCTTCCTTTCTTTTGGATTTTAAAGGAAGACTAGATGGTCTGGATTTTTTTAATCAGTTCTGAAATCAACCTGGGAAGGGATCCCCAATTTGTGGTCCTTCCAAATAAGCATGTACACTAAAATCCAAAAAACTTTCCACCATTTTTTTTAATCTTCCCTGCTGCTATACAACAAAAACAAAAGGAAAAAAGAAAGAAACTGCAAAATAGCAGGAAGGACGGAGTTAAATTTTTTGCTTTCTAGGTATGCTTGTTGAAATCCTTGGATGACATTCTGTGTCAGTTTAAAGCATTAAAAAAATTCTCAGTCTCTTCCCTGTGGCCAAGGTTTCCACTTTGGTGAACAGCTGATGCAGGAGCTCTGGGACGCACCACAGCTGGGAAACCCATTCAGTATACCTGATTTCCTGGAGCAGGATTTAAACGTAGTAGTTCTGTATTACCATACAGTGACACAGTGCAACAGTACTATGCTGTATAGTACTGTATATTACTGTAGCATTCAGTATTGTCCCTTAGCTAATAAACCCTGCTGCATATTATAAATTTCTATTTTCTTAAAATAATCTAATCAAGGGCAATCGATCTAAAATCTAGACAGTCAGTCTAAACAATTTAAACAACCAATCTAACCATATAAACAATCTAACAAAAGCAAATTTGGCTTTCTTTTTTATTTGTTTATAACCACTCCATTTTGTTCTACAGTATAGCTTAAGTCTAGCATCTGTCTCAGAGATATAAATGAGACTGTCCTATGGAAAGCATCCTAAGATGTGAGAAAGACACCCGCATACCCTGTGGGCCCTGAAACCCCAATGGTTTAACATTGCATAGTGGCAATAAAAGACCTTTGAGCAATCCAATATGTGCTGGATCGAATTTTAAACACTCAACTAAGTCTCTCAAAGAAGTCTGGTCACTGTAAGATCTCTCTAAATTCAGCAGGGGGAGATACACACCTCCAGGAGGAGGTCAGAAAATTTTCGAGTCTCTTTGCTTCAACACAGAGCGGGCTAGAAATCACATCTTCAATGCTATGAAGTGCTAGAAGTTAGGAAGGGTTATTCTGGATCATAACACAAAATATAGGTGACCTCTTTCCAGGGAACAAAAGGGATAAAAGCAGTAATTTTTGTCTTCTCTAGCTAGTATGTGGTTCCAGGGGCTGTAAATGCTGCAGCTGCTGATAAATAAAAAAGTCAACTTGAATTAAGAGATTCACTAATCAATTTGCACACTCCTTCATGTAGCCAAATAGCCCTAAGCAACTTCTCTTCAGCCTGCATGTGTACTGATGGTGGATGTGAGCTCAGCTCTCAGTACCTCAGCCTACACTCAGTTGCATGGTGGATGGCCCTTTGAGCATCCATCCCAAATGTTATGCCTCAGTCAGCAAAAGACCATGGAGACTTTTGCTTGCAGCAGTTAAAAGTCTGCAGAAACTATCAGATGCTCTTTGAGATATTCAGTGTCCTGTGGAACGGGTTGCTAGATTTAGTTCTCTTTCCTGCGAAAAGTAGTTCGTGTTTCTTGTGCTGGGATTTTTTGTTTGTTTTTGTTTTGGTAGCAAAGTGGCTTTGACAGCCAAGAAAAATGTTGGCAAACTGAGTTATTAGAATTTCATGTCCGAGACCAGGGTGAGCAATGTTTAAACATCTGAAACACTGTCAGTTCAGCATGTGCCATTGTATTATCAGAAAGTGAACATTTCATGCATTTTCCTATTTTTTTCCTTTCTTCTTTTCTTTTTAAACCTTCTGCAGATTTCTTTAAAGGTAAAACAGTTTTCAATCACTGGCTACCAGGTATATGCTACAGTAACATCACATTTCAGTTGGTATCAGAAGCAACCTTCAACAAAAGCACACTAGTGGAATACAGCGGAGTCCAGCATGAGCCCAAACAGCACAGAACAGGTGAGGAAAACTATTGCATACCAGTTGCTCCAAGTCTGTATGGTTGCTTTCTTTTCTGCCATGGGGAGGGGATTGTTGCCACAGAGGGTTTGTGTGGGTGCAGTCCTGGCAGCTGCTCCTGGCCAGAAGCATGGAGGAGGATGCTGTGGCTAGTATATAGGGTTATGCGTACAGTACAGTACAAAGGGAAATTTGCATGAGTGTTTCTGTTATAAAGCTTGCTTTTTAGAAAATACATTCTGCTTCACATGAGAGATCCTAGGCCTTGTGCTAGGAATTAATTTTTAAGCCACAGGAATAGCCACACTGAGCATACTATTGATCTATCTGTATCGGTCTGTCTCCTTGAGCAGTGAATCATAGCTAAACTGTTGGAGAAGACCTTCCCCATTGTGCAGTCTTCTATCACAGAGAAGAATGTCATAATTGCCCCACTTGGCAGCCAGTTTATGCCCTGAAGCATGAAGTTCTAATTTCCAAGACAGCAATATTGCAAAGGCTAAAAATTGCATTTGTTCAGTGTCCAGAACTAATTTAATTTGGTCTTGGGACGGCACCTAAAACTCTTCTGTTAGTCTGTTGGATCACAGACTGTTTTCCAGGATCCCAAGTGAAATGAACCAGTAGTAAAATCAAAAGGCCAAATCTTCAGATGAATACACCGATGTTGGTCCATTGCCTTGGACAGATAGAGCCAACTGATACTAGCTGAGTTCTGTCCTGAGGATCCTAAATATAGTTACTGAAATATTGAACCATAAGAATGCAATGAATAGGGTCACATTTTCCTTCCCTGCTGCCCTCCCGTCTCTCATTCTTTGCACAAACTGCAACGAGATTGTAGTGTTTGGCTTTGTATTAGTGGCCATGACTGGGACAGGGGAGGTGAACAAATAAGGGTGTTGTAAAGTGCCAGCTTAAAACATGCCAGTCAAAACTGTTTGCAGAGGCTGCTCAGACTTAACTGTGTCTCTCTGCCCTTATCCTCCCTTACCCTTACATGTGTAAGGGCAGACAGACAAGCAATTACAGTGAGGCAGACAAAATGCTGTGTGTTCACCTCCTGGCATAAGTTGAATTAACTTTTTTGCATGTCAGAATCTTGTCTTCTGTAGACCCAAATCTTAAGATCAGTCTTTCACAAATATTAAAATTTAAACTGATGTTTAATGCTTATGAAAAGGTGGTTGCTAAAAGTATATGAAAAGCCCTACGGCAACATGAAGGCCATACGTTTTAAATATGAGCTATGCCATATATTAGTTTTGCATTTTTTCAGTTAATTTCTGCAGAAGTATTTTTTGTAGAATCAAGATCTTTTTGGAAGACACACTGAAATAAATGAAGATTGACTCTTAGAAATTCACACTTGAGTAGCCTTTCTGCTGTAATAGCACTGCAGTCTGATTTACTGTGACTTCACATCTACTTTTCTTCCTGGTATTCTTTAATCACGATTCTTCTGTGAATTTACATTCATCTTGATCCCACTAGAATAATTTCTGCTATAAGTATATTAAAGAGAAGGTAGAATCTTAATAAGAACAAGTTATTTCAGATATCCCTAGATGCATTGTTTTTATGCAAACAATATTTCTCTGTGGAATTAGGACATCATAAAGGTGCACAGAACATAGTTATTAAAAGACTAACCCTTGCTTTTCTTTTAGTTCCTTACCCACCTCGAAACATTTCTGTTCAGATTGTACCGATCGACAGAAACAACTGGGAAGACCAAAGCGGAAATTTTGCAGAAGAATCATTCATGGGACCACAAGAAATCATAAGGAAAGAAAAACTCAGTCATTTTTCTGACAGTCCCTCTGAAATTCCAGTAGTGAACACATCTGCAGCCTGGCTGGACTACCGCTATAACAGCACTGAGTATGAAACCACATCGCAGCCGTACTGGTGGTCTAATGAAGCTGAGTCATCAGAGGGTGAAGAGGAGTTTGTCAATGCAGTTTCCAGTGATTTTGAGGCCAGTGATGTCAATACATCTGGAAAACTCATGCCAGAGCCCACTTCCTTCCTTCCTGTGCAAATGGTGTTGACCTGGTTACCACCAAAGCCACCTACTGCATTTGATGGTTTCCATATCAATATTGAAAGGGAAGGTAAAATAGAACCTTATACCCTTTTCATACCTCTTTTCTATAATTCCATTGGTGGGTTGCCTCCTCTAAAAACCTAGCATTGTGTTTCAGGGGGCTTTATTAGGTCTCCTGTATTTCTTGAGAAGTTTTGCATTGAGTAGCATCTAGTTCTGGCTGGGTGTCATAAAAGTAAGGGAGGAGGTGTAAATTGCAGTTTGCAATTCACTTTTGTTAAACAAGATTTATACTGTCACACATATTGCTGCACTGTTTACACTGAGGTTATCATAAATCTATTCTGGTATTGGAAAAAGGAGAAATTAGCTGATAGAATTTTGAGACAAAAAAAGGTACATTATACCATGTTGTTTTGTCTGCCACGGGGCATACTGAAGAGATAGTCTAGATTCAGATTAACAGTTGTCTCAGGTGACAGCTACCAAACATATTCCTTAGGCCACAAGGAGGCTATGGTGCAGAATGGGGAGACTTTGCAAGTGCTGGAGCTACAATAAAATTGCCATGTTGCTTAAAGATTTTCTGTTTTAAAATCTATTTTATCCAAATGAATTTTATTTCCTGACGAGCAGTTTTCATAAGCCTTCCCATACTGAGGGCAAATACTTTTTTTTTTTTTTTTTTTTTTTTCCCCCGGAATAAGTATGCAATAGAAAATTGGAAGCTCCTTTTCTTCCTTGCTGTGCTGTTTTTTTTCTTGCACAGTCATGGCAACCCTATTTTATCACCCCTTCTATAGAATGAAAATTTGGCCTGGGTTTATTTTTCCTCTACATCTATAGTGCAGCCTTGGTCATTAATTATTCTTGTGCTGATGGCACATAAATCCAGTCCTTTTGGATACCTTTCAATCCCACAGCAGAAACAGTATTAGCATGTCTGATATAAATAATTTTCTCAGTGTCTGGAATCTTTCAAATTTCAATTAATACACAATGTTTTTTCCTCCCAATTTAGAGAACTCCACGGAATTTTTGACAGTGAGTGAGGACACTCACAAATTTGTTGCTGAACTGAAAGAACCAGGAAAATATAAGTTGTCTGTAACAACATTTAGCTCCTCTGGTTCTTGTGAAGTTCGGGGAAGTCAATCAGCAAAAACACTTAGCTTTTACATCAGTAAGTATCGCAACAAATCTGTCTTTTTCTCCCAGACCCATATGACTTTAATGTACAGAGTTTCACCACTGTGGCAGCTGTGGCATCTGCTGCAGGATCAGAAGAGTCTGATCTTCTGTAATACCCTGTGCCAGAGAAGGAAATGTAGTGCAACTATGTTATATATTATATCCTGCCTGGATGGGTCTTCATCATGCTGTCTTGGCAGAACTAAGAACTGACAGCAGATAATGTATTTGATGGAGTCATTGCTCAGTGTTCAAAAGTGAAACAGGTTCCCCTCTTGGATCTTTCAAAAAGAGGATTTAATTCTGAGAATTAAATCAGTGGTTATAGAGATTCTTGAAAATACTTCCTTAGTCCTGCAGGCTGTATGAACTGGGTTAGGGATGAAGGGCATCTCAGACTGAGAGTGTGTGAATTGCACAATTAAACACTGAACTCCGAAATTACATGGTCTTTTTGAGAACATGGGGCAAATTACAGTAGATAAAGTAGTTCAGCCTGCTAAATTCAGAGGAGAAAAAGTAATTTATTATTTCCCTGTAGAATCCCAGGGTTTCTTAACTGAAGATTTAGTAAAAGACAAAGTAATAATACACTACTGCGTAAACTAATATCATGACTGACAATGAGATCAGGAAGCGAGACAGGTGTTGGTGAATTCGGATAATTATCCTTCTGGTAGCTGTGGTCACCTTTGTAACTTTTTCTACAAAAGGAAATAAATATAATCTACTAAATACCCATACAGGGGAACACTTGCAGCACTAGACAATTTTATATGTGTGAGGATAGTGTCACCCCCCAAATCATGAATGCTGCAACAAGATACAGTAGCAGAAATATTCATACTATCATAAAAGGAAATGTACTCAAATGCTTAAGTAATTACTAATAAAAATTGTGTCTTGAGTAGCTCGTAACATTTACAAATGCTAACTATTTAGCTTTAAATTCATCATAATGCTTGACTGCATGTAACTGAATTCCACTATCGCTCCTATGTTTTTAACAACTTCATAGCTGAAAGAAACTTTACTTGGAAAACAAAGAGAAAAGAGGAAACAGCACTTGAGAGAGTCTCTGCTATTGTAATTTCACTGTCATCTGGTTTTCTTTAGGAATAGTTATTAGGCAGCTTTATTATATGGAAAGCATAAAAGTATATATAAGTATACAAGTATATCAAATACATTATGTAGCATTGCTATTGCTACCAAATGTTATTTCATTTTACAAGGTGTAACTTACTTCCATTAAGCAATATGCAATACAGTGTCCTCCATGAAGCCTACTAACTGGGGACAGAGACCTGAGAGAAATAAGAAGATCCATAGTATAGGTGTATGGATTGCTAGATTAAGGGTGAACTTGAATCTCTTTCGGCATAAAGTATTAAGAAGTTATAGGAATGTAACAAATATATTTATTTTACATGTAACATGAAAACATTTGGGGTTTGGGGATTTGTCTGTTAGTTTTGCAGGCTTTTAGAACCAGATGAAGATTCTTGGCAGTTGTCTTATTTATTCTGTAAAACACAAGATCCTTAGTATTTTAGATAGATTTTATATGTATTATTGGTAGTATGCCAAATCTGAGATGTGCACAAGTACTCTTAAGGTGAAATTGCTTTTCCATTCCTCTTTAGGAATCTGATCAAGTAGGCTTTTTGTCTGGGGACTACAACATGAGGGGCAGTGACATGAGGTAGCTCAGTTCCCTTAATACTGGTGCTGAAAGAGTTTCTGAATAGTAAGAGCTACACATACACCCACTGGCTTCAGAGGCTAATCTCATGATCAAATTCCTCTTTTTACCTGAGTAGGTGTGAGTCTTATCCTTGTTGCACTCAGTCAGTGTATCATCCTATTAAATTACTGACTTGTATTACACAGCAATTTGTTGCGCCCAGGTAGCAGTATGGATTGTCAAATCTTATAGGCTGATCTTAAACCAAATTCTTACTCTGGCATTTGTTTTATTTTCTCAATATGTACCTTTAGAACTGTGTGGAGGAAGAAATGTCAAGGAGAGAGCTGTCAAAAGCACTTAAAAAGACAGGAGAAAAGCTGACAATTTTCATGAAATCTGAAATTTTGACCAAGTCTAGCTGAAGTTATTTTCCAGATTGTTATTTTATCTACATTTAAACCTGTGTTCTCTACTAACTGATTCAAAAAGTCCAATGGAGAATGAGATTCTTCACTGTGGTAACCTCTGTGAATTCAGTTTTCATGCTTCGAGGCTGTAGTACACTTGGGGGGTATGTTAATATGTGGATAGGTGAAAAACTTTATGTGCTTATCCTTTAATATTTATCAGTGATCTGTAAATTATTGAATATCACTACTTTTAAACATTCCCTTGGAGCAAATCTGATATTGCTGGGTGGTCTCTGTTGAGCAATAGAGAATACTGCAATGTGAATTTTTGAACATTTCTCTTGTTATCTGCTGCTACAGGTAAAAAAGCACCAGCCATGGGCTGTTTCCCCAGGGCTGCCATCTTCTCTGCCTGAGGGCTGTGGAGATGAACAACTGTCAGTCCAGCCTCTTTAACTAGTAGTAAATAATCCCATGAAAGAAGGATGGTTTAACATATGTGACTCAAATGCATAGAGTGGCTTGCTCACGTGTGCTTTTGGGACATATCCCAGGCCCCACAGGTGAATGGATAGAAGAGCTCACTGAAAAGCCCCAGCACGTGACTGTGACAGTACTGAGCTCTACTACTGCCCTGACATCCTGGACAGCATCACAAGAGAGCGGCAGCAACAGCACCATCGTGTCTGTGATCTCCCTGACCTGTCAGAAGCAAAAGGAGAGTCAGAGGCTTGAAAAACACTACTGCACTGAGGTAAGGGGCAGAAGCTGGAGCCTTTTCAAATACTTTTCAGAAAATTGCTAATCATCCTGCAGTTTGGTGGTGTCATACCCAGGGGACCTATCATGCTCAGGGCTGCAGAGCACAGCAGTAGGTTCTCCCTTCTGCAGTGTAAAAGGATATGGCTGATGTGGAGTAGAGGGGAGAGCACAGCATTCAGGAATGAAAGTGTGAAGTAAACCCTAGGAGTGTTAAAATTTTATTTCTGTTGGACTGACTATGGCCAATTCTTTGTTCAAGCTTGTGAATTATGTTGTACCCTTTGAGACACTTTTGTGGCAGTAGGCAACATACAGCACTTAGGCATATGCTGTAATGCATTTGCATTAAGCAAAGTGCTCACATTCATGATTATAATAAATCTAGCATAAATTCTTTCTTAAATATCCTACATACGAATACAGAACCTGACTCTAAAGTTTCTGGAAGTTTAGAGGTGATCAGTAGTCAGCTTTCCTTTTCATCCATAAAAAAAGATGTCAGCACAGGGAAGTGAGTAGTAATTCAGACCACCTGTGATTTGGATGAACAACAGTTCTTTAAGGCTGCCGCATGGGATATGTTTATAGTGATCAAGAATCCTGAACTCCAAAATATGGCAGTTTTCTGTTACTTGAAACCCATACTGAGTGCAACCCCACATCAGGTCCTGTGGCTATGATGGATCAGTGGCATGTGGCTTCAGTTAGAAAGAGGTTTTGGCCCACATATTAGTTACCTTACTGAGATGCTGATAAGGCCATTTTCTGAGCAGTGCCACAACCTCTGGCTCCCTAAATGTGTGTGATGGGGGAGTCTGAAAAGGACTGCAGTGCTGCCCCATTACAGCCTCATCTTACCCATGTGAATGGAAAGAGGCTGCTAACACTCCTAGTAAATCTTCATCTCCTTCAACTTTGTGATTAGCCTTGCAAATTAATCAACTAATACACACAGAGTCTGCATCCTTTAAAAATGTCTTTTAAAATGAATCTTTGTCAACATGTTTTGAGTTTTAGTCCAAGAATGGCCATGAGCTTAAATGTTTGAAAGTGTCTTTTCATGACAATTTGAGAACTGTTTTTGAGAATCGGCTTGTAATCTCATTATTTTCCTGCCATTTATTAAATGCAGTCATTTAATCAGGACGCAAAACAATATAGTATGTGATTATAAACCATGGATCACATGTATATACATATATGATTAAATACTAAAAAATTAATCTGCAAACTCAAAAACGGATACCTAAAGCTAATCTGCAAATAAGCAAAGTATCTATAAAAGTAAACGTGTGTTTACTGCAAGTAGATAGAAAGATGTACATAAGTTATTTGTTTCTTTCTGTCATACAAATATTCATACCATCTCTAACCAAATTTTATCAGTTTATTATACCTGGAAATATTAATGGCTGTTGGTTTGAATGATCTTTGACAAGCTGAAAAGGGCAAAATTCAGTGCAGAATTCTATCCATTCCTACCATTACACATGATTTAAAAGTGATTTAGCTTTCTAGAGCAGCTAAATCTGTGCCAGCACTGATACATTCACATGCATCACAATAAACCACCAGTGCAAAAGTGGCTATGACACAGACTTTGGAAAGGTTGCAAAGAAAATATCAGTAGGAAATATTAGCCTGCAGTACTAGGAATGGGTGCATGAATTCCTTTCCTCAAAGCTGCTCCGTGCACTTGCTGTTAGCTGGCTTTTCAGGAGATAAGACTTTTGATAATGTAACAGACCAGGAATCACTTGATCAGGCATTCTGCCTCCAGCTCTGGCTGAAACCTGGTGCACCACAGCAGAAATTTGGATAGTGATGTTTCAAACCGAAAGGAAAAACCACAAGGTCCCTTAGTCAGGTTTTGTAATACTGTGCAAAGGAGGTGAAAGAGAGTAATTCCTCTATGATTTCAGCATGCAGTTACTTAACACTTGCATTCAGAAGACAGCTTTCCTCACAACTCTGCCTTTAGCTCACATAGCTGCAGACGAATCAGATGACCAATGAAAAACCTCAGGGTTTTATTGAAAACAGATACTCTAAATACTCCAGCCTGATTAATATGACCTGAATATGAATAATGTAGCCTGAATATTTCAATAAACTTTGACAGTAGGAGAGAGTGGGTCTACAGTGTGACACCTGACCTTACTCAACAAAGCAAGTGCGACTGAGTCAGATCATTTGTCAAGTCAGTCTTGACTACTTTCACAGTTTTGCCATTTTGGGCTTAATGAATGGAGTTTTAGCTGCTGATGCCAGCGTGTTCAGAATCATACCTTTTGTAACTGGAGTAGTTCAAGTACAGTCTCAATATTCTTTTAATTAACTAAGTAAATACCTCATATCCCCCCCTATTAGGTGAATTCAAGCAGCAGCCTCATTGAAAATCTTGTTCCTGGTGCCCAGTACCAAGTTGTCATTTACTTACGGAAAGGACCGTTGGTTGGACCACCTTCTGATCCTGTTACATTTTCCATTGGTAACTCCTGCATCTACTGTTTGAAATGTTTGCTTTGTTTTGTTTTGTTTTTAAATGTGTAGTGTATTCATTAAGACCTAGAGCCCATGAAGGAGTACAAAATGTTATTACTTCAAAGGTAATGAACACTTACTGAGAATACTTTTCTTGCATTGTCTAGCCCTTTACTGAGGTAGGGAAAATACTCCTTCAGTGGAAGGCAGGTATTTTACATTTAAATGTTATTACCAAATCTAACTGGAGGGCAGTTATGGCCAGGATTCACATACAGAGTGCCCTGTGGAAAGAACTGTCTTCACTTCTCCTTGGACACTGGAATATATGTTTGTCTCTAACAGTGCTCATGGTCTATGTCTTTTAGGGTGGGAATCATCTCACTTAGATGTAGCCAGCCTGAGCTGCAGAAGGTCTGTGGTGCATGGAGAGATGTGGGCACTTTCTAGAGGTGTTTCATTCCCACTGTCTCGTGAAGTGTGTGGGACTACTGTTATGATGTTTGTTGCCGATGTACTTTATGAAGGATGTAATGTGGCCCAGTCTGAAGGCCACAGTGATGAGAGTCAGGAGAGCTGACTTATTTCCTACAGTACTATATGACCAACTTCAGTTGTGTATGCCTTGATTTTCTTGAGCTTAATGGTGGATCTTGATGTTCTCAGCTTTGAGATTTGAAGATAGGGGAACTCTCTGAGACTGAGAGTAACATTTTCAAGAATATGGTTTTATGGTCAACAGGTAGAGGTGCTGCCCCCATGTCTGCAATTCCGGATTCCACCAGGCTCCTAAATAAAGAGTCACTTAGGATAGAATTAAGTATCTTTCAGTTTCAGTATAGTTTATTTTGTTAAAGTTACCACTTTAAAAAAATTAAGAAGAGAAAAGGTAGAGAGAAAGAGATTCAATGTATAGAGTTACATTTGCAGAGAAATATTTAACCTGAGTCACCCAGCTTCTTCTGACAAATAATCTGTCTTGTGGGAGAGCAGGTGGCTGAAAGCTAGAGATCTTCAGTATTTTTCATTCTTCTTTCTCTCTGTGATGCAGGGAAGAAAATGAAACTGAAAAACACAGAGTTTTTCTTAATTCTTAAATGAAAGCAAATATGTCGACTAGTGAACATGGTGAGATCATTTCATTCTAGGCAATCTCCTTATATATTTTCATAAAGAGGGTCTGAATAAAAATTTGAAAATGTTCCTTTCAGTAAAGGAAAAAATAGTAAGTAAAAAATATATGTACTTTAATATTAAAATCTCTATTATTGGACAATTTTTACAAATGCCTTTGATTTTCTTTATCACCGTAGTTACTTCAGAAATCTGCAAAATTCTGTTTTCACTCGAGAAAGTAAAATAATATATTCCCAAAGTAACTAAGTTACTTCCTTTTCTCCACTTTTGTGTGGCCCCACAACCATAACAGGTTCTTACTAAACTCAAAATGGCAGTTTCTAAACAAATCATCTCATAGGTTTCTTATTATAAAGATGTTTCAATGGAGTAAAACAACATTTGTATGAGTTTTCTTTTCATAACAGGATATTGAATTTGATATTAAAATAGTAGGACTGCAAAACAAGCTGTTCTGTGAAATTATCAGTGGTGGTTAATGATGAATAAAACTGCAATAAGATAAAATACACTTTAAAAAGTATTCAGTTCTCCCCATGTTTATCCTAAACCTCACTTTCACTGGGTCAGTATTAACACTTTAGGGAAAGCAAAGAAAACATGTGGTAAATGATTTATGAAAGGAAGTGCAATCATGTATTAACATGAGCTGAAGTAATCTGGGTGCTGGTCTCAGCTCTGACCCAGCATGCAGTAGCTTGGGCTCTGCAACCCCTGCAAATGTTAGCAAAGCACTTACTTAAGTCATGAAGAGTAATTGCTGTCCAGACAAGTAAGAGTTGCAGAAGTTGACCCTTATGTGACATTTTTCAAATCACTTGACGACTCTTTCTTAGTGTCATCGTCTGTGAGGCGAGAATAGCAATACATGACAGCACCTTTGGGTTCCCCAGGGAAGGAGGGCTAGACATAAAAACTCTTCTTTCTCCTAGTCTTAATTTTCCAAAGTGTTATGGCTTTTGATGCTTTTGTTTTTGAGCAGCTTGAGATATCTCCTATACATCCTGATTTTCAAAGTAGAATAGAACCTTCCATTTATGAAAAAGCAAGCCCTGTACTTTATCTCAAGCTAAGCAGCAAACACCAAGTAGCCTTTAGTCATTTCTGAAAAAGTAGACATAACAAACTGGAGAACAAGTGCTGAAAAAATGATATGCGACTGATTGTGTCAAGGAAGCTCTTGGGAATTAAAGTTAGGAATAAACCAGAAATAGGTAAAACTTGGTTAAGGAAAGATACTGTTTTAAAACAAAGTGTAACTGATAACACACACATTACTAACCACATTTTTTGGTTTATAGTGCCTACTGGAATAAAGGATCTGATGCTTTACCCTTTGGGACCTACTGCTGTGATTTTGAGCTGGAACAGACCCTTCCTTGGGGTGTTCAGGAAATATGTTGTAGAAATGTTTTACTTCAACCCATCAACGATGACCTCTGAGTGGACAACCTACTACGAAATAGCGGCAACAGTCTCCTTAACTGCCTCTGTGGTAAAAGGACCATTTACTGACTATTGTTTTCCCATGACTGTGTGGCCCTGGCACCTTGTGACATTTCTTTGCCCAGCCTTTGCACCATGCATATGTATATACACCTTAAAGCCCAGCATATTTTTTCCAGGCAAAGCAGAAAAAATGGCCAGGATGCTAGAGGCATTTTCTGTTCTAAAGTAAGGGAATGCCAGCTGAAACATGATAAATATTAAGCAGAGCAATGAGGTAGAAGATGAGCCTCTCTTTTGTTGACAAATGGGCATGTTCACCAAGTTCAGAGGCAGGTTCAGCTTATGGGTCCGTTTGTCAGTCAAGGCTTTAAAAATTCCATCATCTCCTTGTGTGGGGAGTAGTCTAAAGCCTTATCTACATAATTAATATTGATAATATGGATTTGGGGCTTGCAGGCTAGTCTTGCAGTGTGCCATCTGAAAGGCTTAGCTGCAGAGATGCTCGTGTGAAAATAGCCTTTATGATTCTGAAGCTACAAAGACTTTTGTCAGGATTTCAACTAGGTGGAGACTGGTCTGTAGAAGAACACACATACACGCATCTTTGCAGAAATAAAGTGAAATTTACTTCTTATTTTCCATTATTTCCTAGAGAAGGTGAACAGAGTTTATTCAGACTTTGCTATAACACAAGACAGCAAGCAATTTTAGCTGAAATTAGTTGTTCAGAAAGTTATGAGTATGCAGAAAGGATAGCAATAACTTTTGCCGCCTGTGAGAGCCACAGTGATTTACTGTAATTGATTTGCATAATACCATTTGTGGAGTCATTTTGGCTACAGTGGCTTAACTGTAATTGGGTACGTGACTGTAAATCTAGCACATAAATCTTCAGGGAAATTAAAAACAAACCTAAGTTACTAAATGAGTAATTAATATCTTCTAATCATGACTCAGCACAATTAGATTAATACCTGAGAGATACGAGTCATCTTAGATGTAATGCCATTTTCCAGAGTTAACATGGTTCATTAGAAAATGAGATGATGTTGTCCCTTACTGTTGCAAATCCTGTTCAAGGAAGCCAAGTTGGAATTCCTTTGTCTGAATTTCAGTCTGAAGCGCAATAGTGCTGTATTGTAGCTAAAGTGAGCATTCTTAAAGAATATTTTAAAGAGTAAGCCTGAATTAGAAAAAGAGTGTCTCCCTGTTCTTCTGTTACGTCATTTAGCTTACCAGTAGGTATTGGTGAACTTTTGGTTGGGTTCTGTGGCGGTGATCCACATTTCCCACCATGTCCCACAAATTTCCTTGTAATCTACTGACATCTCTGAATGATATATTCTGGAGCAACAGTGTCAAGCCCAGTGAGAAAGCAAGGGTATCAAAAATCTGATGACTTATGTCAGAAATTATTTCTTAAGTGTTATAATTTGGTGAGAACCTTTGGAACTGAATTTGCCCTTTCGATGTATTTAGTTGCTTCATTCATTTTGTGCTCTGCATCTTATTTTAAAATTGTCCAAGCAATGTTGGTATTTTCAGTATTACACCACAGGCATGTCAAAAGAAGTCCAAGCATCTTTAAGGTGGTGGTGTTAATTGGATATCACTTTTTCTAAAAAGCATGAAGGGAATAGTTCACAAACCCTATACTTGGACTGCTTTGTAGTATCTGAGGAAAAGAGGCCACTGCAAACAGCAGAGATATGTTAAAAAAGTAGTTTTTAATTTGCTGAAAATTTTCATTATTTCTAATTTGCTTTTATTTTGAATTTAAAAAATATCCTGCTTTTCATTTAAATATAAAATTAAATATTTGAAGTGCTTTGCACTCAGTAGAAGTATTTGAATTTTAACTTAAAATATTACATATGATATTGTAATATGAAATATAATACGTTTTATACTTCATTTAGATCTCATTTGTATTTATACATATAATTTCTGTCTCATAAGTAATTTATGTTTCATTCATATTTAATTTATAATAAATGATAATACAAAGTGAAATACACTTTGAAAATTGGAAAAAAAATAAATCTTTTGAAGTGACAATATCTGAGGCAAAACCATTGTTTCTAATTTATCCTCAAACCCTGTTTAATCAAAATAGAAAAGCCTACATTTTCCAGTTAAATATTATTCTGCCTTCATCTAATCAGAGTTTTGTGATGGAAGATCACTCTGCAGGACTCATTCTTGCCACCCTGGAAATCAGTGAGAGGTTCCTGTAGTGCGTAGGGCCTGGGACCACATGCATGTGGATAAGCAGCAGAGCCATCACAGCCGTGTTCACTCCCACTACACAGATATTTGAATAAATTCAAACATCAAATTACAGATATATCCACTGGAGTAAGGAATGGGAGCTCAGTAAAATCAGTGTGGGCACTAGATTTATAAATTTTGTTGTATTTTATAAGTCACACCTCATGATGGTGAATTTTCTCCTGAGCTGCTGTTTGTTTTGTCACTTTACAGAAAATAGCTAACCTGCTGCCTGCTTGGTATTACAATTTCCGGGTCACCATGGTGACCTGGGGGGACCCAGAGCTGAGCTGCTGTGACAGCTCCACCATCAGCTTCATAACAGGTAAACAGCCATCTGAAAAGACTGTGGAAATGCTTCTGGGAGCAGAAGTGCTGAGAAAGTCCAACTTGGGTGTTGTGTTTCACCTGCAGATACATGGAAGTTAGGATATTTAATGGCTAAGTGGGGGAGTTTTAAGTTTTGGGTTTGGGGGTTTATTTTCTGTTTTAATTTGTTTTTTTTAAAAGCAGCTCTGGCAACTGCTTTAAATGCATATATGTAGTTTTTCTGTGCAAAGCACAGTGCTTGATTACTCTGTTCCAGTCCTTTATCAGCTCAGCGCATGGCTCCAGTGAGGGCCAGTGATCCTGCTTATCTTTTATGACACTATGTTTTACACATTGAGAAGTTAATGAGTAAATAAGGAATCTGAATTCTTACGTTTGATAATGTTATGAAATATTTTTCCATTTTGCAATGTTTCCAAATATGTTTTCCTCCTCTTTTCCCCCTCCAGTAATTCACAGTTGAGACACCTTAGCTAACACAGGGTAGAGTTATGCACTCTTAGGCAGACTGAGGCAGGTAGTATATTTGGTATCACATTATTTTCTAGCTTTGCCTTTTCTGCTGGGTGTTTTTTCCTTGTTCATGGTAAGGAGAGAAGGGTGCTCCTGTGATCAAGGCATTGTGCCCATACTGGCTAAATTGGCCTTGGGAAACTGTGTTGGTGCTGGCAAGTCATTCATAATCCAGATTCTCAGCTGCAGTAAATTGATACAGCCACATGGATTGCCCTCTTCCAGCTGGGACCAGCCTTTCATTGAACACACTCCATTGTCTCATCAGATACTTTGGGTTTGAATCTTCAATATTTCAAACATTAGCTGGAGAGGGAAGAGCATAGAAGAGCTCCTGTTAGCACCTTGCCACGTGTTTCTAGCATCCAGGCTGGTTAAGTCAAAGTTCCCTATTGAATCATTTTGCTTTTATGTTCAGTTCACCTTGCAGAAGGTGATTGAAAGTAGTAAATAATTCAGATGCACCATGAAAGGATATAAAGTATGACTTTCTCTTTTCTAGTCATAGAAATCAAATTACAAGGAAAATCAGCCTACAAGGTCCCAGCCACTCCCTCCAAAACAGATACTAGCCTGGTCCCAGATTTTCTTTTTGGCAAGAGGCTAAGAGGATGTAAATGAGGAAGAAAGTGAATAAGACCCATTTGTAATGCTAATTATTATAGTGCCTGTGCTTGACAGAGACACAACAGAAAAATTATTAGTGGGTTAACTCCTAGCTCTATTGAAATAATCAGAAACCCTCCCATCTTGAGATATCTGATCCCAAGGTACACTCCTGACACATTTTGGCGCTTCTCCAATATATCAGTATATCAGAAACTCATGGTATGCACTGGAGCCCTGTGAAGGGTCTCCAGGAATATTAATTGTCCTTTGGCATCAATCAACTTTTCTGTAGCACTATAAGGAAGCAATTTTCCAGCTGGTTGGTTGCTGTATGAGGGGAGAAATGTCTTTTCCAACCGATTCAGATACCAAGTTCATTTTAGAGTGGAAATGTTCCAGTATGGCCCTCACACTTTAATATTGTGTCTCCAGAAACTTTCAGCAGAAATTAGGGAGATGAAGGTTATTCTAAAATATAAGCCATTGTCAGGATCAGTCTGGATCTCTATATGGGGAGAGTAAAGACTGCTACTGCTATTACATGAAAAATAGATCAACTCCTTAACTGGAAGAGGTAGACAAAGTCAGAAATGGATGAATCTCTTAGATAATGTCATCCAGTTCTGTCTGGCAAAACCTCTCTTCAAATAGGCCATCTGATCTTAAGTGAAAATACCCAGAAAATATCGAGTTGGAAAGTTGTACCAATGCTTAATTCCTCTTATTATCAAAGGTTTATCCTTTGGTTCTGACCTGAATTTTTCTAATTTTAATATCCAGTCCATAATTCTTGTTATGTTTTTCTCTCATTGATTGCAGAGACACAAAGCTTTTTTCCCCCTCTCTATACAGAATTGAGTTACACTCTTTTCTGTTGATAAATTGCTTCCATTGATCTCTTCAGATGCTCTCACAGTAAGGCAATTTCTCATGTTACTTTCTTTCCTCACCCCGCCTC
Source organism: Athene cunicularia (assembly GCF_003259725.1). Lineage (NCBI taxonomy): Eukaryota > Metazoa > Chordata > Aves > Strigiformes > Strigidae > Athene > Athene cunicularia. The sequence goes on along the minus strand of NW_020799092.1, from coordinate 10,421,691 downwards.
TCTAATTTTTACTATCTTTACCAAAGTATGTGAAGACTGAAAGCCTGCTGAATACTCCTACAGAGGCAAAATCAGGTCCCTATTCACACAAACTCCTGTTTGTGCATCTAGATGATTGCATTTGCTATGGCATCACACTGGAGGTCTGTGTTGATTTACTTCTGTTCTGTGGATCCTGACTCCTTCCTATGGTAACTGCTTTTCAGAATTTGCCATTTGAGGTGTTGTCTGTGTGTCTTTTTCCTGAAGTCTCATATTTGTACCTGGCACTTTGAAATACATTTTGTTTGAACAGGCCCAGCCTGGGGGTCGGTAGTTCAAATCACAACCCTGTTCAAATCCTCCACTCCTCTGCCGGTTGCCATGTTACTTGCATGGTTTGTAAGTAGTGCTTTTACTTTCAGAGTATTGATGAAAATGTTGAATAGCAGTGAGCCAGATCACAGCATTTTAAGGAAGAGTCCTAACAAAGAAATCTGATATAGTCAAATTACAAGTGTTTATCAATAGATGGTCACCGTTGAATGTGAGCATTAAGTACACCTCTTTCCTCTGATTACCTTATTGCTTGCATGCTCTTCAACTTTGTCCAGAAACTACTGTCAGACTAACTTGTGAGAAAGTGGCATGACAATTTTTCATGTCTGCAGGTTTGAAATATTTGTCCCCAGTAGGTGCTACCTTTTCACTCAGGTTACCAGGGTACTGCAGAGTTCTTTATCACCCTCGGCCTCTTTCTTTCCAAAGAGGGAACAGATGGTTTTATGGAGCACTTGGTCCCTTTCTGCATCATTCTGAACAATGCTACCTCCCTCCACAGTTTGCCAGGAATTAAAAGAAACAAACAAACAAAACCCACCAAAAAGCCCTACATTTTAAACTACTAGAATGAAGGCTTTGTAGTAGTCTTGACAGTACACCATCTGTCAGTTCTTCTCTGTGTAACTGGAAAGCTAACTTCTGCACCTGGAACATGAGCTTGATTTTTTACAAAAAAGCAGAATGATCATCTGGGAGTTTGGGACCACACCTTGCAGAAAGCTCAGAGCAGACAAACAATTCCCCTGTCGCAGGAGTTGGTCTATAGTGAGGCTGGGGCTTTACTGAACTGCAGTACCTGGAATGATATATAGCTCTCTCCCATGACAACTGGTCCCTAGGAGAATAGGGGAGACTTGGGGCATCCCAGAGACTTACTAGAAACAGCACTTTTTCTCTCAGGCTCCTCAGCAACATGCTGCACCACAGTTGCATGCTGTTGTTTTAATGCAGGGAGAGAGTGGGACTGCCAGTGTTTCTGTGGTGACTAATGAGTTTTTAATGCCACCTCTGTACAGCTGGATTTAAAGCAATCATAAGCAAGGATGCTTTAGACCACCAACATTTTATTTTACAGAGAGAATGCTTTTAGCTTTGGAGAAGCAAAAAGACTAAGACAGATGGACTCTGGGTGTTGGTGAGGACCACCATGTCTGTTGTCTCTTGGTCCCCCGGATGCTTTCAGCTCTCACAGTGGGCCAGGTCAGCAGTGGGATGTAATTTCCTATACCATCTCTGTGCCACTCAGCTGCCAGTGGAACATGGTCCTAGGAGAGTGGATCATGCAAGCCCTGGCCCTTAGTCTCATTTCATGTATCCTGGACGTTCATTGCCAGATACCTAAAGGCAACAGCTGTGTGAACATCAAGAGGGAAAGCATGTAATCAATATTCAGGTATAGGAGGAAATTATCATTAGTGTATAATACTCATGCCAATCGTGACCTTAAATTGTAAGGAATACGCAATCCTTGCGCAGGGATGGACTGAGAACTCTAGAAATTGAAAGAAGCATTACTTGAAAGATTTAATACTAAATAAGGTTGCTTCCTCTCAACAGCGTAAAAGGACATTTTCAAGATTAATTTGAGAGCATAGTCTTCCTAAACGTTTCTAAATGGCTCTAAATTGTCTGTGCGTTGTATTTGCTGCCTTCCTCGGCGATTACTTCAGTAAATCTGTTGGCTAACGAATGTCTCAGTACAAAAGTCATCGAAGCCTTTGTGAAAGCAGCAGTGACATCTTGTGGCTCCTTCAAACAGAGCCGAGCTCCGGGTCCGTCCTGCGTTTCATCGGGGCTGCTGGCCCCCGCAGCTGTGCCGGGATCCGGGGCGCGGGGGCAGGAGGGCGCCTCTCACCAGGCAGCCCCGTCCGAGCTGCCTTTGCACGAACACGCTGGGTTCAACGGAGCGTGGGCAGAGGAAGATCGCTCAGTGCGTGTCATTTTCCCTGTGGCACTCCTAAAGAATCTACCAAGCAGCGAGATTCACACACTTACCCGTTTTATCCACATTATCCCACTGATAGCACTTTAAGAGGGGGTTATGATCTTTACCGATTTGCTGACTTTCACTTTTGGGTCTTCACTCAGTTTTAACTTAAATCCTAACTGGGGACCTGCACCTCTGCATTGGGCAACCAAGGTGAGCTGAGCAGCTATACTCCCTCTGCAGTTAATAGAGAGAGGTAACTCCAGGAGGCAATTCTCATCTTAAATACCTGTATTAGGAGATCAGTTGCTCTGGAGGTTATTATCTTTCTTCTTGCGTTGCACAGGGAGCCAAGGACTTTCTGGCAGCCCCAGTGTAAGACAAGGCATCAAATGGGCTGCTGGGGCTGTGGTGGGGCAGTCTGAGCTGTGCAGTGCAGGGGACAGAGCTGGGCAGGAGCTGGGTGTGTGGAGGAAGAGGAGGGACAACAGCTGCTTCACCTAATACCTAATAACGTAACTAGCATATGCTTGTAGACTAGACACTTGGTGCTTAGATGGCTGTCAGCTGACAGCTGCCTTCTGTGATGGTGGGAGTTTCACCTTGGGAACAAAGGTGGCCATAACTTGTCATGCAAAAGGATGTTTTTTGGAAAACTGCAGGTGTGGGGCTTTCTTTGCTAGGATAATGCAACCTCAGTGAAGAGAAGATATTTTTTTCTGTGGAAAAGCTATCCACATTTTTCAGTGTGAGAGTTGTTTATTTCTCACTGATTGTAATTTCAGTGCTATAACACAGTGCAGTAATATCTGAGGCTTTTAACTTGACATCGAATTCCATTTATAAATGTTGACTCAAAAAATGGTTTGTATCGGCCAGTAGCTTCATGTTTTTGTTTCTGGTTTTGTTTTTTCTAAACTGAACGATTGCAAACAGAAATGTGTTTTTGTTCTGAGTATCTCCCATGTTAAATGCCAGGTTTTGTTTCTTTCTGCTAGAGCTCAGCCACAGATGCTTCTACTAACATTTTTCTGCTATCTTTGTGATACTCTCTTCCCAACAGTATCTTTTGGCAGAAGTTTATTACTGGATTTGGTAATCAACTGTGTTAGACCCTGTCTGTAATACACTTGCCTTCTTCCTTCAGCACCAGTGGCACCTGAGATTACCTCCATAGAATATTACAACCACCTTTTGTATGTCACCTGGACCTATGGAGGAGATGGTACTGACCTTTCTCATTCTAGGATGTTGCATTGGATGGTCATTGCAGAAGGAAAGAAAAAAATCAAGAAGAGTGTAAGTATGAGCGGAGAAGGTGTTGCTCATTTCTCTTTTTTTTTTTTTTTCTGAGTTAATAACTTTGTATTACAAAGTTTAAGCAGGTTGATTAAGATTTGTAGAAGCCTGATCAGTTAAAGCTATTTCACCATCTTAGCATGCGCTTCCAAAGACTCAAGCTCTCAAAACAGCCAGTGGACAAAATGGTTCTATGGTGATCCGGTGCAAGTGTTGATAATTTAGGTAAGAATTTTAAAATAGCTTATAAACTTCTGAGCTGCAGACAGTAAAACATTTTTTAGTGAACAGATAGGGTCTTTTCTGTTTCTATTTATTAACCAGACTACGCTACCGTCTGAATTTTTTTTTTTAGTTCATTCAGTCCAGGTACTATCACTTCTCATTTTTCAACTTTATCAAATAGACGTCCTTATAAATTAGATGGTTTTCACTTTATGTTTGAATGCAAGTTCAGCTAACTGATGGGATGAGGGTTTCACCCAGAATCTGTGCACTTCTTAGAAAACTTGAGATGTGTTATTGCCACATTTTCTTGAACTCTTTGAACATATTTAAAAATCATTTAGGAAAATAAATCTGGGGTTCCCAATTATGGATTAACGTCATGCTGCTTCAGGGTACTGAGATGCATGTTTAACCTGAAGCAAAATAGCAGCCCCTGGGCATACAGTGAGAAGTGTTTGAAACAGCAGTGGAGCAATGCAGTGCAGGAATGTATATGTCCAGCAGTGTAGCTTCATACAGCCTGTGGCCTGTGACTGTCTTCTATATCACTATTGATCTTTTAATCATTGACAGGGAGAAAATGTCTGGTCTTTTTCAAGGGAAACGTTTCCCTTCTACAACTGAAGACTCAGAAGGTTCTGAATTGGAAGTGGATTTTCAACATAAGCACAAATTCATCAGCAGTTTTCTTTTATACAGAGCACCCTGGCTTTCACTGGATTCTTGGTGGCTGCAAGAGTGCACCCATCTGGAGCTTGTTGCAGCATGAATGTAATTACATGATTAGTAGAACTGTTCAAAAACATGACATTTCTGAACAGCAGGAACTTTCAATATTTGGATCTTTGTTTCAAATGAGGAAGAAAACTCAACGTTTAAAATTTTTTCTTAAAAATAAAATATTCTAACAATTAAATTCTAAAAAAAATTGTTCTGTGATACCTCTCTCCTTTCTTCCTTCCAACTCATGTTCTCTCTAAGGTTATTATTCTTCCAGGAAAAATCTGACTTCTGTGCCATTCAACTTCATTGAATATGAAAATATTAGATTAAATAAATATAAAATAAACATTGCATATTAAATTAAAAAGAATATTGAATATGTAATTTTAGATTAAACAAATGATTAAAAATAGAGGGTATCTATAATAGAGTATATATGCAGATAAAACTTCAAAGCTTTAGCAATGTCTTTAGAAATGTTTGTCTTCATATTATCTTCAGGACAAGGGAACCCATAAAGTATTCTTTAGGAAACTGCTGCAACAACCTGTTTATGGTCCTGCTCGTATTTGTAAATATGGGTGCATGCTTGCAGGCATCAGGATGTACCTGTTCTCCTAAGCTCTCTGTTAGTCACTTTCAGAAATGGTTCCCTTTAAAAAACATACTATATTGTAATCTCTTTATCTGATTTACTATGATTCTTAAGATTGTTATTATGGTTGTTTTTCTTGTGGGATTATTAAAATATATAGGTAATGCTATCAGGCAATAATTTTTCTTCCTGTTTGTGTACTTCCCAAGACTCTTTAGAAGTTGTTCAGTTTTTAGAGAAGTGATGGAACTAATGTGTACAGTGCTGTTAGTCTTTATTCAGAACTGTCTGTTTCTCTTGGAACTGAAAGCTTCAGACTGAAAATTCAGTGACTATAAAAATCAGCATGAGATTCCTTCATGTAGCCTTTCCAGACAGTCCACAAGTGCTCTGAAAACAGTCTGTTGCAGTATCTGAGTTCTGCATCCTTCTCCATGACCTTGGAGAAATGGGAAGCTTAACCCTAAAATAACAGGAAGAAATTATTTGCAGTCTTTTGAATCTCAGCTCAGTTTTGGGTCATATCTGGTTTCAGACTTGTAGATGACTGAATTCAGGCCCTGAGATCTATTGTCAAGTCAACAGGTTTCCAGGCAGGTGTTAGACTTGCTCAGTCAGATTTAATTTGCAGGTTCTTCAGATATATGAAGGCTTGCCTATATGTGTCTTGTGTACTCTTCTTAGATATCTGACCTGACATAATTTCATCTAAAAATGCAATGGACTCAAATCCATGGCTTGTTTAGCATTTTGCACAACTTGAAAAATCTAGATGCAAGAGTACTGTCATTGGTGTGAGGGAGATTTTCTTTCTTCCTTAAATTTTCACTGGTCATATAGAGAATACAGCCTAAGATTGCCACCTTTTTTGCATTGTGATATTCTGCTGAGTGTTATGGCTTTCCACAGTTCGTTTCAGTGGGAACTGGTTCATTTAACAAGTCTAGAGTATGCAGAAAACATCTGCTGTGATGCACAGAACTTTCTTTGTAGTATATTAAATGACAGTATTAATTTTACAAGAAGGATGTATGTCATATTTAACAGTTGGTCTCTATAATTATTTTAGGTAACACGCAATGTGATGACTGCAGTGTTGAGCTTGCCTCCAGGGGACATCTACAACCTTTCAGTGACTGCTTGTACTGAAAGAGGCAGCAATACTTCCCTGCCCCAGCTTGTGAAATTGGGTAAGAAGTGCTTGTTTGTAACTGTTAAACTCACTCCTCATCTTATTTGACTTTAAAAGTAACTCTGTCAGCAGATTCAGCATCTTTGTTATTTCGGAGTCACGTACCTGTGACAGCATTTCTTTGCAGAGCTCTAATTTTCACCTCACCTTGCTGTGAAGATTGTCTCATTCATGTATGTGAATCTAGTCTCCTACAATAGTATTACCCATGAGAAGCAAGAGTGGCAGAATTTGACTGAAGTGGAATTAAGAGAGTGGGAATCACTTAATGTCTCACTGGATGAACTACTCTGCTTCAAAGTTGCTTCCCTAAGGTCTTGAACATAGGCAAGTTTTGGGAATGAATGCAGGTTTTGCAGATGAACATTTCAATATAAAGCAGGACCTTGTTTCTGAGAAGTCTAATTCTGGTCCTGCACTCTGCCACCTGGTCTGCTTTCCTGTCTCTCCTCGTCTCTCCCTGAACATCTCTATAGTCTTCCAACACCAAAAATGTACCCTTAAATACAAATCAATGACAGTACTTGTTTACAAAACCAGTCAGATTCATGGCTGTGGAACCCAGGATCATTCTAAGAGTATATATGAAATCTACTCAAAGAAACAAAAAAAGACTTGAGAAATTAATCCTTAAGGTAGGACTTTAGAAGATAACTGTGCCTAGTATCTTCCTTTACCTATGAGGAAGACTGGACACTGCACCATTGTGCCCTAAGACATTTTACTTCATTTTTGCACACATGTTGAGTTGTTGAGTCCTAGGTGCCTAAAGCTGTGAAATTTCAAAGTGTGCCTAACTGCTTTTACAGGTGTTAACTCCACTGTGAAGGTGGGTAAAGAAGAGTTAGTAATTTCAAACTGGATTATCTTCTCTACATGCATAATAAACCTTTTGTGAGTGACAGTGAAAGAAGTGAATTTAAAGGACTCCATAATTTCTAATTGAATTAGAGATCTTGAAGCAATTGTCTATTCATCTTTCTCAATAGCTCTTACTCAAATCTCTTTAACAGTGCTGGGAAAAGCTGTACAGCCACAAGAATCTGAAGTTCTTCTAGATCTTTTTACCAAAGGGAATATTTGAAATATATAGACAAATTCCATGGATTTTCCCTTCCCTATGCAAGTCCTGTCCATTGTTTTCCCCATGCCTTGTGTCTGTGAGTTATGTGTCTGTGTTTGTTCCCAGAACTGAGTGGGTAGATGTGTGAGGTTGAGTATATCCCCCTGCTACCATTGTCTAAATATTTTAGGGGGTATTTCAAAATATCAGCTAGCTTTATCTTTCAGACAGGTCCACAGGCGCGATGTATTATTCATGTTGTACACCCTGCAGCCTAGTTTTATCTTCCTGTTCTTTACTTATGGACAGGCAGACTCTTACTGAACTGGTATAGGTATTTTGCTCTTGCCCTTTCATTGACAACAAAGAGAAGGTGGAATGAATTCCATTTTGATAAATCACTTCTAGACTTCTGGGTGTGGTTTTTTTATTGGTTTTGGTTTATTGTTTTTTTCTTTATGCTGTTTGCACTTTGAATAGGCAATGGTAAGGATATTTTAGTAGAGGTTTTCCTTCTCTCTGTTTCTGAGGGAGCAATGGGAGTTGTAATTATCAGTAGTGGGAACTGACTCTCAAGTGATAGACGACTCAGCACTTGGCAGTCACTTAAGCATTCCTGCCAAATGTTCTTCCCTCCTTGATGTTTGCTTCATCCTGGCAACTTTCCACTTGCAGAAAAATCAAGCCATTTGCTGGAGGCAAAAGGAGGGTTTGCTTGGGCTTGATGCCCAAATGCAAAACTCATATTTTAATTGAGGCCATTTTTTACCTGGAGTGAGGGATGGAATGTGTTTCTGAATCCAAGAGCGTGTGATTAAGGGAGTGGGATGCTTTCCTATGTAGTTCTGGGACAACATGCACGCTGCAATCCCTGTGACAGAGAAGAAGCCACGTAAATGTGCCTCAGTTCCTACCCAACTCTCTCTCTAATGCCAATATAATCTGGGCAGCCTCCAACCCTACAACACTGATCTGATTGTCTGAGGATCAGATACATCTCCAAAATATCTATACCCACTTGAGCAAGTCTTTTGTGCCAGGTTTTCTGTGGCGGATCTTACACACCACATTCAGGCTCCTGTGACAGCATCTCACAGAATGAGAATAACAAATTATTTGTGAAGGGAAAAAATAAGAGCAAAATGTTTTTGTACATAGCACATTGTATGTAGTGTGTCAGGATCCTTGAATCAGGTCATTGCTTAGAATGATAACTGTCATTAAACACCCATAGATTAGGATAAACACCCATAGAGTAGGAAATATGAAAACTCTGAAAACAACTCAGAAATGTATGATCCAAACTTTGCACTCTATGAAAGCAAACCAAAAGAGCCCAAGATGCCTGAGGCGTTGAAAGATAGGGATTGCCAGTACCCATTGCGTGAAGTTGTTAGGATGAAAAGTGGGATCAAGCCTTGGTCTTTAAATAATCTTGGGAAAAAAAGTATATCTTGTCTTAGCATCATGCCTAGGTTGTTTGCTCCTCAAGGTTTCCCCTCCTGTTCCCTGTGCTTCCCATACTCCAGGTAGGTTCAGGTGGGGTTGCAGTGGGGGGTGGCCTACACTGGGTGTCAGCATGCCTCCCATGGGCCACTGCCTGCCCAGCTGCCCGTGGGGAGGGAGGCGGCAGCTGAGGCCACCCCACATGGGGCTGGGGCGCTGGGTGCAGGCCCTACTCCATGTTTCACAGTACCTATGATGTCATCACTCCCAGGAGGCCCTCCATATCTCTCCTATCACAGGGTTGTCTCCTTGCCAGACCCTTGTATATGTTTGTCCGTTGTCAGTTCATCTGGCATAACAGCAACAAAAATCAAAGCAATAATTTGAAGACCTCTGTATTCAGTGAGGAGAGAAAGTTCCTGCAGCTAAAGAGTGTTAGCCTGGAAAAAGAAAAAAGCTACAAGATTGTTTTTTAAACTGCTAATTGACTAAATATTTCTGCTGCTACAATTAAATGAACCTAGATGGCCTTCACTTGTGGGAAGCTGCTTCATTACCATCTCCTGGGTCAGGCTGTGTGAAAAAAAGCTTTCTTACACCAAATGTATTGCTAACAGGTGGACAGCCATCTTCTCCTGGAAGACTTTCTGCTAACATTATTCTATTAATAGAATATGCTGATTGTCCTCAAACAAGAGCTCTGCTGGAAAGGGAAGTGAAGTAATTATCCAACTGTCCAAACAGAGAACAGTTTAAATAGAGAAGAAAAACCAAGACACTTCATCATCTTCCCATTTTAAAGTGGTAGTTTGTCATCATGAGAGGCAGGACTTTAGACTGGCAGGCTTTATCTGAGGGAAATGGAAGATAGAAGAGCATCAGGCATTGCTTTCATTTTTGTTCAAGGCTTCCTCTTCTCAATTGTCTGGAGTCTTAAAGATAAGCTTAATAAAAGGAGATTTTCTTTTAACCAGAACCAGCCCCTCCGAAATCACTGTTTGCTGTCAACAAGACTCAGACCTCCGTGACTCTGCTGTGGGTGGAAGAAGGAGTGGCTGATTTCTTTGAAGTCTACTGCCAGCAGGCTGGATCTGGTCAAGAAACAAATGTCCAGGTATGTAAGTGTGTCATCTTTGGTTTCTGCTCTTCATCTCTGAAACTGAGACGAGGCCTTGCATCTTTCTGTTTTGATGTCTGCTGCTTAGCATTTGTGTGTAAAGCCCAGTGACATTTTTTGCTCAGGACACACATTAGATCATTAAACCAAATGTGGTAAGGTGGTTCAGAATTAAACATTTAAAAGCTAAAACTACTAAAGCATTTTAAATACTAAAATATTCTGTTATTTTGCAATATAAAATTGGCTTCTGTCTTATTCATGAGATTATAACTAGTTGGACAGAAGCGATGTGCATCCAACAGAGTCTCAGTGTTACAGTGTTACTGCTACTACTCATGAAAATGGCTCTAATACACAAAACCTAAAAGGCCACAAAACTAAGGAAATGTCAGTGAGCATGAAGGGAAAAGTAGTCAGGTAGCTTGATAAGGAATGGGAAAACCAGACATATTTAGATGCCATGATAACTTTTATGCAGCATTTAATAATTTCTGGCTTACTTTATTCCTGGTTTTGAGAACTGTTAACTGAAGTTCAGTAGGACCCTCACTGCTATTCAGAGAGTATTTTTATGCTGCAAATGTGACTGCTTATCATCCATCTTGTCTCTTAGGGTATTTCCTTCAAGGCCCACCTTTTCAGCCTCACAAATGAGCCTCCTTTTCTCTCTGTCCAGTTAGGTACCTGTGCTCAGAGGCCACCTGAATATCTGAGGATTTAGATTGGTAACACTGTTCAGTGATGAACAGAGCAGTAGTAGTTTTAATTCCTTGACATTCAATGCTGTGTGACGTAAGAGGCTTAGTTTGCAGTTTAGGAGATGGTATAGTGAATCACTGTGATTACACACCATGAAACATCATTCTCTAATGTGGACTGTCACACATGATGGGGAATAATTCAGAAAAAAAGTGAAAAATAACCCATTCAGACTGCTGGTTGTCACATAAGAGACATATACACTCTTTAATCCTTTGGAAGACCAGTCTGAATTATTTAATATAATTTTTAAATCAAGAAAGGATGACTAAAGGGAAAAAAAACCCAACCCACATTTAAATGCACTTTAATCTGTTGGATAGCTTGAATTACAGATCTAGATTCCTGCTTTTTCTCAAGTGCATAGCTAAAGATCATGAAGTCATTATCCACTTAGCAGAGATTCAAAATAATGATGTGATCAGGCAAAGAAGGTACCACAGGATTTGTAGCTTTAGTGCAGGGCAGATCTGTTTTAAGAGTATCAGGGAAAGATTGCTCCATTTGGCAGGAGTTTCAGTGGGTGTCTTGTTTGTTGACATGAACATCTGGCACTGGGAAGTGCACAGAGATTGTCCACTCCTCATTAGATTCCTCACTCTCTTTTCTGCCTCTATGAAAAAAAGGAGAGGGGCTCACTTTTGAACTGTGAAAAGGGGTGCTTTCCCATTAGACTAGTGAAAATTCTTTGTTTGTGATTTTCCATTTTCCCTTCTAAATCAGCAAAATGAAAAGCAACAGCTTCTGGGTTTTGGTTGACTAATTTAAATTTCCCAGAGGGGAAAATGGAAAACATCCAACCAAGTCCAACTGCCAAACTGTGGCCCCTCCTTTCAGCTCAGGGAATAAGTCTCCTCCCATACATTCATGTACATGTGATTTCATCTGCGCAACATGCCTCAGAATTGCACTACAACAGGAACCCTTGCTAACCTAGAAGGAGCCCATGACTGACAACAAGCCACTGCAAAAATCGGGACTTGTTACAACATCTCGCACTCTCCATCCGGAGTGAGTTCATTCATAAAGCTTCTCCTTGTTCCCTTTCTAATAGCTCAGTGTCCCTATTTTCACATCTGCAATCCACCCTTGGTTCTGCTAGAGAGTACAGAAAAGCCTCTGAGGACCTTAAGGAGCTATAAGTCACTGCATGTGTTGTATTTGTTTTCTTTTGCTGTATCAGCATTTAAAAAGCACAAAAGTGTTTACCGGGGACATAGTAATTAAAACATTGTATGAATATATAAAGAGTTTCTACTAGCTAGAAAGACTGAAGTGTGGGATGTCTGATCATAGTTATTATCCAAAGGCTTTGCTCTAGCTTTGTTTTTCACCTTGGCCACTGGAAAAGGCTCACAGCATTTTACATCCAGAGGAACTGCCTCAGAGGCAGAGATGACACGTATTCATACGAGGGTGTGGAGATTGTCATGGCTTTGGCTGTGCTTTGAATAAAAGTAACTTTGTTTTCTTCCTACCTGTATGGCTTAGTAACCAGAGCTCACGAGCCCTGCCCACATCTGGGGGTGTCCCGGAGGCCACAGCACTCTCCCCCACCAAGCGTGTGTCTGACCAACCCCCTGTGAAGCACCATCCTGCACTCCCCAAGGGCCTCTGGGGCTCTATGGGCTGCTCTGGGCTGTTCCTGATGCTGTTTTAACCCCTGTTCCTCTCCCCTCTTCTGCCAGCATGCTGGGCTACCAGTGTATTTTCAAGGGTAGGCCCTAGTTACCTTCCCTGGGTTTCAAAGTGCTGGTTTCTTTCACCAGATCTGATTTTCCCTGGTCAAATATATGGGTGAAGAGGGGAGCACTGATTTGTGTTTACATGAGAGACAAACTTTTCTTTTTTCCCCATGTCTGCAGGAACCTGTCACTGTCTCTTCACATGTAGTGACCATTTCCAGCCTAACGCCTGCCACATCCTACAACTGCAGCGTGACCACCTTCAGCCACAATAGCCCCAGCATCCCTACTTTCATTGTGGTTTCCACCATGGGTAAGCAGCACTTTCCTACTTTCTTTTTCCTCCTCCAGCTACAATATCTGTTCCTCCTTGCTTTCTAAAGCTGCTCTCGGTAACGCTGGCCCCAGGTGATGCTTGTATCATTGAAGGGCTGCCGGATCTGGATGGGATGGGGAAGCAGTTTTAAAAAGTCATAGAAAAGTCCTCACTGGCGGTTTGATTTGGAAAATTATAAACTAGAGGCCCAATTCTCTACTGGGTTTTAGAAATCAGCGACCTAGTTTGTGGTCTCAAGGCTGAACATCAGGGTACTGCTTAGTGACATTTATGGAGAAAAATGTCATTTCAGCCAAGACCAAACAAGAGGAAAATCACATTTATAAGATGCTAAGGCAAAAAATTGTTTTCTGCTTTCAGTGAAGAAGTGGGGATAGGGTGAGAGAGGAGAAGGACCACTGCAGGATCTTGAGCGGTCACACCCCAAAGGGATAGCTCCAGATGGAGGCTCCACAGGCATATTGTGAAGTCTGGCTCTATACTGACTCTGAAGAAAGAATTATCAGTGTTGAACTGCCCAGAGCACTGGACTTTTCTTTAAAATCTCCTCTTCAGAATGATCAGTGTCATCTCTGCTTATTCAGGGAATTGTGTAGCTTTATTCACTGGTCCTGTACATCATACACCACTCCATGCTGGAATTTGATTTCTGATACTTCGCTTAAAAATCTCATGATTTATAATCTAAACAGTGCTTCTCTAAACAAGTTATTTAGACAGAGATGTAAAATTATTTCAAGTAAAGTAGAGAGGGTTTCTTATATAGTGAGCAGAACAGGGTACCTGGTCTCATAGTAGTACAATTGATAAGTTTGTTCCACATAATATGGAACAAAAATAAATAAAGATTTTGTTATTGAGAGTTGATTCCAGCTCTTATTTAGAACAGAATATTTTGCTAAAATGTATTTGCCAAAGTAATTAAATCAATTTCAACCCAGTATATTACAGAGCCTCGGCCTATTATTTTGCTTTTTGGTTAGAAAAGCTATTGATTATTGTTGAAGAAGAACTTCAGAGTTGAAATGTGCTTTGGAGACATAGATGATGATGAATATCTGTATTTTATAATTCCTTCAGCCTTTTCTCTTCTGTTACGAATGTCAGTTAAAAGGAAGAAAAAAAAATCAGAACATGCCAAATTTTAACAAATGCCAGAGTGAAGTAATTTCCCCAGAGAAATTTTGTAAGAGCAGTAACTAGTCAAAACCTCCCTTTATCTCTAGTGGTAGATTTTTCTCTCTGTAACACTCCAGGCTGAATGAGATCAGTTTAGAAAAATAACACTATCAATGTTCAGGGAAAAAAAGCACCCCAAACTGTCAGCACTTTTGAATTGATTAACCAAGAGTCCTTGTTTTATGTACAGTCACTGAGATGAATCCCAACGTAGTGGTAATCTCTGTGTTAGCCATCCTAAGTATCCTTCTGATTGGACTGCTGCTGGTGACTCTTGTTGTACTTAGGAGAAAACATCTACAAATGGCCAGGTAAGTCCAGATTTATGCTAATTCCAGAAATTTCAGAGAACAACAAACACATCATAACAACAGTTGCAATGGAGGATGCTTGAGTGCATGGGTGCTGCTCAAGATGTTTTGGGAACAGAATACCTTCAAAATAGTTAGTTGTCTCGCTGCTGTTGATGAATTGCATGTCTTCTCCCTCTGTTTACTTTCATTCTTGACCCAAGTAATAAGCCTCGACCTTTGTCTCGTTTTGAGCTTTAGAAGTGGAATCACTTATTACAAAAGGGTTGTGTCAGGAACCTAAAGAATAATTAGGATCTGAGACAGCTGGGCATGAGCAGGACATTGAGATGCTTTGCAAACCTTTCATATGGTTTGGAACAGGAGAATTTCCATATCAACAGTTAAGATGGCTTGGTCATCAGGTCCAAGATACTGTATTTCAGAGTCTGTGTAAGGCCTGAGCCCTTGCAGCTAAACCTCTGCGATGAGGGAGGATGTGCCCAGGGCCCTGACAGTATCTCTCTAGAGCATTTGCCAGTCTGCCTCCAAATCCTGGTCTTCCAGTTGTCCAAATTCTGCATTCATATGGGCTTCCTTCCTGTGGGAGCTGCAGCATGGTAAAGAGCATATTGGCTCATCTAGATCTTCCCCAGTAAGTATGCAGCCAAAAATACACTGAGACCCACAAATCCAGAAGGGATCTCAGGTCCTGCTGTTCACTGTAACGTTAATGATCCCAATTTGTAGTGTTGTACAGATGAAGGGAAGAAATACCTTGTAGGAGTAAATCTTTTCCTACAGAACCTGCAGTTCACTCAGCTATTTGCACAAATAATTTGTACCTGAATATTGAAATTCAATTTCCTTTTCCTGGTGGTCTTATGTGTAACAGTTCACTTTAATGTGGGTTATGTTATGGCCCAAGTGAACTGTGGAGGTTTCTCCAAACCCTCAATATATGGTTCACTTCTGGTTTTTGACGTGTCCTGGAGTCTTCATCCTTTTATAATCTATGTAATATATTTTATATTAATTTACTGTCCTGTGTCAAGAACTGAAATGATTTCCTGTAAAAAAACTTATGTGACGAATCTTGCACTTGGCTACCTAGCAGACACTGCATTTTATGCATCGTGTCTTGACTTATGTATTCATCATGCAACAGATGACCACATCACACATGTTTTGCAGGATATCTCAGCAAACATCATGTGTTTTTTTCCTTTTAGATGTAACTGGCTCTGTGAAAATCCCACCTAAATTAATTCTCTGTCCTATTTAATTACTGTGTTGGTAGCCCAAAGCTTTTTCTTTTCCTCTTCCTCACTGCTTCTAGCCACAGAAGATAAAAACCTCAGAAGGAAATTAAAAAAGTAAATCCAGTAGGAAGCTGCAAGCAATTTTTCTTAAATCAAGGAATCAAAACCAGTCGAGTCAGTTTATTTTTTTGTAGCTGAAAATAATGGACTTGTAATAAATTCACTGGAATGTTATTTAGGAAATTCAGGTTTATTTCACAGTTGTTTTGTGAACTCAACATTACCATGATGCTGTCAGGTAGAGACAATTATACATCTCCTTAGAGTTGGGACAGTGAATATTTAGTACGGAAAGTTCAATATTTACCATATATACTGAAGCCAGCAACAAGTGCTAGTGCCAGACTATAGAAAGCCCTAATCTGGACAGGAGATAAGGTCTATTTGAGATCTTTATTTGTAACTTCTCCCTTGTTTCACTCTTTTAAAGCATTATTAGGAACACTGTCTTAGGTGGTGTTGAATGTTTATTGGTTATGTTAAGGGATTTCTGTTTATCACAGATTATCTGAGACCTAGTCACAAATGTGAGCATTCAGCACTTCTTTGCAACTCTGATTGCTCTCTGTTCAATCAGTGTCATTGCAAGCTTTTTGAATCCAAAAATGGTAACTTTGTACCCAATGCTCTTCCTGAAACAGGGAGTGTGGGGCTGGAACCTTTGTCAATTTTGCATCTTTAGAGAGAGATGGAAAGCTTCCCTATAATTGGTGAGTGTTTGAAGCAAAGCTTTTAATTATGTTTTTCCCCATCTCTGATTTTTGGCAAATATGATCTTTAATATTAAGTGCTTACTTTTTGTGTCATCGCTGTCCCTCTTTAAGATAAAACTACTATACCTGTTATTATTTTATTTCTTGAATGATGATGCAACACTATTGTGTCACCTGCTATTTTTAGTAGCGAATGATGTATATACATGTCAACCAAGTTGTGTATATGTGTATTGGGAGGATATTTTTTTCCTTTCTCTTACAGACATATTACCTAAAATAATGCAAGTGTAAAAACTTGGCTATGAATCCATCAGCACTTCCATAGAGATATATTTACATCCAGGAGTAAGCTTGCCTGTGGGTGACCAATGAGCAACTGTTTTCCTGCAGTGCCATTAATTAATTTTTACTGGCATTGCAAGACAAGGACAAGCCAACTCAAATATTTACTGTAACAGTGCTGTTGAAAAGACTTGAAAAAAGTCTGTATTCTTGCTAGTCTAGAAAACCACCTGCAAGAGCTGTAGGCAATGACTGTGGACTCCAAACCATCACTGACACCACCAGCCAAAGAGAAGTATTTGAACAAAGAAAGTCTGTAGGATTAGCTTTTATAGAAGCAAAAGGGCTCTGAGAGCTACCTGACTGGCACCAGTGTGGCGCCTGTTTTTTGATAGTTTCCATTTCTATTTTGGTGATCAAATGGGTGCTAATGACGACCCAAGGTTTTGTTATTAGCAGGCTCTGCAAAAACCTCTTTCCTTGCAAGGCAAGTCCAAACACAGATGTTTAAAAGCATACTGTCAGCCCCATTCCAGTATGTAGGAAGAAGAAAATATATGCCTTGGTTTTACACCTGTGGTCAGATTTGTTGACAGCCAAGAAGTTGGAAAGAGGAGTTGGTGTGCAGGGAACTGCTTCCATGATCTCATAGGAGACAGCCTGCCAGCAAGGGTAGGATTAAACGGATTGACACTGCTTCACAAGTCTTTTGCTAATAAGCGTGCAAACTGAACTAACAAGCCCAACAAATCTTGTCAATACCTCACTGTGCTGCTAATTAACTGGGTATTAAACAAGCTTCACTTGCTTGGTTTCGCAGTCAGCTGTATGCAGTACAAACTAATCTCTTTTAGCTTCTCTTGCTTGGACTGTATTAATGGCAAAGAAGGCAGAAGATCAAACACTTACGTTAATTAAATGTCCAAGCTTGAATCAAATGACTAAACCAGCAACAGATGTTATTAAAACCATAAAAGGCTTTTTTTATGGGAATGGATATTAATAGGTTTTGATGTGAAAGTTAAGGTTCTTGCTTGATTTAGTGTATGTGTCTGTATGTGTGTGCATATATATGTGTGTATATATGCACGTATGTATGTGTATATATGCACATACATAAATTATGTTATAAAATATGTTATAAAATGTTACAAAATTTGGGAAAATATTTCTGCTTAATAACTTCACAGATTTGTGGTAACTGAAGGCAGTGTGCCCTAATCTTATGGTTCTGACTTCTCTGAGAGTTAGTAAAGATATCTTGTTTTGTGTGCCTCTGTTGTCTAATGTCACGACCAGATTCACTGTCCATCCAGGCAGACAAATGGAAAATATATTCCTAAAGACAGGTGTTAAGAAGTGGATTAAGAAACCTATTTTGCCTGGTGTCATTCCAGGGATCTAATAAGGGAACTATGGGCAGATCCACTGATTCCTAAGGAAGGCTTAGCTTAGTAGAGTTTTCAGGATATGAGCAATCTCTGCATCTTTCTTTTAATTAAATAAAATTGTTTGTTACACCTGAGCAGTAGGTGAAAGACTGCAAAATTCCAGGAACAATATTGTATTTATTGGACAATTACATATTTTTCATATGTTGAATGAAATCAATTGTTTTAGATGTCAGAGTTCCTAATCTGTGAACGCTGTAAGTAGGTCTGTGAGCATGTTAGCCTATGCTTTGATAAACTGTGGAAATTTCTCATGATGATTTGATGATGAAAGACCCAGGCTTGAATAATTCATTCTGCCTCTGTAAGCAAGAGGAAGTAAAAGCCTCACTTGGAGTTTCCCAAAGGAAAGAGGAGTATTCTGGCAACAGAATATTCTCTCTTCTAAGCCTAATGAACACCTCTCTGTGGCACCAGGATCTGCTTATGGAAAACCAAATTTCATCCTCAGTCCGGTCCCATAGAAACCCTAACAATGGATAAGCCCTAAGGCCCTGGTGCTGCAACAATATGGCATATGATTAACTAGGGCTTTCCCTTCTGTCTGACCCACACAATCCCTACCAACACCCAGGGAAAGTGTTATGCAGAAACTGCGCTGCCCATTTTCTCTTCATCAGCAAAACTGATTGAATCACGACTTGGAGTTTTCACTGTGTGAGCAGAAGTTTCCACCATTGTTTGGAAGATTGAGATTAAAGATTATTACATTTGATGTGACTTGCTTATTAGGGAAGACACAGTATCTACAAGCTTCATAGAACTAAGAGTACTGAAAAAGGAAATTTCACTTTGGTTCCTCTTCAGAACAGTTCTAGAAGGATGGTATTGCTTTCAAGACAGCAGATTTTCTGATGGGAAAAACACACTGAAGGTGTATTTGGCAAAAAATCCTGCTACTGGGGCAATTTTTATTTAAGTTTAATGAGTTTTTCATGTTTGCAAAGTACCTGTAGCCCACTCCACCAATAGGTAGAACAAACCTGAGTGGGTTTCCTGGATTAATGCATAGCAAAATCTAGTAAACAGGTTGCAAATAGAGAAGTTTAGAATGATTTTTGTACTCAAATTTCTTTTAGCCACAGTGAAATCTGCTGTGAATAGTTATTCATAGAAACCACAGTTAGAAGAAGTTCTAATAATGTTTTGCTGAAAACCTAGGAGAGAATTCAAAACACTTAAAAATTGAACTCTGCAAAATGTTATATGGATATTTTTAGAAATCTGACTCAATAGAGGGTATTAGATATTGGAATTATCTGAATTTATCTCTGATACAGATGTTCTGATATCCACAGGATCACTTGCAGGAGCAAATGTGGGAGATTTATCATAGTTGCACGTGGTAAAAACAAGCTATGTCTGTTCTGAAATACCTCAAATCATCAGAATTTAGCACCACCTATGTAATGGCCATAAACCTGTGGATGAAATTTTTGAACACATACTAGTCTCTGAAAATTTGCCAGTTTATCAATTAACATAAATTTAGAATAATGGGCCTGAATCAATACTATAAAACACGTTTATTTTGATCATATAGAATTTTATGTTGGGTAGCTGAAAATTCTGCATAGGGTGTCAGGTTGAGGAGTAAAAATTCTATAAATGCTAATAATATTCTTATGAAGTAAGAGGAAACCTGTATGGGTTTGGCTAATTTTTAAAATAGAATTTGCTGATCTCCTGATTTCTGTTTGTCTTACTAACTCTCCTCACTTTTTCATCTTTATGTATGTTATTTATTAATGCTCACAGGCGTAGAAGTGTATTTGCTTTCCTAACTCTGCTACCCTCATGCCTTTGGACTGATTATCTTTTGGCATTTTATATTAATCCTTGGTAAGTGATTTACTTGTTTTTCCATACGCAATGTGTAAACAATGTTAATTACATGAAAAATGTGTGATATCTTTGTTTTCAAATGGTTCAAAGCTTTTGAAGATACAATTTTCTTGTACTAGAACATGGATTGGAGAGGATGTGGGTATCAAAGTATTTGCTACCCTGCTTCACCTTAGTTTGTCTGTTTATGCTCCAACCCATTTTTGGTATTAAAAATCTAATCTTATGGTGGTCATCACATTCATCTCATTACTCTCTTCGCAATTTTTGCCACTTCATTATGAGTCCTGGCTTCTTCTGTCCCAGTTGCTCATCTGTTCATTGCCTGGCATTGCCTGCTTCTGCTGCTTTTCTATTACTAAAATTGCTTGATTGTGCCCCACCTGTTTGGTACGTGATGTCAAATACCTTAGTTTATTTAAAGGTGCACTTATGCTCTCCTGACATCAGTAAAAGTTTTGCTTTTGGAAACAACAGTTCACTTAGAACTGATACAAACTAGTAGTCCCAAAGTGTAAAGATTGGGTCACTGTGTGTGTGTCTTTGTGTGTATATTTAATAGTTTAGTCTGTAAATAATTTATAAAGACTTAGTAAATGACTGATTGGGGTTTTTTTGAAAATTCCTAACCAACAAAACCACAGGGTCTGTTTAGAACCAGAACTTGGTTTACAAACCATTTAACAAATAATTATAAATGACTGTGATCTAAAAATGCTTAATTTTAGATAAAAGAAACTTAAGTTCCTGATGGTCTTGAGTCCAAGGTATAGTGATTTACAAAAATGTGGTACCAAAGTTAAGATGTACTTTTGACCAAATAGTTTCCCTGATGTTACCATATGGCACCAAAGCCCTTGCAGGCAGTTATTGACATCTTCAGCACAGGTATTTCTGATACTGGTTTTCCTTGAGTCACATTGGGCCTGTAGCAAAACCAGTCTAAATTTTCAGTGGGCCCAGAAATGACTGGGTTTATGTTACTAAAGAAGGGTCCATTTCTTCTGTGAAATTAAAAGCATGTTCTCTACACAAACCCAGCTGAAGAGCAGATGGCAGTCTTCCACATCTCTCCAAGGCTAATATTATATTGACTTGTCACTTGTCTGACATAAACTGAACTAACTATCAGATCTGCACAGTGATGGAGGATCAGGCAAGCTGTTTATTATTGTCAAGGTCACACTGATCTTTCTTAACTCTCTAATGGTCAAGGAACCCAAAGGTGGCCATTGCCAATGGCGCTGCTGCAAAGAGTTGTCATCTTTTTTCCACTTTGCCTCTTTTTGTTTAATATGCATTAACTCACCTTTCCAGATGTATCTCTTTCTTCAGAGTTTTCCTCTTTAATCAAGCTACCTGGTTTAGTCTAGATGACCAAGTTTAAAGGAGCTGAAGTTGAAGGAGATGAGATTAATCCCTCTCTTTGTATTTTAATCTGTAGGGTAAATTGAAGAACAGATGAAACACTGGCTAATGAAATGTTTCAGATGTCTTTGTTTTGCACACAAGTTGGTTTAAAACATTTAGGAACATTCAGGAAACAATTGCAATGCTAAGAAACAAAGGCCTCTTGAGACTATCAAAGCATAAGAATGTTGCTGAGAAATGGATGTCAGTCGTTTGTTTTATTGCCTCTTGGAGTGTTGCTTGGAGGAGCCTTCTTAGAAGCATTCCCATCATAAACAGCATTTAGATATCTTTTTCTTTTGAAATGAATTCCAGTATGCCCGACATTAAAAGGTTTACCACAGTCACAGGGGATAGAGAAGAAATGTTTTGAATAATTTACAGAAATTAATTTTAATATTTCATTGGAAGAAAATCTTTGAAGATATAGAACAAATACTACTGGGTTATGTGTATACGACACATGAATGTGCAGATACTATACAGATAGATAACATGGTAGGATGAAGAGTTTTATAGTATTTGCAAAATAAAGCTTTGTAAAGTAAATATCCATGTTAGTGTAAAGCTGGTATTGCTGTAGCTTTTGCTAACTCTGCAGGCAAAGCTCCACATCTAAATGGAAATGTATCTTCACAAGATAACAAAATTACTACAGATTGTGGCTGCTCCAAAAATGGAACATTTTGTAAAACTTAATTTTGGAAATTATTTTTTAAAATTAATTTTTATTTAAAAATTTATTTATTTTAAAATTTCACTTCTGAATTTAACAAGGTAGAAAAATAAAAATATTCCACTTTTTACTATTTCTTTCTTTATATTTTGATTTTAAATTAAAAGTCTTCACCTTTAATTTACTAATTGAAGCTGTGACTCAAGATACCTAGAAATCATTTTAATATCATAATGAAATTAAAATGATATCTTTATAATGTGATGAATTACCAGTTATTGTTTAATGCCCAGGGGAAAAAAAAAAATGACATTACTAAAATCCCTCCTAAGGATTTGTGCTCTGTGGCTGGTTTAACAGAGGGGATCAGTGTTTTCAGACCTCTAGCCACATTATTTCAGGGTGCTCACTTCGTGCATTTAATCTGATTGATTGTGACAACAGCAAAATGAATGCAAAACACACTCCATCCAAAAAGCCACACGGTGGTAGTGTAGTGCAGTTCTCAGGTCCATATTGTATGGGTTATACCGTTTAACACACTCATAAGCTTTCTCACAACTGTTGCTAGGGAATTATATCACTTATAAATCATGTGAAGACAGTGTGTTACATGACTAGCATAATTATCTCTAACTGTTAAAAGTCAATTAAAATTTTCTAAGGTTTAAGCTTGAAGCCTGCTGAAGTCTGTAGGATATTTGCCATTGTCTTCATTGCTCATCATAAGCAAGTTATGAAATGGATGAGAAATAGTGTTCAGGCCCTTTCCTTTTTCCTCCATCCTTCCTTGAATTTGCAGATGGTGGTTTTCTCCTTTTACCCAACAGATGCTTCTTGTTCACAGCTGTTCTCTAGTGTCGGCATCCAGTTTCCCAGCCCACTAGAGCTGTAGCAGAGAGCTGGGGGCACCATGGTGCCCTGTCCCCTGCAACAGCAGAGCCCCTGCCAGGCTTGGCTGGGCTCGGGCCCTCAGGGGCTCAGCCCTGGCCCATGTGAGCCAACAGTGCTGTTGTGTCAGGATTTGTAGAGGACCCATTGCTTGAGCTGGGCATGGGTTTTCCCTTTCACAGGCAGGTCATTCTCAGAGCCACAGAATGGAAAACGCATACTGTTGGTGTCAATGGAAATTTTGCTATCAGATTAAAAATGTCCCCAAGATATTATCACCAATCTCATCCCGAGTATGATGATGACCAGAAAACTTATGTTCTTAAATCAGTACTAACTTTGAATATAGACTATACAATAGTTTAAGGAATGAAAAACACTACTTTTTTCTTCTTTTTTTTTTTTTTAACAGGAGTAAAAATGGATTAAAGAAGAGAAAACTGACCAAGTATGTAACTTCCTTGATATTTAAAGAATTAAAAAAATATATCACCTTAGACCAAACATGCATTATGGAGTACTTGGTATAGTGATGTTGCAGTTACAGATCTGGAAAGCTTCTTGATAAACACATCTTGAGAAAGATATCTGGAGGCAGAAAACAAACAATAATTGGACAAAAGCAATTCTTCTCAACAGATAGGTTGTGGTAAAACAGTTCCTTACTGATAGAAAACTGGTCATCAGGGAAAAAGATCAATTATCCAACTTAGTGATTCTAACAGAGCTTATCCTTAGTTAAAAATTACAAATGGTGAAAAACTGGAATGCATTTGTTTATATTGATGTTTCCCTCTTGACACGAGGCTCTCATTATAGCTGTTGCTAGAACATTAGATCATTAATGCTAACGGGTAAACAGGAGTAATTAAGTGGTGATAAGACAGCTTCCTTTGGGCATATTGCCTCAAAGTAAATGAAAAGATTACTGTATACATGCTTCAGTAGCTTGTAAATTAGAGCATGGTAATTAGGTGAGGGAAGCTGTTTACCTGTGTATGATTATTCAGAGAGTTAGCCTAATTATTTCTCTGTTATGTTCAGGGGCTGTGCCTGTACTAACAGATAGACCCTCACCTGGTGAAAAAGTCTGCAGAATGATGGGAGTCACTAAATCAAAGCTAATTTATACCTGCTGACGCTCTGCATAGTTTTGTATAGTTATCGACCACTTTTTTTATGCACTATCTCTTTGGGAGGAGACTTTGACCTCTAATGACAAATGTGTGTATGTCTCAAAGTCATCAGAGAAAGCAGTCATGGCAGTGGCATCCAAAACGCTGTTTCAGGGGATTTTTTTCTTGATGGACCTTCTAAAGAAATCAAAACCTAAATATGAAATGCATTTTTCTACATGAACAAAGCTCAGATGAGTGTCTCTGCCAGGTGTGAAAAGATCTGAAAGCAACATTTTACATGGCACAAGAGGCAACTTAAATGAAGCAGCAGCTTCCCTGGTGCCAGAAGCACACTGGTGGGATGGTACTGAGAGTGGGCCTGTGATGGGGTGCTGGATCACCACTTTACTGTGGTGCCACCCCTGGGGACATACCCACCTGCAAAAGCAGTTCAGGGACCAGGGAATCATAGGAAGGGTGCATGGGCCATTCCCCTACTCTCAGACCAGTGGTTTCCCTCAGGTAGGACAACTGCAGCCCCCCCAAACCAGGGTGCTTATTATCATCAGCACAAGCAGCTGCAGAATTTTGCTCACACAGAGCGATCAGCAACCCCCTCTCTGCCTCTCTTTCTGGTGCTATTACAGTATGATGCAGATAATGAGCAATGTGCCCACCATGTGGTGGCACTCAACCACAAGACTGTTTTTTTCGTTTTATTGCTTTCTAGCTTTAACTAGAAATTACTTGATAGTATTGTGGGGAAAATAGAAATAAAATGTACTAAAAAATATTTTTTTTTCTTAACTTCTGTGTGTTTTGCTTTTAAAGCCCTGTCCAGTTGGATGATTTTGATGGATACATCAAAGATATGGCTAAAGACTCAGATTATAAATTTTCTCTGCAATTTGAGGTAAGTCTGTGGGGACTCTGTCCTCTCGTAGCTGCCATGCCTAGATCAGCTTTTTCCAGAAGTTAGGTTTGCGTGGTATGTTCCTGTGCTCTGTGTTGTTTAATATGTGCTGTTGGTAGGTGGGGCAGCTTCACTTCCAGTTTTGCAGAATTTAAAAGGGAATCTTGGTTAAAGGCTGCATTTAGTGAGCTGACTTGAGTGGCTCATTACATGTGATTCAAGATCATTGTCAGACTGACATACTTCCTTTTAAGTTTTTAGGATACGCTAGCAGCCTGAATTGAATTCAGGATGTCTTTATTTTATGTATTTATTGCCCTAAATTTGAGGGGAAGCATTGAAATGAGAAGGTAATATCAAAAATCTCTTTAAGAGCAGGGAGGTCTCTCTAAGACCGGTTCAGGTACATTCTCTTAATTACTCATAATTTAAAGTCAGCTTAGTATAATAGTATAAAACTAAAAAGCTCCTGTCCCAGGGCTAACTTAGGAAGATTTAAAGATGGAAACAGAATGGGAAGGACTGTCAGGGTGTTAACACCATTCTGGGTGGCTGCCATGTTCCCTTCCTGACAGTGAAAAGATCCATCATATATTAGCTGTAGCTACTGAAGGGAATGAATGGTTAGAGAGATCTTCCAAGCATTCCCCAGTATCAAGATCAAAAGCCACTTGAGGACTTGAAGAAAACCCTTTAAGTAGGGTGGATGACCACCACAGAAAGAACTTACCAACACGCTGGTTTAATGCTTTTTGGGCTAATTAAGTGCAGGTAGAGAGAACCAGTCTGCAGCCACAGCCTTGGGTGGCAGCAGTGCGTTGGCAGCATCAGCAGGAGAGACCATATCGTTGCTCTCTAGCTGTTTGTTCAGCTCTCTAGCTGAACTCAGAGGCATCAGATAAGGAAAGTCAGTGTAATCCTGCAGTCAGTTTATAAAGTGATTTATGACCATTTTCGGTCTGGTACCTGCCACAACTAATCACTTCACAAAGAATTATTTTTTTAATGTTTGAGAGTTTCACCCTGGTATTTTTCTTTCTGTTACCCCAGGAGCTAAAACTGATTGGGCTTGACATACCCCACTTTGCTGCTGATCTTCCCATGAATCGCTGTAAAAATCGCTACACAAATATCCTGCCGTGTAAGTACAACACATACAGGCTCCTGCTAAAGTCCCTCAAGAGGGAAAGAAAAATTTAGTAAGAGAATTGGTGAATCAGGACAGATTTTCTGACTGATAAAAGCCTGTTCTAAAACCTGCCCTTAGAGAGAGCCAGGCAGTAGGTATTTTTTGTTAGCTTTGAAGAGACATAGCTTTCTGGGGACGTTTATCAAGACAGGAGTTTGGAAGTGAGAAACACAAGGTATAGTAATGTTACTATATTTCTCTTACAATTTTAATGAAACCTAAATAAGCCCAAAGGCATGGCAATTGGAGCATGTATTTTGCAGAACAGTGGTGGTGCATCTGTGTAGTGTTTACTGAAGCAAACATTGCTCTCTGTTGGTAAATACAAGCATTTTCTTTTTGTTTAATAGATTTTTTTTCAGTTTTTATAGGATTAATTTAAGTTTTGCCTAGTTGGAGATGAGTGCCCTTTTTCTTTTCATTTTACAGATGATTTTAGTCGTGTCCGGTTAGTTTCAATGAATGAAGAAGAGGGATCTGACTACATTAATGCCAACTACATTCCTGTGAGTACAGAGATTTGGTCAGTGTAAAGAGCAGTGTCCTGCACAGCAGTTAGAGTGCGTCACCTGAAACAGCACAGTATCTCCTGAAAGCTCAATCGCGTCTTCAGCACCTTCTTCAGCTTCCAATATTTTGCCTACAGCGAACTGTGCTTTTCACCAGCCACCAGAAAAAAGGTGGTAGTGGGGGAAGATTTTTGGCAAATTTCGCCATTGTAGCACTGGGTGAGCTGTAAATCTTTGTGGAACCTAGATTAGACTGGTAGGGAAATGGGGAGGAAATGTTAAGTGATTCAGTGGCTTTTTAAGACAGCTAGGAAAAACATAAACTTCTAAATGAGAGACTTTTCCAGGTTTCTACAGCACATGGAAAAAGGATTAAGCCAGACACTCCCCAACTGACAAAATGCACGCAGCCCAGATGGTGCGTGGAGGGAGCTTCTGCTTTCTGCCTCGTCTCTGGTGCTCCCGGTGTGCCTCCCTCTGCCTGGCATAGAACAGCTATTCAGCAGGAGCAGCACCCAGGGTTTTAGGATAATTGAAGTATACGCAGATCTGTAGTCAGTTTGACACTGGGGGTGAGCTAAAACCTCATCAGCTCTTTCCACTGTCGCCTGAGCTTGTGTAGTCACCCAGGCTTTTTTCTGCCGCTGCTGCAAGGTTTTTCCCCTCTGTTATCCTCCCTTGCTGTGGTTCACTGTAAGCTGTGTACAGGGACAGCAATGTTCACTGGGTTGCTCTGCATGGAGAGGAGGCAGGACACTACAGTATCCATTTAGAAAAAGACCTTTCACCTGGGGACCATAGGCAAATGAGCATTTCTGCACCCTTGCCAAAAACAGAAGACAGAGCTGGCCCTGGCTCTGGTGGAGAAGGCTGAGTCAGCATTATGGAAAAGGGAGGAGCCCTCAGATGAGTCAGTGAAACCACTCGTTTGTCACTGTGGCATTGCCCAAGCGTGTACTGCTGAGCACGTTGCCTGCACTTTGTGTGTCAAGAACATGAACCTAAACACTCAAGCTGCAAGTGCCGGAGCTCACAGTGTATCAAGAAAGAAAAATATTCCAGTGTTCAAAAGCATCATTCAGAACTCATGAAACTTCTATGACATGGGATTATGGATAATAGGATTTTATGTAGTGGTCCTTTTCAGATTGCTCAGTTCTGCTTTTTATAGTTTACATCTCTTTTATTTATAGCATAGCGCTAACCATAGAAACTGGGACAGACATGTCATCTCAATGTTTGGCTTTTCCTGATGATTACTTCTCCACTGAGTACCTGCCTCCAAACACAGATACTAGTGGTGATCTGTGTATCTGTAGTAATAGAGATTTGACACTTAGGTCAGACATAGACCATGCAGTCAAAAAACCAGAAAATTCTGTGTAGTGCAAAAACTCAGATTGAGCTGACTTCTAGAGATGTCTGCAGAAAAACATTAATGGAAAGTGCTTCCAAATCACGAATATTTTTACAATCTGCATAATGTGGTGGCACAGAAATCGCTCAATTTACATGGGGTCATGCTGTGTGTTGGATGTATCTTTTCCTCTTACTTGGAATATCAAGTAACTTTCCAAATGCAGTTCTGATGGTACAATCTCAGCAAATATGGTTATAGCAGATGCCAAAATGGCCATTCTTTGGATCGTTTATTATAGTCTTTATAATGGTCTTTTGTTTTGGAGAGGGAAGGAGTCTTCCCAGCTAAAAGCATGTTGATGGAGATAGGAGAAGAATACATGGATGTAAAGCATCTGAGCTTCAAGAAAACATAGCAATGATAATCTGTTAAGGGTGTTGACTCAGCATGTTCTCTATTCTTTTAAGCAGAATTCTAATTAATATTTTATTAATTTAAGTCCCTGTAACATAAACACGTGCACATAACCCTGCTCATTGCTACTTTCCATTTCCATTAGTGACTGAAAATCACAGGCACTGCTTGAGATGAGCAGGCTAAGCATCTGTAATTGCTTTTGTGCCTGTAACAAAACAAAATCTTAGAATATGAAATATGGAAGAAGCTGGAACATCTTCCTTCTTTCGTTCTAGATTGCTTATACTTTAGGAGCATCAAAAACAGGAGAAAGTTATCATCTCAAAATAAATACTAAAAATCATGAAGTAGTTTCTTTATATTAGAAATTACTTGAAAAACTAAAAAATGAACTTGAGCAAGCTAAAAAATACATATGCCAGAGAAAAGTATGTGTTCTGAAGCATTAATCATGTTGGTAAACAGCACCTGTCTCTCTTGTTTCTTAGGGTTATAATTCACCCCAGGAATACATTGCAACCCAAGGACCTCTGCCAGAAACTAGGAATGATTTTTGGAAGATGGTTCTCCAGCAAAAATCTCAAATTATTGTTATGCTCACTCAGTGTAATGAGAAAAGAAGGGTATGTAACAAAATCTTGCACTAGTATAAAAGAAACTACTCTGAAAACATTTTTCTAGTGGTTGAATTTCTTTGCATTGTTTTCTGATCATGAGTCAGCATCATAGCCAGAACTGGAAGGGCTCTTCATTCACTTATGGCAGGTGTTTCAGAATGGTTAATGGACTGGAGCATCTTTCTCATGAGGAGAGGCTGAGAGAGCTGGGATGTTCCAGCCTGACTAGGGGGATCTTGTCACTGTGTAAATGCCTGATGAGAGGGAGTGGAGACAATGGACCCCTCAGTGGTGCCCAATGACAGGACAAGAGGCAATGGGCACAAATTAAAACACGTTCAATTCCATCTGAACATTAGGAAACACGTTTTGACTGTGAGGGTGACTAAGCACTGGCACAGGTTCCTAGAGGTTGTGGAGCCTCCATCCTTTGAGATGTTCAAAAGCCATCTATCTGGACGTAGTCCTGAGCAAGCTGCTTTAGGCGGCCCTGCTTGAGCAGGGGGGTTGTACAAGATGACCTCTAGAGGTCCCTTCCAACCTCACCCTTCTGTGATTCTGTGCTTTTAAGTTTAAATAATAATAACATCTAAGAGGAACAAAACATGGGGATCAAGAATAAATATATATATAAAAATAAATTAATATTCAAAATACTTATTCTTGTTCACTATGTTTTGTTCCTCTTAGACATATTCTATTAGGAAAAGTAACAATCTACAAAATTTTCCATTCTTCACTAAATTAATGCTACCCTTCAGAAGACCAATGTATAGCTTATGTCCATAGTTAAAAAGTAGGAATGATCAGGCTGAAAATCACTGCAGGATATATTACCTCTTATTTCAGCATCAAGTAAATCGTGCTGTAGACATTGCTAAAGCTGAGGTTCGGTATACTTTTGTTTGTACTTTTTAATATATGCATATGTATGTATTCATTTCCCTTTCAGGTGAAATGTGACCATTACTGGCCTTTTACAGAAGATCCTGTTGCATATGGGGACATCACAGTGGAGATGCTGTCAGAGGAGGAGCATGCAGATTGGGTTTATAGAAATTTCCGAATTAGCTATGTAAGTGAAACATTTTGCTTGGCCCTGCTAAAGGGTGGGAGTAATTTCAGTCCAGCCATTTCTTTAACTTTTGTCCATTTCTGGCATTTGGTGGAAAACATCTAAGAGAGAGATTGATGGCCATACCCTCACTCCACATAGACAAATAGGTAAATCACAAAGCTTTCCCCTAAAATTGTTGTCTCTGAATTTCTCAGCAAAGTACAGGACTGAAACAGAAGTAGTACCAGAGCTCTGGACATTTCTGTGGTGCCAATAATTAGTGTCAACAAATACGTAAACTTCTTTTCTTTATCTCAGATATATCTTGTTGCTATGAGCCATTCAAAACTTGAACATACCAATGTAGAAACTGAAAATATTTTTCAAAAGGGCAATATTCATATATTCCTATAAAGTACACAGAAAGTACCTGAAACACAGGTGAGAGCATGGGATTTCCAAATTAAAGCTGTTCAGATTTTCAGGCCTTTCTTTCCAGCTTTGTTTCCTGCACCAGCCCATTGCCAGCACCAGCTCGTGAAGGAAAGGTTAGAGAGACGGAGGGGGTGTGAAGAAGGCTGTGCACTGGCACATTGACATTGGCCATGCTCAGCCATGACTCACTGCACTACAAAGTATGCACAAGGTGCAGACTAGGAGTGCAAATGCCTAAGTTGGCATCCATTGAAAATAATGACAAGACTGCAGTTTGCAGTTCAGATCAACTGTCCTTTACCAAACCCAAGCTACTTCAGGGTCTTTTGTATTGATTTAGTTTTTTAATATTCTTTGCCTAAGCATCTGCTGTTGAATATGAGTAGAGAGAACTTACTGCAGTAGGGTTACTTAGCCTGACCCAGAATGGCAAAACTAAAAGCTTTGCTTGTCATGGGTTTTGGTGATGACACCCCCCATCCTTCCCTGTGTTTCAAGGTCTTTTAAGTCTCAAAGACAAATGAGTTGTTTTGAGGATTTTATTTCACCTAAAGTCACTAGAGTTTTTAGAATCATAAACCTTTTTTTATAATAATGGGTATTTTTCTAAATATTTCCTTTGCCCCATAATGATTTTTTCTTCCCTTTTAGTCTTTTTTTTTTCTCTGAAACTTGAAAACAAATACTCTCAAGAGTCCAGTCTTGATTATTTGCCAAAAGCATTGTTCTTTATCTGTGGTAAAATGAGAGGAGGAGAGGGAATGGAATGTAAAGAGGAAGAAAGCCTAAACTTGTAAAATACAACAATTCTTGATCTAGAAGCAAAATAAAATCAAATCACCATGAAGAAAAAAAAAACAAAAACCAAATCCCAAATGCAGAAACAAGAGTTCATGCCTTTTTGATAATGATGGCCTTGATACGCCCTCCCCTTTTTTATCAAATATCATGTAAATTCTTTGCCATTTTTTGGGCTGACTTTACTTTCTTAGACTGTATTTGGGGGGAAAAAAAACCCAACCACAAAATTACGAAAAGCCCTCAGTCTGAGCTTGACTGCACTGTTAAAACTCCCGTGAACATAGTGCTGTTCTGCTTCTCCCACTAGGCTGATGAGGTGCAAGATGTGATGCACTTTAACTACACTGCCTGGCCAGATCATGGTGTCCCCACGACCAACGCTGCTGAAAGCATCCTCCAGTTTGTACAGATGGTCAGGCAGAAATCAGCAAAGAGTAAAGGGCCCATGGTCATACACTGCAGGTAAATGCTTCAAGAAAATGAAGAACTAAAGGGTGTAAACTGTTAAATAGGTTGGGAAACTATTGTAAGAGATTTTGGGGTTCTGCTCACCTGTTAGCTAGAGATTGTTCTCTTTGGTGTTAAGGGGTATTAGTCCCTCTCTTTGACTGCAGTGGGGCTGGGATTTCAGCCTGCACCTGTAGACATGAAGGTACTGCTTTCTGGAGAAAAGTCAGCTCTTTGGATGTTATAAACAGATGTCTTCAGGAGACACGGCAGGCAAACCTGATTTATACTAGCTCAGAGCATGCCCCTGCTTTCTCATTTCCACACCTTCACAATACGGATGGTGTGATTGAGCTGCACAGCTTCCCTGCAGAAGTGTGTCTCTGCACAGATCCTCCTACTCTGGCCACTTGGCTTTTGGTACATTCAGAAGGTAACACGAAGAGTGCTATCCTGTGCTAGCAGTAATACCAGAATCCTGTGATGTTACATGTTTTTTTTTTCTTTTTTCTGAGAAATCTGTAAATAGATGAGTTACATTGGATGAATATGTGTGCATTATGGTGACACACTCCTAATGGAAGTCAAGGCTTGATAAGATTAATCTCAGCCAACCCTACATCACCCACCCCTACATCACCCACCAGAGAGGCAGCAGTTACATTGCTGCACAATGTGTCAGCACCCTCCAGTGCTGTCTTTCCTGGTGCTGATGTGATGGTTGGCACTGACTCTCTCTTGCCACCGCTTTACACAATTTCTAGAGCTCCTTCCCGGCAAACAGTCTTTTATAGCAATATCATTGCTAGTTTCCAGATAAGGCACTTAGTGTTCTAGTGGAATGCAAAACAACAGCATTTGTAAAAGTAGCAAACCGTGCAGCCCTCCCCTGTAACTTAATGGAGAAATTCATAGGGGATATTGTTCTGGGAGTCCTAATATCAAGAAAGGCACTAGTAAGCCAGGGAAGAGATTTATATGTAGCGCTGTGGAATCAAACCCCTTATATACCCCTTAATTGTTCTGGGAAGGAATAGAAGCAAGTATCAGAGAGCTGGGTAACAACTTTAGTATTTTATTTTTAATTAGGATACTTCTAGCAGCAGAGAGAGATATCTTCAGGTAATATTTTTTTTGTATACTGTACATCTTAGATCAAGTAGATTAAAAGTGTCAATGCTATGAAATTAGTGGAAGGGGTGGAGAAAATGTATTTATCCACTCCTACAGCAATTGTTTTCAAACATTAAAGAGGGCACAGAATTAATTTATCAGTTAATGAATCTGTCAGATCAGAAGTTTCGTTGTTTTCATCTCATTCAAGATATTGACACTTTTGTTAAATGCAAGCAAGAAAAACCCCAACCTGTTTTGTGACAGTTATGTTGATCTGTCTTGAGATGAACTGTTAAACTTTAGTGCAAATACCTTCAAGGCTTTTCTGCAAAATATGACAAGACAGCAGAAAGAACTTCTGTTAATGCAAACACTTCTATCCTTAGTAGTAGGTATGGTGTTGGGATGCTCTATGAAACTCTACAATACCTGTAAAGCTATACTCATAATGAAATCAGACTTAAACGTTACATGTGAAATTGCAGTGCAAAGAATTGCATGCACATAAGAACCTCTAAAACAAAACAGCATGTCTTTTTTCTAGTCACTTAAGTTTCCCTTTGGGGGGATGAAGATTTGTCAGCTGAGTGTTTGCTGACTATTTCTGTCTCATGCTCCCAAGGCAGAAGTTCTGGAGTGTAGACTCTTCTGGGTGGTTTGTCCTTTGAGGATGACCTGCGGTAGTGCAGTGCCTTTCCAAAGCCGAGAGCTTTGCAGTGCGAACAGCTGTGGAACTGAATTGTGCAAGTTCAGCCCCAGCAGCAATCACTGCTGAGTGGGTCTCAGCAGTTATGGCTACAGCCCCTGTGGTTAGAGATATCTCATGAAATCCTTGAGGGCAGCAGTGAAAGTAGGAAGAGCAGACAGCTACGGGTAGACAAGGGTGTGCATGCATATTCTGCATGTGAATGCATGAAGAGGAGTATAGGAAGATGGAATATTTGCACTAAACAGTGGATAAAGAATTGCTGGGCATTAAGTCCTACAGATTAACCAGCCTATCTGACCTCCAGTTAGCTACATCTGATTATCACAGCTGCAGGACACCTTCTTTTTGCAGTACCACTGATTTTCCTGTTTGTCCTGATCAGAAAAACCTGAACTGAGATGCATGTCTGTGTGTTGCAGTGCTGGAGTGGGACGAACAGGAACCTTCATAGCCCTGGATCGGCTCTTACAGCACATCCATGATCATGAGTTCGTAGATATATTGGGCCTGGTGTCTGACATGCGGTCCTACAGAATGTCCATGGTGCAGACGGAGGTAAGATCAGGTCACTTCAACACTGTGAATATATCATCAGATCTATTTCATACATCTCCATAGCATGTTCATGTCCAACAACTGTTGTTCCCCCTGAACACTTGACAAAATAGCTATGAAGAGATACAATTAAGTTTTCATCTTCATTGTAATATTGTCACATTATTAATCTGCTGCGTAGGTGGGTCTGATAACATATCCACAATCTCACTGATGTGTTCCAGTGGGGATAAGTTATTCTTACCTTCTCTGAAATTAATATGCAAAAAATGCATTAGAAGAGATTAACATACAAAAAGATTTCATGCCTGTTGTACTCTTCACTGGTTAGACAGAGTATAAGCTGGCAAGCTCCAGGCATTTGAAAGTGCCACCGTCACTGTTTGCAGGCTAGGTCTGGCAGATAATTTGTTGTCAAGGATTGTTGATCCACAGCAAATCAAAGAAGATTTAGCAGGATGAGGAGAGGAGGAGGAAAACCTGCAGTGACAAAAACTGGCATCTAGAAATGAAAAAAAGTTATTATTCTCAGACCATCCTGGATCATTCCTATAAACTACCACTTTTCATCACAATTTGCTATATTAATCCAAAGGTGGCTCCTTTGTAAACACCAGAGATGTTTATCAATCTTGATGGTTGATTTCAACTGCAACTGCGTTATCACTCCTTTTTTTTTTTTTTTTTTTTTTTTTTTTTTTTTTCTGTGTACAAACTCATTGCCTGCCTGGGGCTGATGTCAAGGGCTGGGCTTTGGCGGTCGCTGAGCTCCTGCTGCGGCAGGCAGTGGCCAAGCCTGGCCGCAGAGGTCACTAGGTGGCACTGGCACTCAGGCACAGAGGCCACAGAAAAGTCTTGCCTGAAGGGACTCACAGCTCACCTGGTTCACGTTGCCTTGGGACGCTGGAAACTTGGCAGTGTCTCGCTGAGCAGTTTAAAAAAAAAACAAATGGCACAGGCCCAAAAAGGAGGTTAAACTAGAGAATACCCTGAATTAAAAGCAGTCACTCCAAATTAGCAGTCACACCTGACTGTGTGAGGAAGTCCAGGCATTTATGTGGTCTGAAACCTGCTTCAAACTCATCGATATCTCCTGACATCTACAGAACACTGGTTACAGGGGCTGCAATCCAGACTTTAGTTTTGAGACAATTGTTTTCGATTGAGATCATTGTCTCCCTGTACCTAGTGTAAGGATTTACCTAAACCTTAGTGTAAGGATGCATCAGGGTTTGCCTTCTCTCTCTTTGAAATCTAAAAGTCATCAATTAAGGTTATTCCAAATTGAACCACAGTGCTTAATCTTAGTGATGACAATACTTAGAAAAGCCAGTCCATAACAAAAACAAAAATCAAAGATAACCACAGTCTTGTTGCACAAAAACCTATCCACAAATATAACAGTGCATGCGACTGACCTGATTTACAGTGTCATTTGCACAGAGGTTGATAACTCCCCAAATAAATAACTGCTCTGTGAACAAAATCAGGTTTCAGCTTTTTATTGATAAAGAAGTTAAGCTCTAAGGAACATTAAAATATTTCAGGTGCATGTGTGACATGGATGCAATTTGTTGCACATAAAGTACTGAGGTACCTTTCTGGGAATTAATTCATTTTCAGGCAAAATAAAGTAGACCCACTTTAGCTCAGATCCATCCTGTCCTGTCCCATCCCATCATCATTCATGTGGTTAATAAGTGATTATGATGTTAGGGGTAGTTCAGGTGGATTTCATGCCTCCCCAGCTGCTATCTGTAACAATTGTGGGCTATTATTTTGGGAGCAGACACCTCACTGTACACTGTGAGGGGCTGAGGAGGGAGAGACGGAGAAGCTGTGCAGGCTGTAACTGCGAACTATCAAACTGTTTCCCTGGGTTTTTGTCATGCTTTCTGAGGTGCAAAAATGCCCATTCATTTGTTTTTTTTCTTTCAGGAACAATACATTTTTATTCACCAGTGTGTGCAACTGATGTGGCAAAAGAAGAAGCAGCAGTTCTGCATCAGTGATGTCATATATGAGAATGTCAGCAAGTCCTAGTTCAGAGTCACAGGTGGTAAGTCAGTCAGGCAAGCCTGGCCCTGCACCATGCCCACAGCCTTGCATCCTGGCTGCTCAGCAGCACCCAGCATCATGAGTGTTTGCTGCAGGAGACTTGCTGGTGGTTTGGAGCTTTCTGGGCCTCATCCTCCTCTGAGGTGATTTTCACATGGAAAGTGCAAGGAAGATCCCTCTAGCCCTCACAGTAAATAATCTTTATAATACTTTCCCAGCACTGTAAGAGTATATTCGCCCATTCATCATTCAAAGAAAAAGAGAGTCTGGACATCCCGAGTGAGCCATCTAACCATTCTCTGCTGCTTGTCCTAACACACTTTGCAAAGTTTAAGGAGGGGAGGACTTTAAATCTTCAGTCATTCTCAAGTCACTTACCAACTGCCAGGTTACCAAGGCCAGCAGAGGTTTAGGGATGCTCTGCCAACACTGCTGTTGTGGCAGCAGAGCCTGATGGAGGGTGTGATGGTAACCATAAAGCTCTGACATGAAACACTGGGAAATTATTTTAATAAATCTAGAACCAGAGAACAGGAGGGGATCTCAAACTGGTACTACCATTAGCGTAAGAGAAGCGACCAGCTTGCCTTTCCACTGAGCCCCAGTGACTGACCTTTGCATGCAACCAGCCCAGCCCAGCCCCCAGCTGCAGAGTAAAACACAGGACTCTGACCTACCGAGAGGTTTGCTGGTGGGGACAAGCTGTGAGGCCATACATCACTGCTGTTTAAAGGCTAATGAGCTTTAGTTCATCCGATGGCAGTAAAATAAACCAGCTGTAACCTTAATATTTGCTTTTGAGTGAAGCAGGAAGCTACAGACTTTCAACACAACCTAGCCTCTGAAATAGCTGGTGGAGAGCTGGGCTGTGTGTACCAATACCAGGCATCTCTGCTGTGTGGCTGTGGTGCTGCACATGCACCTTTATTAGCTTCTGCATTTATCATTCCCCTTCCCATAAAATGAGCCTTGATTTCCCTCATTTTCCCTAATGTTCAGGTAGTTTACTGTCTAATCGGAGTCCCAGAGCCCAGCTGCTTCTACTGGAGGGCTACAGTCCCAGCCTGTTTGGAGGGCTGATAAAAATATGTGCCAAGAACTGTATTTACTTCCTTTTTTATTTCTAAAGCATACTGTTTGTTTGGTTCCAGGTGAGACCATGAAGCACACCCATCTTCCCTTGCTTCAGATTTTTTTTTTTTTTATGAATGGCCAATTGTTCTGCCATGAGGGACCACTGCTTTGCAGTACATGGACAATGAAAGAAAGAAACTTTGAACTTTATGAAGCACTGGGGAGACAAAGCCTTAACGAGCCTGCGGTGTCTTTTGAACTGTTTAATTTCTGGACTTTTTTTAAAATACTGGACCAAATTCAGCTAAACAACGTGAAGGAAAAGACACTATATGTGCATAAAATAGATTGCTTCGGAGTGTTGAGTTTTTGTTTTGTACTTCTGGTTATTTTCTTTTTTTTCTGTGCAGGTTGGGCTTAAGGTTAAAGTAAGTGCAATATTTTTTTAATGGCTGACTGAAGAGCTTTCTTCATGTGTCACTGGTCTGTGCTAACGTTCATAGGAGAGCAGGCATTGTTAGTATCTAATAATACCTCATTAGTAAATAGCAAGGCATGAACATACATGAAGAGATCTGGAGATTATGAAAAGGGGTGGGGTGGGGT
>NW_020799092.1:10351758-10383903 GCF_003259725.1 Athene cunicularia | reverse complement strand
CACAATGTGTCAGCACCCTCCAGTGCTGTCTTTCCTGGTGCTGATGTGATGGTTGGCACTGACTCTCTCTTGCCACCGCTTTACACAATTTCTAGAGCTCCTTCCCGGCAAACAGTCTTTTATAGCAATATCATTGCTAGTTTCCAGATAAGGCACTTAGTGTTCTAGTGGAATGCAAAACAACAGCATTTGTAAAAGTAGCAAACCGTGCAGCCCTCCCCTGTAACTTAATGGAGAAATTCATAGGGGATATTGTTCTGGGAGTCCTAATATCAAGAAAGGCACTAGTAAGCCAGGGAAGAGATTTATATGTAGCGCTGTGGAATCAAACCCCTTATATACCCCTTAATTGTTCTGGGAAGGAATAGAAGCAAGTATCAGAGAGCTGGGTAACAACTTTAGTATTTTATTTTTAATTAGGATACTTCTAGCAGCAGAGAGAGATATCTTCAGGTAATATTTTTTTTGTATACTGTACATCTTAGATCAAGTAGATTAAAAGTGTCAATGCTATGAAATTAGTGGAAGGGGTGGAGAAAATGTATTTATCCACTCCTACAGCACTGATGTATGTTGGGTCTGGGGAGAGCACAAGACCCGAAGAATGGACTGATGAGCAGAAATCCAAACCACAAAGCCTGAAGCTGAAGCAGGCAGCCAACACTGAGAAATGGGGTGGTTTCAGTTCTTGACTATGCTACTACTAATTAATCATAGGGATTGCTCTTTTTGCCAACCTTTTAGTAACAACACTGATCAGGCTCTTATTTTAGATTAATCTAATTGAAGGGCAGCTGAGTTTCAAGGTGGGGTATCTTAGACTCCATTACTATAGCATTTAAGTGTCTGAGCAGTCTATATGGTGCCTATACTCCTCATTTGTTTATTGTTTTTAATAAGTATTAACCCTGTGTAAAAACATGAAGCTGATTCAGGTTGGGAGGGTAGGGGAAAAAAAAAAAGTGCTTTAACAGTTGTAACTATTTCTCCAAAACAGGAATTCACGATGTTACAAAAACACGGTTTTGGCATGTGAAGGGCTGGTTGTCACTTTATTGCTATGAGGCTGCCAAAGCATCAGTATGGAATCCTGCAGGGGCCTCAGGGTCAGAGTGGGGGCTCTTCTCTTTTTTTGCTGTCAGTTTCAGTTCTAGTCAGAATAATTAGCTATATATATATTATTTTTTTTGTCTTTGTATAATTCCGGTACATCATTGTGTATTGTGACATGGATGCTGTCAGAATGGATGTTGATGGCATTTTTGTAACCTGTTGCTTTGTGTCACCTCATTGGAAGTTAGCAGCAATGGTACTCGATGTAAACAAAACAAATTTGAACCGAAAGTAAACACACTGGATTGCTTACCTGTGAAGAAGTCACTATCAACAAAACAGCAAACACACCCACATTATGCTTTTTATTCACCCCAGGGCCTGCTATCACCTGTCAGGGTACCAGGGTGTAGTTTGGTAGCTCAGCTACTTCCAGGAGCCTGATAACTTCCTTCAGATGGTATTTGAATTTTTTTCTTCCTAAGAGTTATTCCCTTAGCAGGTAAATAAGTATTTATTACTTTAATATCTACAATGAAAAATCATCCTTCAAACTATCCCAACTATATTATGTAGAACTGCATAGACAACATCATCCCTCAAATAAAACACATCCTTGGGAAGGGTACTTAAGAAAAAGGACTCTACCTCTGATTATTAAAGGGGTAGATATGAAGTGCCCCCCTTCTC
The DNA here is from genome assembly GCF_003259725.1 of Athene cunicularia. Taxonomy (NCBI): domain Eukaryota; kingdom Metazoa; phylum Chordata; class Aves; order Strigiformes; family Strigidae; genus Athene; species Athene cunicularia. Next base: position 10,382,160 of record NW_020799092.1, on the reverse strand, counting down.
TTTCCATGCATCTAATGCTATTTCCACGTTTTCCAGTAAGTGCAGTCCTAAAGCAGAGCTGCCATTTCTCTAAACAAGACACACAGAGATGGATGCAAAAGGGCAGAGAGCTGTGTCTTCAGGGAGCAGACTGCTACCAAGCAAGGCTTCAGTGGTACACATTTCTTATTTTACCAGTGCACCTCAGCTGGAGGGCTTGCCATTTCAGTAGGAACAACAAAGATTTGTCTGGCCTAATTTGAACAAGAGACAGAATTATACATGAGCACTTGACTATTCAGACTTTGCTTTCATGCTTTCAAAAAAAATGTATTTCAGATTTTTGTGCTGTGTTTACTGAGAAAATATGTCTAGAGAACTGGGGGTGGGGGTGGGGCAGGGACAGAGCAGGAAATAAACCCCACCAATGTAATGTTCTTGCTTTCTTATCTACTGTCTCCTCCCTCCTGCTGGCCGTTGCCCATCAAGTCTACATTTATTCTGTATCACAGACCAGAGTAAACAGGTTACTCTTAAAACATTCACAGGCACACAAAATATCACAGTGTAGGCTGGCTGTAAGAGCTCGCTGAACATGACAGGGCACAAGATTGCTGCAAAGATGCCAAAAAGCACGTTGTTGCAAATGATATTGCCAGTTTTTGAATGCATGCCAAAAAATAATTCCATTTGCTCAGTAACAGGTGTGTATTTTTCCTTTAATAGCTACTTAATCACAAAATGAATTACAATGAAAACTCCTTCAGAAAAAATACTTTTTCTTACCCCATACAGTATGCAAAGCTGGATAACTTGGTGTGTTGGGATGGCAGTGGAAGGTTCAAGATATATGTAAAATGATTGAAAGAGTCTGGGAGAGAGTGTGGTTCAGAAGAGTCAAGCAGAGCCTTTTAGCCTGAATTGATACGTCATACTTTTGGTTTTATGTTGTCACGCTCCTTGAAAGCAAGTCCAAACAGACAATGTTTTGGACTCATGCTGTATGATGATAAGGTTTCCAGCATCTGTCAAAATATCAAGTCATTGCAGCTGTAAAGCTGTCTGAAGCTTCAGGTTTTGTTATAGGTGTTTTGAATTACAGATTTCATGCCTATAGCTCTGCTGACCCCATAGATGCTCTGTATTGATCTGCTGCTCTTACAGCCTCTACTGTCCCAGATGTATGTAAAAGCAGCTCTGCACAGTGAGCAACCATTAACTGAAAACAGGGCAGGTTCTCTCGTTGCCTTATGCTGTGCTTGCTGTCAAGGAAGGAACAAACAAATAAACCTAAGGATATGTTTTAGAAGAGCTAGGAAGTTTTTAACCATCTCTGACAGTGTTTATCTCTCCAAGAGCACCCTGTGCAGTTAGCCCTGACATCCTTGGGTCATCAGAGCTATTTCCTTCCCTTCTCACACAAGGTTGAGAAGTCTTGTGCTTTGCTTCATTTTACAGTTTTTTTTTACTGCACCTAAAGAAGATAAAGTTGCCCCTTGTCAGCTATTCAACATAAGCTTAAGCACCAAAATGGCCCTTCCCTCCTCAGTTCATTAACCACGCAGTCACACCACCTCCCTCCCACTTCTAACTTCTTAAAAGGCTTGTGTGAAAACAGTAGTTTCATTCAGGCAGGCAAAAGTTGTTGCTTTCAGCCATTTTTTGTAAGAGGATAACGTTGTTAGTATTGCTGCCATGGATGGGAGTGGGTTGAACGTTGCTGCTGCTGGGACAGGCACCAGTGGTGACTAGGAAGCATCTAGGAAGTCTCCCTATTTTCTTTCATTTCCTCTTCTACTCTGTAAGTATTACCAAGATACAGAAGCACAGACTAATGTCCTAATACTGGTTTTGGTTTGGATGCTAAGGAAGTAGTAAAAGGCTAAAGATGCAACCTCATCATGTAACTGCAGAGAAACAAAAAATATACTGGAAAGCCAAAGGCAGTTAAATAGGCACTTACTAGCAAGAATTTAACAAACACAGTCATAGTAAAAATTCAATGTTTGTGAAATATTCAAACGCAGCACCCAATACATGCTTACAAATTCCCTTATGTTTGCACTGCCCATATGTAATGCTGTTGCTTGTATGTAAAGGTGGGAGGCTGAGCACAGTATTATTCCCTCAAATACTCTTGTGGTATCAGACTCAATCCTTAGACAGGGCTGTTTGTTTTTGTGTTTAGCTATGAAGACTTCAAAGTTGAGGTAAAACATAGAAAAACTGGGTTCCTATAAAATGGTAGATTGGCTGGAAACATGGATTTCCATTCATACATCCCCTTATGCATGAGATGCAGCCCAGGAAAATGAGTGGAAGATATCTGCTTGAGTAAGTATCTGGTATTCAAGCTAGAGCTTGCTTCTGTGTATGTCTTCAAAGTGCCTTCCCATAATAAAAGTAAAAATTCTGCTAGTTACCAGTTTCATAATTAGAAAGACTTAATTCACATCATGTAGTTATTCATGGGTTTCTCTTTGTTCCTTTAGCTAAACTAGTAAAGTACTGATGTTACTGTTCAGCAAAGCACTTCCAGGACACTTTCAGAGTTCCACACTGATGAATACAGAGCCACTGGGAGCTTTGCACATTTCAGACTATCATATCATTTTGGATATCTACTTCCCCATAAACCACTGATTTCTGCACACATGAATAACATGGAAGTCTGCACTTATTTCCCAGCCGCCTCAAACCCACTAGCTTTTATACAACACAATGTTTTGGAGCAATTAAAGTATGTATAAAAATCTTACAGATCAGAGTTTGTCTGAGCAAAGCACTGTTTAACATTTGAATTGCTAGATGGTAAGTAATCTGTTCCATGCATCAATATCAGTTAGAAGTGTTCTTTACAAAATAAATGTGAGATTTCACAGTGGTTTCCTTTTCCCATGGTGTCCCAAGGGAACAAGCAGACTAAAGGAGTAGGAAGAAGTGCCTTGATGTTAAATAGAAAGTGTAAAACTGCTGAGTGAACATACATGGCTAAAACTCTCCCTCCACCCAGTTAAAAAGGCAGACTTGATTGCAGCAAAAGTAAAGTAGTTCTTATGTTATCAAACACGACTCCTTTTTCCACATGAAATAAGGCACTTTTCTGATATTTAAAAAAATTTTCTTTTTCAAAGACACTTTTCATGTATCACATCTTTCTAAAAATATTAGTGTAAAAAAAAAAAATAATCCTCACTGCTCAAATCCTAAAGAAAACATTTTTGAACGATACTGTATTGTACCACTGTTTTAATTTAAGACATTGAAAATTTGGAAGAAAACAATTTATTTTTATTTGAGGAACCCCAAATGAGATCTCCTTTTGATTTCTCTTAACTGCCAACAAGCTGAAAATATAAAAACTGCACAGCTGAGGGGTGAAGCTGCCTGTAGTGATTTAAATCATCAAAGAAATTTCAGCAAATAGGGAAACAGTATCTGCCTTAATGCCATTCAGATTTTACAGACTAACAGAACAATCATGAAGTCTAGTTCAGCAAAGTTAAAGGGTAAAATACAACTCAAGTTGTACTGGGCTGTTAAGTCATTAGTAGTTAATTTTAAAACTATGAAACACAGAAACAAAGAGACCAATCAACCCCCAAACCCCCAGATTAGTCTGCTTATCCCTTTAAACTATGGAGGGGGTTTCCTGTTACCCTCCCAAGTATCTCCAAAGATGCCTCTGAGCACACTGACCACATTCAAACTTGTCTGGCTCTTTCTATAAAACTTAACAGTTACACAGAAATCCAGCTTCAAAAAAAGAGAAGGTGTGAAGCCACCTCTTTTCTCTCAGAGATGAATCATGGGGGCTTCCTCCAAGACCTCTGCATGCCAAACTCCACACAGTCTGAAGAGTCTCAGAGCTGATGCCTCCTCCTGGGCAAAAGCAAAGCAAAGCAAACCATATGCTGAACGCTAGATTAAGCTTGCAGAGAACATGAGTATTGGCTTCATACTGAGTAATTAAAAGGGGAATAGAGGTGCAGGTAACCACCACAATGCCTTTTATGGAATCAGACATACTTTCCATGAGAGAAGACAGTAGTATTTTTAAATATGAGTTTTAACGACCTTTTAAAAAGTTTCCTGCTCCTGTACTTACAAGTAACAAAGCATCTTTATAAGAGACGCTTCAGATCTTCCTTTATTTTCTTAGTCATTCACCATCCAGTGCAAGAGACTGGTATACAGTGAATACTCTTCAGGCTAGATATGGATGCTTACTAGAGAGTGTGAGGAAGAGGAAATTTTAAATGTGAATCAGAGAATAAATCAAGCCTTTGGAGGTTTGGGCTTGATCTTTAATGATAGGCAGGTAGTGAGACAGACAATTTTGCCCCCTAAAGCTATGTCTGTAGGTTGAATGGATGCAGTTATCATGCAGGTGTGCTGGTTCAAATGTTTCCTAGAGGGAGAAAGCAATTGAGAGTCATTGTTTCTTTCACTGGGTAAGACAAGAATCCATTTCTTAGTAACTGCTATAGCAGTTGGAGTCTTCAGTTGGGATTTGTCACTTCTTGACCCATTTCTGGATATGACTACATTTAAATGACATGTGTACAATCTATGTACTTTTCACAAGCATAAAGAATATATATAAAATGTAAAAATATAGAGACACACATAACCAACACACAGAAGTAGTATTTGTAAAGACATTTACAATAAATGGCACTAAACACCTTTATTAAGATTCTTTAATTTTTCTATAATGAAAAATGAATAGGATTTTTTTGTTCCCTTATACACAGAGGAAGAGCAAACTAATGGCAAAAATCAAGAACACTTTCTTATTTCAATACCATCTTTGTAGCCACAAAGATACAACTATTTAACAGACAAGAAATACTGTTTATTGCAGATTTTAAGCTTTCATGTGAAAAAGGCACTATGATACTTAATCAAACTAGATGATTAAATCTGTCTAAATTAAGTGATATTATATATTATATATAATACATATATTATATATAAAATCACACAACCATGTGAAATAACAGAACGTTTTGTGACAAAAATCATTGCATCTTCAAAAATAGTATTTGCTGGAAGGGATATTTCCTTTTCTCTCCCTTTTGCCTCCAGAATCCACTTTTCCAGAAGATTACTTTTATAAAGGTACAATAGCTTTTTACATAAGGAAAAACTGACATCTGGGATCAACACACAGAGAAGTCTAGATTATACACTGTTCTTCTGATGAGTTAAATTACAGACAAAAAAATGCAAGTATATTTAAAAAAAAAAAAAAAGTACTGCAAATTGTTTCATGGCTACCTACAGCATATCTGATCACCTCTTTGAGCTGAGCTGTGTTACTATTTTCTAGTTATTTTTTCTTGTGCAATACTATAGTTCAGCACGAGTGAAATATTGATAAAAATCAATTTACAGAGTATTATTGTGCTATAAACAGCATCATTAGTAATAAAACATTTTGGGAATGATGCAAGAAAGATTCAGTCTAAGTTGGGCTGCTGTTCATTCTCTAAGCATTTCCTCTCCAATTGCTGGCATCAATGACTTAAGTATACATCCTGCAGCCAAACGCACGACAGGAAAGACTTGAGCCAAAAAGACATAATTGCACACTACAGCAAGAGATGGGATTCAGAATCTTATTATTACTGAAGGAGGGTTCAAATGCTTTTTTATTGCTGGCTCAGCTTCCCTCGGATGAATCACAAACACAGACACGTTCCAGTTTATGTCATGTTAATTCCATAAAGCCAAGCCTCATCTTTGGGTGTAAATGAGTGACATGCCAATATTTTCACCTGTCAGGAATCTCCATTGAATTTCTCATCTTGTAGTTTTTAATGAGAAGCCAGCAGCAGGTAGTTCTGCAGAGGCTACTGTAAATTTTCTTTATGGTGGCTAGTTACGTTTACAATATAATAAGACATTCCCCTTCATTGCTTTCTAAAGCAAAGCTGAACGGTATAATGCTATGGACAATGGAATTAAAGAAAAGAGGAAACATTTAGTGGCTGCTTCCTTCATCAAAGGACTCCACACCTGAATCTGTGGCAGCTGCACTGATTTTTTCTTGTCGTCTTCTCATAATTTCTTGCAGTTCTGAACTACCACTGTTAGCCTATAGACAAATAAAAAAAGGAAGAGTTTACTAATGGTTTTGACATGTGATTAAGTTCCTCTGCCAGCATTTTATTAAGATAGATGTTTGAACAAATTAAACTCACCCTGCAGCTCCAGAACTAAAAATATACAAAGAATCTGGTTAAATAACATTTGAAGTAGGAAATTATTTACGATATCTTTAAATATGGACCAGAAAAGAACCTGCAGACTATTAAAAGTGTCAGCCTGACTTTCAGCACTGCTGAGCATCTTTAATTCTCACACAAGCCCCTGGAAGTATTGGATATTTATGGGGTGAAATATGACAGTGAAAGCAGGGTTAAAGCTCAGCAATTTTGTTAGGATTCCACGCTTTAGTACTTAAAAATCAGGGCGATGCTATTTAGAAATTAAAGCACATAAATCCTTGCTGGTTTTAGATCTATGTAAACACAAAATTCATGTACGCATGTGGGTTTGCAGATCCAAGGCCTAAGTAAGGATTCAATCTTAGTATCTCACTTTCACAATACACCAACATGCACTTGCTGTTTAGAGACACAGGTTTCAAGCTTAGAGCACAGTAGTAAGAATTGAATCATATCACTATATTAGCAACAGTGAAGTATTGTGCAGACAAGGCTTTATTTCACCTTTTAGGGTGAAAAACAGGGCTGCTCAGCTAGCTGCAAACAGATTGTTTTGTCAACATAAATGAAGTTATTAGCAAGGCCAGGACATCTATCCACTAGAGCAGAACTTTCCAAAGCATGCATGACTTTTATTAAAACTAGAGGATTATAAAGCAAGAGCCATATCCGCTACTGTGTTATTTGTCTATGATATGACCTTCCAAGCTTCAAAGCCAGCTTCCAAAATAGCTTCTGAATAAGAAGAAACTGTTTTTGAAATTTTTAAAACAAATTTAAGGACTGCTAAGAGGAAAATCTTTCAACTGATTCTGAACTTTGAAAATTTATCCCATTACATAAAATTTAATTTAGATTTATCCTATTATATCCATTGCAATGCATCATCTGATGCCATTACCTGGCAGACAGGTTAGATATCCACAGGGAGGGAGACTAGGATGCTTCTCCTAGGTAAATTATCATTGCTCTCTTCTCAGCATGGAAGAGCAAAGCAGGGGCCTTATAACCGACTCTCTGAAGGTGAGGGAGCAGTTTTATTTATCTTAATTCATCATCAGATACAGAGCAAGTGCAACAGTCAACCATTACTGAAGTCATGCATAAAAAACATCAGCAGATACCCACCAATGTGCTTTATCAGAGGTCATGTAGAAATATTTTTCTGAAAATGACTGAGCAGTTGAGGCTGAAACTGTTTACCTTCCTGATAACATCAACAACAAAATGACTGATGAGCTTGAAATGCTGCTCAACTAAACCAACTGCAACACATCATGTGGCACAGCCCAACAGGCCCATCCTACTCAGAGGCAGGGTACAGCACAGCTAAGTAGCCTATGGCTGTTCTTAGAAATACAGTTTTTGATACAGACTGCTAGATCTTGACCTTAGTAATTTACCCAGCTTAGTCTCTAACCAGATCATGAGGTTATCAGTAAACTCCACCGTTTGATCCCACTTCTGTGCCTGGGTCGTTCCTTTCACTGAGATGTCAAAGAGAATAAGCTATTCTTCCAAGCATTTTGATACATAAACTAGACAGAAACCATTTCCAGATTTAAAGCAATGTGTACCCATGCTTCCTATTGATGGAGAAAGAAGAAAACGAGAATGTGGACCTAAACTGTTCCCTTCTGGAGATGACAAAGGTCTGTTCAGAATATTGTGTCTCTATAATTATCTTCTGTAGCACTTTTCAACACCTGAGCTTGAAATGCTCAGCAAAAGAAAAGAAAACACACATAAAAACTGATAATCATGGAATCTATTAATATTTTCAATTTCCAATAAAAAAGTAAATTCATATATATGGCCAGCCAAGTTGCTGTAATGCACTGTACTTAGCATACACGGTGAACTTCAACTCTCTGGAGCAGCCCCAGAAAACAGCTCCAGAGAGGGATACTTTGACCAGTACAAAGAGTGTTGTGCATCCTGCCTCCTCCTGAGACACCACTGCTTGCCACCACCATTTCGTCTGGCAGAAAGGAGGTGTTTGACCCTGGCTGTGGCCAGCTCTCTGCTGTCTTGACACACTGGTCTTGCACAGAGTTATCCTTCTGCTTTTGCTTGGCCAGGCACAGAGAGCTGTTCAACCCCAAACACCTTCCCCACACTTGTGAGGGAAGTCTTACTTGGTCTTCTTTATACAGGGGCCACAAAACTCTACTGGGAGTTTAGCTTCCTTGGATGTTTTAAACTCTGGTGTGACTCAGGGCTGAATGGAGTCACCATGACAATAAAGTGTGGTACCTATTCATTTTTTCCTTGTAAGGGTAAAATTACTAAATTCCAACAACAATTGGAATTCCAATTACAAAATACTGGATTCCTCTGCCTGAGGTAAAAGAACACTAAAAAGAAAATTGCAGCTGCATAAAGGTGAAGATCTGGTTCTCTGTATTTGGTAATGCAGCCACACATCTGAGAGGTAGGCCTTTCACTGGCTAGCAAAAACAGTATGAATCCAGAAACACTTGTGGAAGATCCCAAGTAGAATTAACAAATAAACATGAGGCATGGAATTCTGTTAATCTAGAGATTGTGTGGGTTTGCTCCATCTCTGGCTATTATTGCTATTTGTACTTAACTCACAGGTCATTTACTGCAATATGACACCACAAGTACTACCTAGAGAACTTCATGAAAATTTATCACTGTTTAATCATGCAGGACAATTATGGTGGTCAAACCCATAACCCAGTAACTAATTATATAAAGCATTCAATTGTAAAACAGGTACAAGTACATGTGTGCTTAAATGCTTCTGTTATTAAAAGCGTTTCTAGTTTGAGCAGTAAGAACACAGCCCTGTTTGGAACAGGCAAGCTCATCTCTGCTAGGTCACATGTAGACATTGTGGCTGTGATACTCATTCCTACAGCTTCTCTTAAAACAAGGACAGCCTTCCTGAACCCTGCAACTTGAAATATTATAGGGACAGAAAGGAAGAAGTGTCTTAATGGTTTGGGTAATTCAGAAAACAACAGGCTAAAGCAATCAGGAATTGCATAAATTCTGAAATTCATCAGTTAAACCTCACTTATTTGAGGCAGAAATAAATACTTCAACTACCTTTTCACTAACAAAATCCAATGACCTTGTTAAACTCTCAGTGCCTGTTTATTAACACTTGTAGAGCATTTATTAGGCAAGTTCTGACTGCTCATTTTCCTGCAGAGTGAGACCTGAGGCAAGCAGAATAATAGCATAGAAGAAAAAAAGAACAGACTTCTATAATCTAGTGCATCTCTGCTTTTCAAACCAATTTTCACCACAAAGGCACTTCCATCTCAGTACACAGAAGGCTTACGAAACTGAAATAAAAGTTGAATACACATATATTTTCACTAGGAAATGATGGATTGCTCTGGACTGTAGTGACACGTATTCCTAGAAGTGAAGTATTTTTCCCTTCCTCTCACAGGTAAAAACAGGGCTTGAAGAAGGGAATAAAGCAATTTTAACAGAAGGGAGTAAATGCGCTCTGGTCCACACTGACAGGTAAATTGTAAAATGTGTATCATCATAATCTTTTCTTTAAAAACATGACTGTTAGTTAAAGCTTAAAATCATTTAAGCAAGACAGTCCCCGCTTCAAGGGGGGATAGAAACTCACTTTTAAACTTCTTCAAGATTTTCTTTTAAACAGAATGTGAAGAATGTAACTTCTTTTTGGGTTAGTCTCACCTCTAGACAGTATTGAGTCCATGTCTCCACTTGCCACAGCAAGTTTTAAAAAAGGAAGTAGTTGCACCTGCAATTCTCCTGGCTTAAAATTGGTAAGCATTCTCCCTAGCACAACCCTGTATACAAGCTTTTAATAAACAAATCTCCTCTGCAAAGATAAAGCCAAACTAACTCATCACCTCCAAAAGTATCAGGAACACCTGTTTGTCCAAGTACCAGGCAGAGCAAGAGGCAAGAAAAAGAGCATTTTACTCTCTCCTGTTGTTTTTCCTAAAGCCCTTTTTGGCTCATTTTGTTTTCTTGCAGCCTGATTACATCACACATTGTCTTAAACTTGAGTACTACCATGCACTTTTTCTAATGCTTTATGGACCCTTTTAGAAATGGGGAGAGATCCCACCTGATGTTTTGATGGATGCTGTTTCAATGGATCAATACCAAATAACTCAGGTACAAATAATGCCTACCAGCATGATAGGAACTGAGAAAAAAAACAGCTGCCTTGCAGGAATTGCTATTTACTTCTATAGGTTAAAAGGTGACAACCCAGCATTAGGTTAGTAAGAAGGCTTACACATACCTCCAAGGCAGATTTCTGTACCGTAATTTGGCTGTAGACTCTAGATCCTTCTGGGCAAACAGTCCTCAGTTCCTCTTTATTGAGGGAGAAAAGCTGAGCACCCGTCAGCACGCCAAGGCTATTGACAGTCCTGGGGTCACACCAAGAGAACAAACAAGAAATTAAAAAAATACAGTAGCCAAGGGAGAGAAGCAGATTGGCTTCATTCTACATTGTCTCAGGACTACTAAATCAAGACAAAACTTGATGCAACATGACTCTTGAAGTCAATTCTGTATCTGTTATACCTTTTAGTAGAGGCTAACATATATACATTTTTTTTCCTAAACACATCTATATCTATAGATCTATAACCATATTGATATATATGGATATATATTATATATATACACACACGTATATATGTAACAACAAATTTTTTCTAAAACTGCAACTGATGTGTCTTGATTTTCAGAAGGCTGCTGGATTTTATAAAGTGGGCAGACCACATCCTAATTACTGACAGGAAGATAATTTTAAGAGGTTTCTTTACATTTGCCCTCAGACTTACACAGGATTGAATCCTTTGGACTGCAACCATGCTTTCACATCCTCAGGCGAAGAGTCATAAGTGATGTTCACTACCGGGATATTTGGTCGTGGCACATGGAACTTCCTCTGGGCAGCGCTCCGGCCGATGGTGAGTCGATGAACAAGTTCATCCTGAACCTCCTCCATCTGCGATTTCCTGCCTAGGGAGAGAGATGCCCCACCGGAGTTATTCTCAAGTTTGCTTTATCAAAGCCAGATAATTTCTTATACTCCACTTTAATCTTGAACTTTTTTTTTCCTTTAAAGATACATTCACTAGATCTGACTGAATTATTATTCTCTATTTTCCCTAGGGAAGATTTCAATATTCCCAGTCCTCTCTTTCAAAACAAAACAAAATCCCCAAAATTCAGCTGAGACCCTAGAATGAGATGAGTTTGATGCTGCACAGAGGCACAGATCAGTCTGACAGCACCCAAGCTGTAGAAGAAAATGGTTATTCAGTTTTCACAGTCTGAATATCTTCAAATACAATTACGATGTTTTAAAAACAAAACAAAAAAAGATGAGGAAAAATATAAAATTGCTTACACTGTAGAAAGGCAGCACTTTTCACAAGCATTTTTAAATTGAAAGCTCAATTTTTTAGTGCAAATCAATGTAGGCAAAAAAAATTCACTGCTGCTGAAACATATCACCTTACATCTAATAAGCTATTACTGTAATAACTATTTTTAAGGGGTTTTAAGATAGGTGAATTCACTCCAAGCCTTGAGTGACTCATTAGCTGAAACAATGTCACACTTTTCATTAAAAAATGAGAAAAGAAAAATGTAGTTGCTCTCAGTGACACAGAAATTGGGGAAGGGGTTGTTTTGTTTGGTTTGGGTTTTTTTTTTTTGAACAAAACTGTACAAATTCGATATCCCACAGAACCCATTTGTCTGAAGCATTTACTTCAGTGGCTGGTCATCAGCAGGCAACAAACTGAAATGCTTTTCAGGCATTTTAAAAAAAATCAATTATAATGGAACTGAAAATTGTTTAAAATGTATATAAGAAGTTTTACAAATAATTTCACAAATATACATATAAATCCAAAAGGGTGTAAATATCTTTTTGGTCACTAAGAAGAATCTGGTTTAGCCCAGTTAAACTCCCCATGCAGTAAGTCTGGAATAACTTTAAAAATCCCTTGACACACAACTTTAAATGATCTCAAAAACTCTCAGGATTTCCTTATCAACGTATTTTTAGTTATCTTTATTCAATCTTCTCACTTTGATACACAAACAGTAACTACAGAACCTTCTCTGATGCACTCAGATGGCAAAAGCTATTAATTTTCTCACATTATACTGATAGCAACAGAGGTAAAGACACAACTTCAATATGAAAAAACTGTAAGCCAGCAAAAATGTTTCTTTCTCTACTTTCCTTCTATATTCTCCCAAAACCTCTCCAAGGATCAACATCTCTAGCCAGTTAGACAAATAAGAACAAGCTTTACATAAGCTTTTAGGGGTTTTTTTTTAATTACCGCAACAAAAAGAAGTCCTTGATTTAGCCATTTTTCTTTTTTCTTTTACAAAATAGCCCCAGGTTGAAAGCAGACAAAATCTCTCTAGTAAAATATTTGAGGTATTCAGGCCCTTTTCTGTTGGGTTTTTTTCCCCCAGAGTGTGAATCAGAAGCCAAAATGACATGTGCTTGGTGCTATGTGAAGGTCCGAGATGGGATATACGAGTAAAGACTTTAGGCAATGTTACTGCGGCATTGCACCGGTTATTTTCCCAAACAGGAAGAGAGCAAGAAAATTGCTATCTTCCTTCTATTTACACAGATTTCAAAAGGCTTACATTTTATCTTGACCAAGATTATATCAAAAGATAAATATTTAGCTGTTAGGTAACAGATTCTTACTGTTGTTAGACACATTATCGTAACTAAACAAGATACTCTTGGTGTGAAGGCAGGTACTACATTGCATGATCTCTGCAGGGTTCAGGTGATTACCTGGGCAACAGGTGTATGGGCAGGGTTGCCCACTGTCTTTGGAGAGGTAGCTAATTCTGTGAGGACTGTGAGGTACCTGAAGCCCATTAACTGGGCTTGAGCGACAGCTCCCAGGAGCTCTCATGAGTGGCCCGGGGCCTCAGCGGAAGCTGAGAGGGTAAGAGATGTCTTGTAACCACTTAGTCTACAGCAACCCTTCACACCTTGCACCATGTACGTGAAGCCAGCATGGTCTTCACATTTTCCATCTGTAATGGATAGAGAAGGCCATTGTGGATTCAAGGAAACACACTTGCTACAGCATCTGGAGTCCTCCTTGTATGGAAATAAAATGATCATTTTTATGCATGTGTTTGTGTGTGAAATTCACACTTGCTTTCCACATCTTTTATAACTGCTCAGGTTTCTGTTTTTATTTAAGTAATAAAAACTGCACAAAGTAGGACAAAGGCAAAAGCTGGCCCTACTGTTTGTTTGGGAAATGGCAGTCAAGCCTGTTCCTCCTGTCAGACTGTTCTCCATTTATGATTTCACATAACAGACTGGTTGGCTGGAAATTATTAAAAAGGTCCCAGAGCCTTTCTGAGTTCAGAGCTTAGGCAAGAGCTTGCCTACCATCAGACTATGTCAAAGCAGGCTCCATCAACCGAGTATGGTTACCCAAGCGGGCATGCTTCCCATCCACTGGGAACAGGTGGAAAAGAAGCCCTTCCGCAGAAAGGATTACATTTGGTGCCAGTTTTTACCTCAGGTGTAAGTGGTATTTTCTGATAAGGCAGGTAGGGAAAGGATGGGAAAAGCTGTCAACTCTTGAACTGCAGAAAGCTCATCATTTTCATAGGTTTTATGTTAGAAGTTACAGAAAACGCTTGCCTACAAGTTTCAGTTATTTTCAAGTCAAGCAATCACACTGCTTAAAGTGCATTTAGGACACAAATTAGTGACTAAGTAAGTTCTTCCAACAGCTTGCTTTTCAGTCAATACAGAGTAGAAGCCTCAGCATCAGTCAGGCTTTATATTTACAAGATGGTCTTAACTTTTGATGACTGCCACATGCTGCTGGATGCAGGTTACCATGTTTTTCTAGCTAAAGGGCTATGGAGTACATTCTCTTGTCCTCCTAAGACAAGGACACGAAGGCTTACTCAGTGGCCTGCAGTTGTTGTTGCTTTGACGAAACTAAGGGGACCTGATTATAAGACGAGTCTCCTACAATGCTATTACAACATGGTTCCAATGCATCAGTGAGACCTGTAAGTCTCCTTACAAGCCTTGGACACATATTTTAGAATGGTGCAAAACCCCTAGAAATACGAATGACCATGGATAGAAGTGTAAAACCAGCCTAACTTTAAAAGCAATTTAGATTTTTACATGTGGCAGTGAGTTCAGATGGAAAATGTACATTAGCCAGAATACCAGCATGGGCATTTACAGTGTTGAAAACCACTGACTGAAGAGCCCAGACAGTCATAAAAGGAGAGGACTTAAGACTGGAACAAGTGCAGAAGTGTTTTGTTCCTACTTACCACCATGATTAGTGAGGTTCCTAACACACATACATAGAAAATGTGTATTTTAAACATAGTGTTAAAGCTAAATATTTCATAAACATTTATCTGAAACACAAGGTTTTAAGGAATTTAAGGATTAAGCAAAACAAACAGAAATCAGAGAAATACTTTTCCTCTTGCTTCTCAGACAAACTTACGATCCACAGGCACTTGCTTCTGCCTTTGGGTGTCACGTGCAACACTACCACCACTGTCACTAGAGGTGCTGCTTTGGCGGCTGATGGTTGCTGGTGCTTTCGGCACAGGAACCGGTATAGGTGCTGGTGCGCTAGGCGGGAGAGGGACAGCCATGGGGACAGGAGCAGGTGCTGGAGGTGGCGAAGGAGTAGCAGGAACTGTGTCAGGTTGTTTTGCAACATAGTCCGTCCTTTGTTTCTGAAAAGATGCAGAGAGACTCAGTTCGACAACAAAACTTGGACAAGACATCAGACAATCTCAGGTTTCTGCAGAAAATGCTGGGATGCTCTGAAGCAACTGATTTCATTTATTACACACAGACAACTTATTTGCCAGATACAGTTCCAAAATTTGCCAAAACTTGATTTGGCATCCATTTTTTTCTCTGTCAAACACAAAATTCAAAGCAATGGCACCATCTGAAACCTGTTTCTTTCTTTCAAACAAATGGGTTCTATAAATGAAACTATTTTTAAATGCCAGACTTCTGTTACCTGGCACTTTTTAACATCTTCCAAAATTTTTGAATTGTCAGACTTCATCAGTGTAAAAATGGGTATTTTAGAGATGTTATGGAAAAAAAAGTGAAAAATCCAGCCACACCTAAGCTTGACTAATGGTTTCATTTACAGATGTCACAGAGGTTGGGATAATACATTGTTTCTTGAACTGCAGACACCATTTAAGAAGTTCCTGCTCCTCCTACCCATTCAGTTGTGCCTTTTCAGCTATTTGTGTGGTCACTATGTGCCACCTCAATTCAATAATCCAATTTAAAAACCCCAACCCCCAAACTCCGTAATTCTTGGAAGAATGCTGTTGCTTCTCTTCCCCCACTTTAGGCAGTGTTCTAATAACACACTAATTATCTTGCTGCTAATAACTAACTAGCAGGTTTCTCAAGAATAATTTTGGGGAATAACTTCCTTTTCTTTTACAGTTACAGGAAGACGCATGTATTTTCCCAAAGCAATCCCAAAGATAGATAAGCCCAGAAGCTCATAAGCAACCTATGCTACCCTTTTCTTTCAAAAAGTTAAAACTCTACATCTCACTGTTTTAACAGTGTTTCCTCTCTGCAGTTTTGGACTAACACAGTTTGATATTAAAGTTTGTTTGCTTAATAGGGATGCCTCATTTCTTGGTTATGAAAAGTCTGCTTACTTTGGTACAAAAATAGATTAATACATTCCCCAGATTCATTGCTCCTTCCTGAAATACCTTTCCCTGTTCCCTTGGAGGCAGAGGGTTTATGGCAGATCAAGTAGGGAAATATTTGTAGGAGCCCTACGTTAGAGTCTGAGCAGCAGATTACTGCCCTGACAACAATCAAACTTTCATTAAATGTCAGCAACTGCCCTTATACAGGAATCCCCAACTCAGTAAATCTAACCGATGGACAAGGTAATTTGTAGTGAATGCAAACTGGGACCATGACACAGTTAAGCTATGCTGAGTTACACCGGCAGATTCAATTAAGCCTAGAAAAAAAGTCTTTTGTTTCCCTTGGATAATTTTTCATTTAAATTGTAGTAGTCAGCTACTGAAGCAAACATATAGTCTCACAGTATATTCCTCATTAAACCTTTTTGGTTTTTTACCTTAGCATTTAGTTCAAGCACATTCATCTCAATTATTTTGTGTTCACCTTGTGCAGTGCATTGTGTGGAGGTTGAAAAAAACCCTATCATATGATGGAGTTTTTCTGTATTCTACTATTTCAGTGTTAAGACAATAAATGCTTTGTAAAATGTCAAATGCCTCGAAAAGTGAAATGCATATTATAAAATAGAACAAGCAGAAAAATGTGTAATTAAGAAGCCTGTCCTTTGGTGGAAAGGTATACATAGTAAATATACCATAATTTATTATAAATAGGTGTACTATGATATATCCAAAATCTTGTGTATGAGTTTTAAAATTTCACAGATATTAAAATGTTCTAATGATATTCAGATTTTTTAAAAAATCTTTTTCACAGATTCCAGTTGGTAGACTGTTTATCCCCACAATGTACCCTCATGCGTACCCCAACCTTCTTAAACAACATGCAAGGAAAAATCAGGGCTTTTCTATGGGAGAGAGGATTCATTATAAACCAAGGCATCAACTGCACATCACCACAATCCTAATGCAGAAAAAGCGATAGATAAACACTATATGTAGCTCTTAATGGATGCTACTGGTGTAGTTTCAAAAACATGTACTAAAATCACAAGCCTCACCAAAATTACTTGCTGGACTGAAAATAAAATTAAACTGGAAGCATCACTCAAACTCTAAATTTACATATGAAACCACACTGAAATACATTTTTTTCACATTTTGTTGAACAGTGCCCAAAAGCCAATTATACATTTGACTCACATTTAACTCCCCCCCCCCTTATTTTTTTAACTACAGATCTTTTGAGGACATCCACACATTCATCCCATCACTGTTCATTGCTACAAACAAAACAAGCATGCAGTATGGAAACTGGTGACTACATAGTCCAAAAGAGCAATTTTTGAGGTTCAGTATCAGAAGAGTAATTGTTACCTCTGAAAGCTCTCCCAGCAATTGCTGTGAGGAAAATGGAGTAAATCACATCAAATAGTATTGTTAGAAAGGTAAAAAGTAACTGCCTCACACATCACTCCTTAAATTTAATATACATTATCAATTTAAAACAAAGGAACGTCAGTGCTAATAATTACCTCTTATTCACTAAGCAACTCACATGATGAGTTATTCTCATCATCTTCTTTTGAATAATGAACAGAGTGTTGGCTACAAAACACACATATGTGAAACCATATAAACAATGAGCTCTTTTCAAAGCACCTATCCAGACAGAAACTTAGAAAGATTTTTAATAAAAAACAAAACCCAAACAAAAAAACGACAATGGATTGAAGATCATAGGGTGAATGTAGAGAACACTTGCAACTGTAGAACAATAAGAATTAAATCATGGCACATATTAAAAAAGGTACTTATATATTTTAACTTAAGAAATGTTGATTAGCTTAGAAAATGAGGTAAAGGTCACTGCTGACAGTCATGTACTCATTACCTCGCTGACAGTCATAAGAACAGCAAACAGTTCTGGGATTTGTTTTTCCTCTCTCCTATTATTTTTTTTTTTTTAAGAATAAACTTGCAATTCTCAACTCATGTAAACTGGAACAAATCCTTTAAGTTACTTGGAACAGTGAGGACACACACTCACTAAAAATCTGGATATATCACAAAACCTTGCTGGGACACTAGGTCTTTTTCTTTTTTTTTTTTTTTTTCCAGAAAATATATTTGGTTTTACATGAAAAAAATGTAGGTGCTAAAGCTCTTTTTCAATACACTACAGGCTGCATCTTGTCAAAAATCAAGATACGGTATGATTTGATCTATTTTAAATGTAAGCAGAATAGTAAGTTTAAGTGCTAACAGTATCAACCATAATTCTTGATCATTGTAAAAAAAAAAAAAAAATGGGAACTGCATACATTTTGGCATCAAAAAAAAGGAATATCTGTATTCAAACTATGGCAAATACAGACTTAGCATTAAAGGGGCAATGGATACAACCATAACTAGCATTAGTGCTGGGAAATGCTCTCATTAAGTTAACACAGACATGGAGATTCCAGTTTACTCTCTTTCCAAACATTTTAGTGCCCCATTCCTGTTTCCACAGTGACAGGAGTTCAAAAGGGCTGCAGAGCATTCAGCCTCAGAATCACAGAAATCGTCTAGGTTGGAAAAGACCTTGAAGATCATCCAGTCCAACCATCAATCCAACATTAACAGTTCCCAACTACACCATATCCCTCAGCGCTATGTCAAACCAACTCTTAAACACCTCCAGGGATGGGGACTCCAACACCTCCTGGGCAGCCCATTCCAACACCTAACAACCCCTTCTGGAAAGAAATACTTCCTCACATCTAGTCTAAACCTTCCCTGGCACAACTTGAGGCCATTCCCTCTTGTCCTATCACTTGTTACTTGGTTAAAGAGACTCATCCCCAGCTCTCTGCACCCTCCTTTCAGGTAGCTGTAGAGGGCGATGAGGTCTCCCCTCAGCCTCCTCTTCTCCAGACTAAACACCCCCAGTTCCCTCAGCCGCTCCCCGTATGACCTGTGCTCCAGACCCTGCACCAGCTCCGTTGCCCTTCTCTGGACACGCTCGAGTCATTCAATGTCCTTTTTGTAGTGAGGGGCCCAAAACTGAACCCAGGAATTGAGGTGCGGCCTCACCAGTGCCGAGTACAGGGGTAAGATCCCTTCCCTGTCCCTGCTGGCCACGCTATTGCTGACACAAGCCAGGATGCCACTGGCCTTCTTGGCCCCCTGGGCACACTGCTGGCTCCTGTTCAGCCGGCTGTCAATCAACACCCCAAGGTCCCACTCTGACTGGCAGCTCTCCAGCCACTCCTCCCCAAGCCTGTAGCGCTGCTGGGGGTTGTTGTGGCCCAAGGGCAGCCCCCGGCATTTGGCCTTATGGAAACTCCTCCAGTTGGGCTCAGCCCATGGCTCCAGCCTGTCCAGGTCTCTCTGCAGAGCCTCACTACCCTCGAGCAGATCAACACTCCCACCCAACTTGGTGTCATCTGCAAACTGACTGAGGGTGCACTCGATCCCCTCGTCCAGATCATCAATAAAGATTTTAAACAGGAGTGGCCCCAACACCGAGCCCTGGGGGACACCACTCGTGACCGGCTGCCAGCTGGATTTAACTCCATTCACCACAACTCCTTGGGCCCGGCCATCCAGCCAGTTTTTTTACCCAAAAACCCTTTGCCTCAGTTTTGTCAACAGCACTGTGGTTTGGAAGTTTTCTTGAAATGCATTTTAAGAGAAAACAGAGAACTAACTACTTATCTTCACCCAAATGGGATAATGAGGTACTCAAGATTGGAAGAACAAATTTCAATCAAGGTCTTTTGCCAGTTTCCTTTGGTGGGCTCAGCTGTTACGCAGAGTCAAACAGCTGCCTATTAAAATGCCATTACAGGTCATCTAATTAGCTCTTTGTAGAGTGGAAAGAATTTATGTTTCTGTTGGATTTATAAACTCATCTTGCTATAATCTTGCCAGAAATCAAGAAGTACATTAGGATCGAACAGGGAGAAATTCAGACAGAATTTACTTATTCAAGTTGGTATTAACTAGGATTAGTCCCATTTCTTTTTTTTTAAAAAAAAAAAAAAGATATGGTCAAACTGAGGACTTTTAATTCCTATCATTAATTCCTTCAACAACTATCCAGTATAATGAGTGGTATCCCATAATTTGGGATTGGATGAATGTTGAATTGGACAGGAAATAAAAGCGATCAAAAGGTCTTGGTCTGACAGTAACTTTAAAGAACATTTGGTATGAAGTGAGGTAAAAGAGATACTGGCTCTTTGTCTAAAATTATGGTATCTCTTTGGCCACTGCAAAATGAACACCTGGCAACTACATCTCTTCATTATCAAACACTTCATGATCTGCAGGAAAGATACCAGTTAGCAAAAGATGAGTATGACACTAACTTGGAGCACAAATGCTGTGCTTGGGGGGAAACAACTTCCCACAGAGATATTTTAAGTGAGCTGCTAAACCATGAGAACTGAAAGAAAGGTTTTGATGGTAGATCACCAAGAAATGCAAAGGACACTTGCTCCAAGTGAGGTGGAGACTTTTATCTTGATGTTTACATACCACAAACATGCCTCATATATACTGTCATACTTCTGTGGATGCCATGTTTTTTTAAAAATAAGACTACAGGACTGCATTTGATTTAACATTTATTCTCTGCGCCTTGGGATTTCATACAGATCACTGGTAATAAAACTGTCTCACCTCACAAAGGGTGTCATGAGATTAATTAACATGCCCACCAAGATACACACCTCTACACCAATTGCGTTCCTCAAATTTCTTCTTCAAGAGCATAAAAAAAAGTTAATAAAATGCACAGTAATTAGGAAATATAATGATTAATTATTTTCTGGGTTCACCAGCAATATTTGTACAAAAGAAGAAATCAGAGTGCCTGGGAAACTGTTTACATTCATACATAATGGGAAGGTGAAGTACCACTTTTCGTTCACAATGAAAAGACAGACTAAACAATCAACACCACAGGAAACTCATAAACAGTAATCAGCATTAGTGGAAAACATAAACATTCAGCAAAATGCTCTCCTAAATGTATAAAGATACCAAACAAGCAAAAATATAAATTTTCATGGAACTAATTCAACTGACCAGAAGACAGACAATGTTACAGTCTGTAACTCACAGAGATGATGAAATAAGTAGGATATTGCTTGCAATGTTTCTGATAGTATCATCTTAGACAATTCAGTACTTTCAAATAACTCTTCGGGACTTGGATCCTGAATCAAACAGAGGAAAATCAGGATCTAATCAGGATCTCATCTAGTGTGTGGTCTCAGAGGTCACTAGGAAAGGAAGTGCAAAATAAATTTTGCAGCTCTGAGAATCATTGTGATAACGAGGCATCCATCTCTTGGAGAATGGGTGTCCCTCCGTAGAACAACTGAATGAAAAAAATTACCTCTTGCAATGGAATCCTTAATACTTCCTAATAATCTTGAAACACCCTTTGTTCAGCTATGCTTGAAAGCCATTAGTCTGTAAAGAAATACGCTAACCTTGCACATAACACTTATCTGTGGCTCACTGCAGCAGTCTAACTACTTTGAAAGCAGTCTTTCAAAAATCAAAGATGACTTGGGAGACCGGCAAAAGCTGCACAGCACCAGATGCTGAGCCTGCTCGTGTTCAGGGTCTGGTAAAGGCACTGATAGGAACTGCTTCAATTTGCAGCTCTACCCACAAGTTCTCCTGTTTGACCTTGGGCAAGGCAGTCATCCCTTCAATGTCTCATTTCTCTCTGAAATAGCAGCGATGTCTCATAGCGCTGTTATGAAAATAAATAGGGTTATGCAAACAGATCCCAAATGAACCATGTATCTATCACAGGGGAAGAGACAAATGAGTACATTCAGGAGTGCTAAAATTATAATAATCACCATAAAGTTAAGAACAACATTACTGACATGTCTTGGTGAAGACTCCATTTATCCTGTGTAATTCATTCTATTCCTAAATAATTTCACAGTATTTCAAGCTCACATTTGAACATGATAAAGAAGTAGGGAACAACCTGCCGGAGGGCAAAGAAACAAAGCTATCTTAAATTTTGTTCTCTGACCCTAATATGCATAGTTCCGTGGAGAATGCTTTGTGAAAATGATTATTTTACTATTTCCCATGTCATGTCATTATTTCAAACAGAAAACTTCAAAACCTGCAGTGTATTACAAAGAACCGTGTAAGACCTTCTACTCAAAACTGTGCTCAAGTCTGCTCAAGATTTCTTTGCAAATCCAAACACACAGAATGGCATGCACCCAAAGAAAAAAATAGTCAGATCTTTAAATCAGGATTTGGAAAGCACTCTAGATGCATGCTTCATTTCACAGACAGGCAAAAACCATAATTAATTTAGAATGAGCTTATACATGAATTATATATATATATATATAGGCAAACTCATATATAGGCAATTGTTTGCCTATATATGAGTTATAGGCAAACAATTAGGGATAGGAAAAACTCAAGAAATGGTCTGATTCAAGCCCACTAAGCTCAAGATAGAACTACCACATAGTTTTGCCAAAAATAGCATAGGACCTGTTTCTCAAGAGATTTTTGATATTCATGGCAAAACTGGAAAGCTGCAGCTTTCACGATAGCTGTGCACAGAGAATCCATCACAGTGACACCATCAACTGGGACTTTTGTAGCAGAGACAGTCAATAGTAACATCATGGCATTTCTCACTTTTCAGTCATCAGCTGGAGTGTGTAGGCACAAGGAATGAATATTATACCAAATTAAATTTAACTTCAAAATTCAAGAGAAGTCTGGTTTACATGTGGACTGAAAACCTCTGATTCAGAGGCAGGCCTGGAATTTCTGCTTAATCCAAATTTGTTTGCCTAAACTTTCAAAATCATTAGAAATGAAAGGGAAGAAATAGGTCATAGAAAACACAACCTCTTATTTTATGAGCCTTCAGCCCACTTAAATGTTGTCTAAAAATACACATTACAACTTTCTCCTGTATATCCTTACTCAATTGCACTGTTTTTATTTTTTAATTTTACTCTCTAATTCTGTTGAACATATAAAAGAAACAACAACAATGAAAAAAAAACCCCAAACTCAGTCAAGAGAATAGAATGCCACTGATACACAGTAATTGAAAAATACATGCTTTGTGAATTCAAAAGCAAAGACACTTATTTTTTTATGACTCCAAAATTACAATAATTAAATAAATTCAAGACTAAGACAGAGACACACACAGACGGAAAATAAAAAGAAAAGCTGGTGTTCACTCTCCTAGGAGAAACAAAGATGACCCTACCTTAAATAATTCAAACTCCTTCTTTGGCATCAACAGCTATCAATCCACAAAGGATATTTGCAATTAAAATAAATGCATACACATCCATTAGGATTGAAATTACCACCACTAAGCAAATAAGCAGAAAAAAACTCTAAAAGGATAACATTTTGCTGGATCTCTATCAACTTTATTCTCACTTTAGACTCTATGAAATACAGAAATCAGTCTCAGCCTGTACAAAAAAATACAAATCCTTTGACATATCAGTAGGACATACAGATATTTTAGCCTTGCTGCGAATCTCTTCCTCCTCCACACACACATGCACACTTCAAAGGAAAGTTTTGTTCCTAAGGAGCGGACAATACCTGGATGGTGCGAGTATATGCAGGCTCTGACCATCCTAGACCACCTTCTTGATTCCTCAGAGGGTCCAAAATGTTGTTTGGCACAAAGCCTGTGCTGCCACTTTTATTCTGAACCTTCCACCACTGCTTTCTGTCATCCAGAATCTGAAATAATTTGGTAAGTTAATTACATAATTTTTTTCTGACTTTCCTCCTGCCCGTACGCAGACTGTGCTTCACTTCAAATCAAAACCATAGCTTTGCCAGTTTCTCCAACTGCCAATAAATCTTACATAGATGTCCCTAAGGAAACCCTTGAAGGCTTATCACCATCATTAATTCTACATGGTCGTACTGCACTTTTCAAAATGTGGCCCTCAAGAAAGTATATTCAAGAAAAGCATGTAATGAACCTCTGTAAACTCAGACATATGCTGGACAAGATAGCAGAATGAAAATCAAATACTCGCACAGAGAGGCTGGCATCTCTACAACCCATATGCTGTTGACAAAGGGAGTAACTAACTACTAATAACCCAAGGAAAAGTGCATCATTCTACGAAAGCACAAAATTGGAAAGAGAGCACTTCTGAGTAAACAAGGGACTGGAGCAGGATGGCCAGAAGTAGTCTGAAATCTACTGTCTGCCATGCAATTTCATACATAACATTTTCCCTCTTTATTTCTCCCTCCCTTCCAAATGTGTCTAGCTTTCAGGGTACCAACTCTTCCAGTGTTTGCCAGAGCCAGTTATTTAAATAATACTAAATGAGGCTTTTAAAAGCAACACCAGAGAAGACAAAACACACACAGAAATATATTTCTAGCATGGATCTCCACAGCATCAACTCATAAGTCAGTGAAGAATCTCTATTTATCTTGTCTACAACACAAAACAAATTAACTGAACTTTCCATATTAAGGGAGATAAGCCACACACATTGAAGTAATCATTAAGGACAGCCACACTATCCACAGGAAAGGTACCCTCAATTTTTGAGTAGTACCAGAAATTTGTGGGTTTTTTCTTTGGAAAAATAAATGTAAAAAATTACCTCTACAATCTCTTCTTTCATGACAGAAAGCTCACTATTGTTTCTTGCCATAAAATCATACTTGCATTTGGCATATTTCTTGGTCTGTGCTTTACTGTGTGCTTCATAGTTTCTGCAAAGCAAAGATCAGACTATTGTTCAATGAGACATTCAAGCAAATAAAAACACAAATGCCCTCTTCCAAAAACCTGAAAAACATATAAGCACAAAACCCCACCCCACCATAACATGATGCTGCTGTAGAACTACCTATTCATAACACATTGATTTAAGTGCCAAGAAAAACCCCAAAGAAAGAAACAAAAGAATGAGGTAGTTGAGCTACACAGACCTCAACTACTGGTAATCTTTATCAGCTCACTGCTTGAAAGATATACGATAACAACTTAGATTAGTAGGTGCTATTGTTTTAAAATAAACATGCACTATATTTAGTCTATTTTTCTACAGTAGGTTAATCAGTCATTTGCCATATAAACAAATGACTATACTTAGTATATAATTGATATATTGTGCTTTGTACGAAACTATTTCTAGTGTTCATCATACATTGTTTCAAATACACAACAGAAGAATAAATTTTTGCCATCAACATAAACGGAATTAAACTCTAAAAAATGCTCACCTACTGTAGATCAGTTTTCTGAATTAACCATAAGATATCATCAACTCTAGCAACCTCAAGTTATTGTATCAATTAAAAATGAAAAATAATTTCTTGGCAGTTTACAAACAGGGTTCATTGTAGAACAAAGCATACCACAGTTTAATACTTTCTGTTTCCGTGAGGAAAGAACTGCTCAGAATGCCTTTGGGCGAGAATCTACTAGTTTCTTTGATGCAGTATCTCTCCAAGTTGAGAAGCCCCCCATCCCCCTCAAAACAGGTCCAGAAGAAACAGTAACATTATTCACTTACTGCAAATTACACACCACAACCTAAATCCATACCAAGTAGTAAAGTAAAAAAAAAATAAAATCCAAACAGATAATGAAAACATGAAGCAATTAATGGCTTGAAATGTTATATACAACATCATGGCACAGGGATATGAATGCAGATGGTTGCTGATGTTGGTGCTATGCAACCATGAGTCCCAGGTGTGCCTGAGCAATCCAGCAGTTACCTAGCTATTGCATGGCTGTGGAGAACTGTCTCACTTGATTTGAAGAGCAGAACAAAGGAAGAGTCATATTGAAAGATTATTTTGAAAAGCACAACACTGAAATTGTCTAAGGAGAGAGTGAAAAACATGGGATGAACCCCGGCCTGCAGAATAGCTGTTAAGAGGCTGAAAGATGTGTGAGTAATCCCAACTTTTTCTGCCACCCACCCAAATTCATATAATTTTTGAACTCCTTTCTTACTATCTCAGAGATATGACTAATGTACCTTTGAAGGTACTTTTACATTTAGGCTGCCTTTCCAAACTCATTTCACTAACTGTGTCTTCCTACCTTGTCCACACCTAACTATTCTGATCCCTTCAAAAAACATAAATCAGTAAGTTTTTTAAAAAAATGCTTGTTTCAGTTTTACTCCATTCTGTTGCAATCAATAGCAACATCCCCAGAACATGGGCCAGGCAATGGCCTGTATGCTTCTGAAGAGACCATAATTCTTTAAGCCCAGCTTGATGAGCCAAGCAGTTCACTCAGGGCACAAATATACTCAGCACTTCCCTCCATCCATCCGCCACTTTTTTTTTATTACTGCCTATGAGATATACTGTAACTGCAGCCCTCTGCTCTCCAGTGCACACTGCTCAAGAACCTAGTGGATTACACAGACTTTCAGGGTGCTTTTCTTCAAATGGCAGCACAAAAATCAAGCTACACAGCATACAACTTTGAAACAGCACACAACTTGCTGAAAAGCTATTCAGTACTCTTTCAGCATCAGAGAGATTCCCCAATATACCTAATATCGCACTGAAAGTTTAAGATTCTGACAGTTAATTTTCATCACCCACCTAACTGTCTCTCAGAAGGCAGTGGGGTGGCTTGGTCACTGCCTTCAGACCACTCATTAAAAATGCCAGATTTGAACAAGGACTAGGCAAACGATGACTGAGAGGGTCAGCTTGAATCTCTCACTCCCTCCCCCAAACCCACTCCTCCACCTGCTTCTTCACAGATGCTTTAAAATTTACCTTTAAATGGAAGTTACTTGAGGTAATACATATTAACAACTTTCCCCCAACAATGAGCTCCTACCAGGCACGTATTATGTGTCTCAAGAGCCAATTAACAAATGGAAGTTTGTGTCCTGTTGAACAGACTGGAAGATAGGGGCACATTGCTGATGTTCACATCAGTACCAGCCATCTAGACTCCCTCCTACAGTCAGTGGTGAGAAACAGGCACCACTACAGCATGTCACATTTCATATCTTTCAAAAGACTAATTTCACCTTACATGAACTGCTTCTTAGAAACACCCATTTCTCTTTACCCGCCACAAAGGAGGCTTGGATGACTCAGTTGCAGCCAGTTACACTGATATCATCGATAGTTCAATGCGGTAAGACTCATTCTCTAAACCTGAAATGCAGGCAACAACATTTGCATGGAATACTCTTACTCTGAATGGACAAAACAGGTCTTATCACATTACAGATAACAGAGAAAGGAACTCAGAGTACAGATCATCAAGATTTCAAGCTGACTGGTCCTGAGACAAGAACTCAAAAAGTAACCAAGTTTGAGAAAATTATTAAGAGATGACTGCTATTACTGTTGTCGTTATGAAGAATAAATCCAAAGTTTGGGAAAAGAATCAAGTTTTCAACCTGCACACCATATGGGAGTTTGTTTGCATGCAGATTAATAACAGGATCTTTTAGCACACAGCTCAAAACTAGGGATTATGCAAAGGTTTTCATCAAAAGAATTATATCAATGCTGAAACAATTTAATAATTGTAATATTTAATAATATTAACCAGCAGTCTGATGCCAAAAATTTAGCTTAACTATCTTCCATGCCTTGTAAGCCAAAAGTTCATATGGTATATACAGAATATGGTTTGGCATGGGGGACCAATTCCAACACTTCTTTACCAATTTACTTCCACAGCTTGTGTTGGCTCCCCGGAGACAAAGCCAAGACTCCAAGGATCACTGCATTTGATCTTGTCAAGGTATTTGGATTTGGGCTAAAATGAAGGGGATGAAAGAGGATGTGCAAAAAGACACCGGCTGCTATGAAAACATTTCAGAGCATTTTCTGTAACATTTGAAAGAGAATGGAAGAAACAAAGAGTTACTATTCTTAAAATGGATATTTATGCACCAGCTCAGAAAAGAAAAAGCAGGAGACTACAGAGCACTAGGTGAACAGCTAAACAAATCAAATGATTGTTCAAAACAAGAAGAGGTGAATCTCAGAGAAGACTTGTCATTCTTTGTAGTTCTGAAAAGAGCAAAGAGTATATTTAAAAACATGAAACAAAGCAGAAATAAAATTTGAACCCAAATAGGAGGATTCTGTGTTCTCAGTTGTGTTGGAATTCCACTACATCATTTTTAACAAAAGCATTGATTTAACAGCATACATAAACAGTGTAGCTTCATCGGAATATACTAAAAGAGTTCTAATGAAGTTTTAGAGAAGCAAAAGCAGAATACCCACTGCCAACCAGAATTGCTTCCTCATAGAAATAACGATCTGCTGCAGACACAACCAGAGGTAATTACAGGCACCACCACCCCAATAGCACTAAGTCGGGACAGTTATCCACAGCAACACGTATGCCGTTGATTCAGTGTTACCTATCTACATGTCGGCTAACAGTTTGCTTAAAGGCAGCAACAGCTGCCCCCTGGTCCAGCAGAGGCCCTCTTTTGTAAACCGTGTTACTGAATGCATACCCATCGGAAGGAGGGTAGTCGGGAACACTGGGAGGCTGGAAGACAAAACAGAAACAAAGCCACAAAGTGGATTAGTGTTATCAGCAGCACTGCCTGGTTCACTTAATCCACCACCCCTAGGGTCCCTGTCAGCTTTCACACATCCTCAGGTGCTCATGTTTCTGCTATGAAAAGTTAATAACTTCTGCATTTCAAATACATAAACAGAGAGATCAAAAGGATAAGAATAAAAGAATTTCTATCCTAAGTCATCCCACTGCATTAATATTGCAGTGGGTATTCTTTAGAAAAACAGTTCTCTGGGGCAAGGTCCATGCCATCTCTCAGATATCACTACAGCAACACAATTTATAAACAATGGCTGAATAGCTTTAAAATAAACTGAACTGAGAAACTGCTTTGAGCTTTTGTTCTAGATGTACACTCAAAGCCAGAAACCTCTAGCTAGCTAATAGTAAGCCTACATAAGAAATAAAACCTCTTAAGTAAAATTACTACGCTATTGTAGGATCATAATATGAAGTGCCTCATTTATGTCACCCTCTCACTGAACATGACTATAGTCAAAGAAGAAATGCAAAAAAGAATGTGATAGTTGCTATAATTAAGGATTTTAACTCAGGAAAATAATCACAATTTATCACAAGCACATATATAACAATATTCAAGGCTTTAAGATGTTCTTTTTAAACAGCAGTCCTCTAAAGAAACTCCACCTTAAATCCAGCAATGATACTCTGCTTCTAAGTAAGAATTATTTTAACCATCATTCCCCAAAACAAAAACAAGCCAAGCAGTTCATTTCTGGAGATTAAGATATTGAAATTGCTCATTCTAGATCTTTTCCAGTTGCACAAGTTAGAACAGCTAAGATTCATCAGAAATTGCCAAATCTCTAAGCCTGGTTTGTTGGCTTTTTTGATGTTTGTTTTTTTGGTGGTGTTTTTATTCTCTGTGTCTGTGTGGCTACAGAAAAGCCACTCACCTAATTTGTAGCTCCAAGTATGTGACCTGGCACCCAGAGACACTTGCCTATGGAGCTGAGGGTTTATGAAAAGAAATTAAAACCACACAAAACCCCCCATACAGGTAGAATGTTATTTAAAACTGTATTATTAAAACCTCTTTGAAAAAAACCTCAAGTGTCACCTGACATACCTTATATCACAAGACACCCAGGAAGCAAGAATTGATTTTACTTCACACCCAAATTATTTGCATCACCTTAGCCTCACTGGACTCCCTCTCACCAGTTCCCCATTGTTTCACTGCCAAGTCCTCATCGGTGAACTGACTTCAACGTGAAACCCCTCCAGTGAGATCTGCATGTGTGGCTACATCTTAATATTCAGGAATGGAAAAAAAAAAAAAAAAAAAAAAAAAAGGTTTCTCATGAGCGGAAACCTCCAATGCACTTTGCCAGATGCCAGAGCAGTCCACCAGGGAGGGCAGCTGCACACACCACTTCTCCACCCCCAGGGCAGCACAGCTTTCAACATGCAGCCTTAGTCCTTGGGAGAGCAATGCATGAGGCCAATTAGTGTCAAGAGATGAACACTTCAATTCTCATCTTATTTTTGCAGCAGTCTTTATTAAACAGATTTATGAAAGAATAATTATTCTGGTGTCACCCACTCCAGGGTGGTCCTTTTGCTGCAGACAAATAGCATTTTGCACTCATGAAGCTTTTTCCAGCTGAGTACCTACATTTCACAGCTATTAAGCAGCTCAACCCTTTTCCCCCTAGGGATGTGCTGAGGAGGCACCAGTGTAGGGAGCCAAGGTACCAAGGTTAAATGACTTGCCCAATGCTGCAGAGGACTCAGCAAAAGTCCTGGAACTAAGGCGTGACAACCCAGGTGCCAGGCACACAAAACACCTTCAGTGAAATGGTATATATATATATATATATATATATATATATT
>NW_020799092.1:10340490-10351708 GCF_003259725.1 Athene cunicularia | reverse complement strand
GCAGTTTGGCTTTATGCCTAACAAGATATACAAGAATAAATATGCCAAATCACAATAAATGTGAGAAAAAAAGCATTTAGTGAAGTTAATGGGCACAGTAATGTGAAATGTAGCTGTTGCCACTGCTGTCACCCCCTTGCCAAGTCATCTCCCCAAAATGTCTCATCAAACATTGTCTCAGTGTTTCACTGCTGCTCTGTGTCTCTGTGCAGGTTTTTTTGTTTACATTGTGCTCCTCCGAATAATAATAAAAAATCTCAAAGCCAACCAACCAACCAGAGACAAAATAGTACGGAAAAAAGAGGAACGTTAATTTTTATCTTCTGATGATTGAAAAAAAATTATGATTTAGATATATAAGTTCAAACAAATTTGGAGGGGGAGTATACATTGAGGTATTTTGGCTGCTCATGTTTCAGGGAGTTGATTTCATTTTTTTTCTTTTGAAGATTAAGAGGCTAAATTGGCACAAACAATTACCAATCCAACCAACATTACCACCATGAAAAAGAATGAAATCAACTCCCTGAAACATGAGCAGCCAAAATACCTCAATGTATACTCCCCCTCCAAATTTGTTTGAACTTATATATCTAAATCATAATTTTTTTTCAATCATCAGAAGATAAAAATTAACGTTCCTCTTTTTTCCGTACTATTTTGTCTCTGGTTGGTTGGTTGGCTTTGAGATTTTTTATTATTATTCGGAGGAGCACAATGTAAACAAAAAAACCTGCACAGAGACACAGAGCAGCAGTGAAACACTGAGACAATGTTTGATGAGACATTTTGGGGAGATGACTTGGCAAGGGGGTGACAGCAGTGGCAACAGCTACATTTCACATTACTGTGCCCATTAACTTCACTAAATGCTTTTTTTCTCACATTTATTGTGATTTGGCATATTTATTCTTGTATATCTTGTTAGGCATAAAGCCAAACTGCTTTAAGTAACCAAATATGTACCATGTTATCCTCCTTTGCTTGGCAGACTTTTTAGGCAATTTGCTTGTCTCTGTAGGTGAGTAGACTTTTTTTGTTTTACTAATGGAAATTTTCATTAAAACAAGGTTTTATTACGACAAGCTTTCCATGGGCAGTTTTGATATTGAAATAGTGTGGCCAGCAGGGACAGGGAAGGGACCTTACCCCTGTACTGGGCACTGATGAGGCCGCACCTTGATTCCTGTGTTCAGTTTTGGGCCCCTCACTACAAAAAGGACATTGAATGACTCGAGCGTGTCCAGAGAAGGGCAACGAAGCTGGTGCAGGGTCTGGAGCACAGGTCGTACGGGAGCGGCTGAGGGAACTGGGGGTGTTTAGTCTGGAGAAGAGGAGGCTGAGGGGAGACCTCATCACCCTCTACAGCTACCTGAAAGGAGGGTGCAGAGAGCTGGAGATGAGTCTCTTTAACCAAGTAACAAGTGATAGGACAAGAGGGAATGGCCTCAAGTTGAGCCAGGGAAGGTTTAGACTAGATGTGAGGAAGTATTTCTTTCCAGAAGGGGTTGTTAGGTGTTGGAATGGGCTGTCCAGGGAGATGGTGGGGTCCGCATGCCCAGAGGTGTTTAAGTGTAGGGTCGACGTAGTGCTTAGGGATATGGTGTAGTTGGGAACTGTCAGTGCTAGTTAATGGTTGGACTAGATGACCTTCAAGGTCCTTTCCAAGCTAGTTGATTCTGTGATAAACTTTTTCTGGGGAGGCTTTGTTGCCTCCAATAAGAGAATTGCTCTGCAAAGAAACACCATCCTGTAACAGACAATAATTATTCCCTTGAATCTTGTTCCGTATGTGCATTATTTCCACTAACAGATAAAAATGTTATATATATACATATTCTAAAATATTATCAAATTAAGATGAAATCCAGCATCATTGTGTTAAGATGTACTCCAAATATAGTACTGGTGTGGATTGCTCAAGGAAGATAGAAAAGACTACGGACTGAACCCAGGAAATTCTTAGGTGTAATTCCATATCACAGCTGCTAACAGGGGACATAACTGACTACCTAACTAACACTTGATTTAAACTAAAACTGGAATAGAAAAATAAGTTAAATTTTTAAACTAAAGTTTATGTCCTCCCAACAACAAAAATCTTCCATAATGAAAACTTGTATGTTTAAAAAGATAGGTTTTTTTTTTTGTGAATAAAAAGCAACAAAATCCACATATATTCTTACCATTTTCACAAAAACATTCTCTCACCAACTCTACTGAAAAAGTAGAAGGTAGAATTTTTGTTGAGAAACATTTAGGAGAAGAGGATGGGGAATTATTCCTATGCAGTAGTTTGTCTAATTGGCAGCTGTTTTTCAGATGTAGGCCTAAATTACCTGACATGGCATTACTCTGATAGCACCTTTGAACGCTTTCTTGCAATACAGTGAGAGTATCAAGAAATTAATGAAAGGGGATATTAAATTCCACATTGGTGAAGAAGCAGCTTAAATAACAAATTCCCTAAAAAATGGTGGGTTTTTTTTTTCTTTTTGCCCATGTGCCTGTGCAAGGATGCACATTTGAGAACACTTTGTTTCAAATTCTGCCTAAAGTATATGTAATCAAAATCAATGGGAACTGAAAGCACAAGGTGAAGAATCAAACTGAACCTTAGAGACTTGGACTGTCCTCCAAATGGAGGTGGGAAAGTGTACCAACTTCAAGGAGAGCAATAGGCAAAAAACCTTACATTTTTCCTAGTCGCATTTTTGATAGCTGAACAGGTATTTGGTTTCACATAACTTTTATATAAGTATACTGAACTTGTACTGATGTAGCAGATGTCAGAGCATAGTTACTCCAACAATGTCACAGAATATTGCCTTTATGAAGGAAGCAGTTCGTGCTGCCTTCAGCTAATTTACAAAACACTGCCACAGATAACCTACCTCAGTTGACAGTCTTTTCAATTCCTGCTTTCGCTGTTGCTCTGCAACATTAGCCACTGACTCAGCCAGATTATTGAGTTCTTGCTCCTTTGGAGCTCCCATGAAGTTCAGCAAAGGAGGCTCCCAACCATTTCGGAAACGGGGGACATAAGGTGGAATAAAATGGTCTTTGGGCCAGTCCGCTCTGCATTGAAAGTAAATTAGAGATCTGTGTCAAGGGCCACACAAATATTGGTTTAATAGATTTCCTAAAAATTGAAATGCTTTAAAATGTTTATTAGTATAGAGGAGAGGATAGGATTACAGTACAGGGAGTATTGTGCTAGAACACAGAAAACTGGCAGAACACATTTATTGACCACAACTGTGCTCCCCACTCTGCTACGCAAAAAGAAACTGCTCCTGCTGTAAGGACATATCTGTGGTAAAACACAATAAACTTCTGTATTGTAGCAAAAGATGAGTAATAGAAGAATCAATCAGGATTTGTTTTAACTGTTGGAGGGGAAAAATTGCAATGCTTTATTTGCATAAAAGCACCAGACAAAAGACTTCAAAGAAACAGCCTGTTTTATAAGAAAGTCTAAAAGCGGGTATGAAGAATGGACGCTTAGGGGGCCTAGCTACACCTAAACCAAAAAGTTAAACCATAGCTTTTATTAACAAACCCCCAGTTCTTCATGCTCCAAGACATAATTATCATCATATTTGCTGGTTTGTAGTCCAGATTGGCAATTTTAAAATACTGTATTACTTTTCCGAGCTCCATTAGCATTCCCTACTCTAATACAAAACTAAATTAATGCTTTCCTGCTCTGCCTTTGCACTATACATAACACACTACCCCACAATATAAATTACTGTATCTTCACAGTGGAAGTAGAAATGGGAATGTACATTACAGTATTTTAACAGTCTAGTAGCTGAGACTGCTGAAAATTAAGGGACAAATGCTTTGAGTCATACAAGTTTCAAGAGTAGTCAGTAATTATTAGCCCATTAGCAGGTCTGAGCTAGGTCAGTAACCCTTATCATTCACCTCTCCTGCTACACCACACCACAGTGTACCTCTGGATACTGAGATCAATTAGACCATCATTTCTAATCTGCACAGGTCAGCCAACTATATTCTAAATGTTTTATTCTTCACTACCCAACATGAGATACTTCTCTTTCCCTTATAACTTCTTTCAGGATGGACTAAACGAATGATGATGGTAGTTCCCAAGACAAGGAGCCCATTATTTTACCCAGTGATCCATTTTTCTTAGCACAGGGCTCCAATGCTATGAGGCAATTTCCACTGCCAGTCACACTGCAAGCTACTATGAAGCCAGCAGAGCCTGAAGCAAGTAAAGGCAAGCAAATTTGCTTTGCTGGGGTAAGTTCTCTGGCAATCACAAGCAGATGCAATCCCTGTTTCCAGCTCATTTTGTAGTAGCAGACTGAACACTGGCCCAAAGGATGAATTTGGACATTCCTGGTCCTGTAGCAGAGTGAGACCAAGGAAGGGAAAATACCTGTACATCACTCTCCCTACTTTGAGAATGTTTGTCCCCCCCCTTTCTTTTTTTTTTAAAAAAAAAATCTTGTCTGTTTGTCACTCTAGGACTTTCTATGCAGCCTCCCTTACCAGCAAAACACTCAACTACTTTTTAATCAATCAATCAATTAATCAAAGAAAACCACTTGGTAGATGTTCATGTTCCAGTCTGAAATCTAAGAGCAAGGATGAATAAACACAAAATACATTACGCATTTCCAGCCCAAGTGATTGCTTACTTAATCATCATCAAATGTACTTATCTACCACAGATTACAGAGTTAAAATGCACTTTGCATGTTTTATTTACCTAAGTAATTTCAAAGCATATACTTAACTCAAAAAAACAAATGTGTAAACCAGTGAATTTTTAGCTAAGCCTAACCATAATAATGAATCCATTAAATGAGTTATGTAGGGTATACACATGTAACATGGTTCAGCCAATAATTTTTTTTTTTTAAATTATAAGCATTTTCTTATAGCATTATGATGCTTTTGAACAAGTAAAGACATTGTCACTTTTTAGTTTTGATAATTATAGGAAATTGATAATAGAAATCTGTATTCTGTTCTTCAATATTTTGTCACTTTTTATTGCAGCTTCTTCAAATTGATTTTTAATGAGTCCAGATTGGTTTGGAAAAATAATGGGGAAAACCAACTGGAAACATGCAAGGGACAGTTAATAAAAAATGAATGCAGGAGATTATGTCAAGACATTCTCAATACTACAGACAAAACAGAAATTTCTGCATTTTCTCCCTCGTTGAGACCCCTAAAATCAAACCACTCCCAAATCCCTCTGAAGTTAGAGAGTTCCTTTCCAAAAACTTCACATTTCTGAAGAGTCCAAAGCCTAACAAATTAATACTGAGCTTTTACTGAGGGGTGGATAACCTGTTTAAGATTGTGTCAATAAACGAGTTTAGAGATCATCTTTAAAGTACGCAAACGCTTTTTCTCACCTGGCTTTGGTCCATGTGTCACCCAATGACATCCATAACTGTCCTTCCTCACTGGTGACAGTGTATCGTAGGAAGTCTATAGTATCTTTTGTTAAGAGGGGACTTAGTACTGTACCAGCAAGTTCTGGACCTCCTGTTGTCTGTACCACCTAAATGCAAGTATTAAAATAATACAAAGAACATACACGTTGTCAGTAAGAAGGTTACTGTTAATGTAAGTTACCTACAGCACTGCTAGGGAACATTTATTACTCACAAAAACCCACACCCTACCCCGAAAACTCTGAGAAGCTAATAATGTGTCTTAATATCCTACATATTAACTAAAAAATTTAGTGCAGAACTCTTGTTTGGGTGACCAACCATCTTATACTTAGACCCACTTTTGGCAATACAATTTTTGCTCTACTGAAGAAAACTATACATCCATTAAATAGACATATGGTATGCTTTCAAGCCTCCTGCATTACATAAAATATCCCAATTTTTTACTGTTAATGAAAAATTATAATGGCAAACTGTAATACACAAAGTTAAAGACGTTTAATAGATGGGACTATACTCAGAAAATGATATAAATTATTTTCTAAAGAGGGATTCGTTAGGAGATACACACATTTCTCCTTATTGTCCAGAGATACAACATTTAAATCTTGCTAACCTTGAAAAGGTTACAGAGAATATAAATACAAGAGTTCTGAAGAAAAACACAGAAAAAAATTATAAAACCTTACCATATGTAGTGGAGTAAAGAGAAAATGAACCAGTTCAGCTGCACTAGGATTCTGGATATGGAACTTTAATTTGGCCTGAAGGAATGGGAAAATGATAGATTTTAAGAAGCATTTAACTTCTGTGACAATAAATACTTCACACAGGAATGGCCATTCTGGCCACAGGTCCACCTAAATCCGGTGTTTTGCAACATCTGCTAAGTGCAAGTGCTCATTCATTAAATTGCTTTTGAATTCATGTATATCTTTATCACCTATCATGCAAAACAAGAAGTTCTGCAATGAATTATGTGCTTTGTAAAGAAACATCTCCTTTGGAAATTTGCCATTTCTTAGTTTCATTAGTATTCGATAGTTCTTCTCGAAATGCAAACTGGGCAATCCTCTATTTGTTTTTTTCCAGTGATGCTCATAACCATTTACAGATTTATTACATTCTTCCTCTCTTTGATCATTTCCAAGCTAAAGTAATCCCTTCAAACATTATTATCCTCCCTTGTACCTTCTTCAATTTTGCTACACTGGGAATAAAATAAGGCCAGGAAACACAGCAGCATATTGATCCTCTTTATTTGTTAATTTTCTTTTTTCTGCCCTAATGATTCTTAACATTTACTTGGTTGATCACCACTGAACATGGATGATATCTTCACAGGAATCTGTACTACATCAACATTTTGTTCTGACTTGTTTTACATATGAGATTTTTCCCCACCTATCCATGACTATCATATCTATCAATTTGAATTTCATCTGTCACTTTATCTGCTATCATGAGATACTTCTACATTTGTAGACTCTACACTCCCCATTTGCCAGAACACCTGTAAATATGTTGGGATAGCAAAGGCCTCTGCAGAGGCATGTATGGGAATTCCCTGCTCAATTACTGTACTTTGAGAACCAGCATTTTAGTCCTGTATTTTGTTCTCTATTTCACCAAACAAGAACTTAAGAAACTAAATTCAACCTCACAGTAACTCAGCATCTTTAAGAACTTCAGGGTGTGCAACCTTGCTGGGTGTGTTTTGGAAATCCAAAGCAACAAAATCAAAGAACTGATGGATTTGTAGACATTGTTTTGATCTGCAAGATGCATGTTTGCTTCTTCTACAATTTAATATACCTGCTTACAAGCTGCATCCCATGTGTGAGTACCTCAGGGGTACCTGGTTGTCTCAGAACCTTGGAATTATTTTAAAGATTATCATAATTACCTTAACCACTTCTCTCCCCCTGGACGAAAGGCGGTTTGAGAGAGGTTGCACACCATACTGTATGGTTTTCTGACTTAAGTTTTTGGAATAGATGGATGAACAGTGCCCACCCATTCAATCAGGGTGTCTATTCATCTGCCTGTAACTTGGCATTTTGATTTGCTGTTCTTTAATCCATTACCAGTTCTTCAATTTGAAACAGATAATCTCTTGTGCTCCTCATTAAAAAAAAAAAAAAAAAAAGAAGTTCTTCATTAACACATTGTCCACTATCAAGCTTTTCCAAGTATATGCATTTAAAAAAAAAAACAACATATACTTTCTCTTGTATCGCTTCATGGAGAATTTCTTTTATTTACTAATCACTCATTGGCCCTGCAGGCTCTAGAAGAAGCATCCTAGAATGTATTTTTAAAAAAGTTATAGTATTTTTTATTGCATCTTGCTGTCTGTTCCTTAAATTGCTTTTGGCTATCAGTATTCTACTTTTACATCTAGCCTTCCAAGAGCGTGCCTCCAAATGAAGAAAGGAAGAGGATGTGTTTTAACTTCTAGTAACTTTCTATACATTGTTATTCAGTCATAACAACTTACTTTTGGTCTTTCTAAAGTTTTTTTTTTTGACAGATGGTAGGCATTTTCTAGAAGCTTCCAGCATAGTGTTTTAAAAGTTTCCATTCTACTGGCAAAGATTTTATTCTCCTAGGTACTCCTTTTATTTTTAAACTAGATTCTTCATTTTATACAGTTCTCAGTGTCTGGCATAAAGCACCAGGAAGTGATATTTCAGGCTTTTGTGGCTCCTGCCATGATGCTGAAGTAAAGCACTGTTACAGCGCAGCTCTTCAGGAGCAACATTAGAAACCAGGTCCTAGATGCTGCTGAGCACCAGAACAAGAACTGCTTCTTATCCTGCACAGAAGATAAAGACTCAAAGATGGACACATTATACTTGGGTGAAAAAATAATTTAAATGCATAACCCGGGAAGAAGTAAGAATGGAAAAAAATCAACATTACAAGCACTGTTACTGAGAAGATCAGCATATTCTAAGACATCTGTCCCTCACAAAACAGCAGTCCTTTAGCGTCAAAATCACAGAATTTAATATAGGGTTTAAAAAAAATTAGACATTAACATTTCTAAATATCTCCCACAGCCCTGCAATCAGAATTTGTTCCCAAAGGAAGAAAAAAGCTGATTTGACTCAGAGAATGTAAGAACAATTTTCTCTGTTGGCATAGCTTCCTCAGCAATTGGAAGGGACAGTCAGTATCTGAAAGTAAATGCTTTGAAAGTGTCCCAGTTGCTGCCTTCTTTTCATAGCACTTGCAGAAGAGGAGATGCCAGGAGAAGTCTCTTGAATTAGCATCTCTGCTTGTTGAGAACCTATAAAGCGACAGCAATTTGTCGATGGAGTGTTCTGAGGTCAGAAAGGTCCTATGTAATGATGGCAACAAGCACAGAGACTCTGATGGGCATAGCTGAATAAAACTAAATTAAGATCACAGCTGGTGATGCTGGCAAGCATGCAACAGAGCCGACAT
The DNA here is from genome assembly GCF_003259725.1 of Athene cunicularia. Taxonomy (NCBI): domain Eukaryota; kingdom Metazoa; phylum Chordata; class Aves; order Strigiformes; family Strigidae; genus Athene; species Athene cunicularia. The sequence continues at coordinate 10,342,805 of NW_020799092.1, read as the reverse complement.
CCCCACAGACGTTCCTAGAAATTCTTTTATGACTTGAACTCAAATTTCCCCAGTAAAAGGCTTTGAAGAACCAGGAAAAGAAGAAATAACAATGCTGGAAAAAAAAAATATGCTCATCTAGTCACTGTGTAGAGAACTTGAGGAGCAGCATCCCAAAGCTCAAAGGCCAACCCTTGGGCAGAGGTGGCCAGCCCTGCTCTTGCCTCAGTTCAACTTTGGATGGAGAAGGAAAAGGTGAAAGTCCAAGACCAGTCAAGTATCAGCTGAGCTATCTTCCTGTGTTTCAGCCAAGGACCAAACAAGATTACATTTCCAGGTATATCAGCATTCTTGAAGAGGATACTTGTGGCTTTGCTCCTTCTGAAAGAGCAGTGGAGGCCAAGACAACACAGACTTAGGTTCACAATTGCCTGGATGCTGTTGACCACCTCTGCACAGCTGGCAGCAGTAGGGCATTTAACACCCACAAGGTTTCTCTACATGGACAAGGCACCAGGAAAGTTAGGTGGAAGGCAGAAAACTTCATTAATGAATTCCCAAAGACAAGATGACCTTCTGCAACCTCCTCAGGGTGTCAACAATAAAGCATCCACACCTCCAGCAATAGTCAGAACCTCTAGAAAAAAACAACTTAAAAATAACTATGAAGCAAATCTATCATGTTACTGATTCCTCCTTCTCCTCTTCATCTTTCACCATAATTTTAATTCATCATTTCATACTAGTCAAATAAGACATAGGAAAACCAATGCAGGAAAACTGACACACAAATTAATTTGCAGTGGTATGGAAAACAAAGGTTGCATTATACTTAACATCAGCTATGCCAGGAAAAAACTGTTATAACATGCCTCACACCACCACATCCACTAGCAGTCACTTACCAGAAGATTGAAGCCATGCTTGAATTTTTGGAAGCAGTCAACAAATTCATCTGGAGGTGGTGGTTTTGCACGTAGAGTAAGAACCCCCTCTGGTGAACAAAATGAGATTTTTATATATCCATTTATATGGTATATAACTTCTATAAATACTACAGAAATAATAAAACACATAAATACATATTAAAGTTACCAACTTACAGAAATTTTAAATATAGAATCCTGACAGTGAGCATATTCTGTGGTCACATCTCTATAAACAGTCACTCCCAACTGACTTCAAGAAAATAATTTTCATAGCTTTCCCTCTAAGAATATACTGAATAGGATTTTTTGTGCTCAAAGTGAAAGAAAATTACTAAATTAATGAAAAAAATACACAAAAAAGACACACTTGCTAACTACTTCAGTGATCCTTAGAGAAACAGAATTGTATGCAGTAAGAACTCCTACCTCCAGGTCCTTTCTTTTTACTTTTCTTAGTTTTCTTCCTCTTTGAAAGTTCAGCAAAAGCTTCAGCAGCTTTTTGAAGTTTGGTAACAAAATACTCAATGTCATCCAAAATATGGTTCAGAATTTGCTATGGGAGAAAAGTAATAGTTTCTCTACAGAATCTATAGCAGAAATACTATGGAAATCAAAATGACCGCACCCTCAGACATCAACAGCTTCCTTGGAACAAAGTTCATGCTAGAACATTCCATATTTAGATTCATTATGTTCTTAACATTACACACCTGCAAAGTATTTGAAATCCTAGGTTTTTTTTAAATTTAGGTCCCTGGAAGTTTTTAAAATATGATCAAGAAGATTATTAATTTCAGATTTAAATTACACAATTTGTTCACACATTACAATTTCTCTCACAGCACATGAAAAAAATTTAGGAAAACGCTGTCCATTCAAATAATTAAACAGTATAACTTCATAATCTCCTTTAGTACAAAGTATTAAGCTATTTGCTGAATGTCAGATTTATAGAGAAGTGATATTTGAAGAATTGTTTTCAAAGAGCAAGTGTAGGAGAATGTATGAGCCTCTGGGGAAAAAAAACATATACGCCAACGCAGCAAGCCCCAACACGCTTTCCTCAAGACCCTCTGATGTTGCTGAGGGCAACAGGAGAGTAAAAAATTAGAAAGTTACAATTGACAAATGGGGCAATACTTGGTATCACATACATTACAGAACCTGCCCAAAGTTGCTGCTTATAGGCAAGAAAAATTTACATTGTACACACACACAGTCCACCTGTCTTCAGAGACGACCATGTGCTTACTTTCCAGATACTGCACATATCTAAATCCCACTAAATTGATGGAATTTTTTTATCCTTTTGTAGTTTGCTGAATTTGGTCTACCACACAAAATAATTACTTATATTTCTAGCCCTTCACAGCAGAAAACTTTACATCAACTTTCCCCCCCCCCCTT
>NW_020799092.1:10254854-10340440 GCF_003259725.1 Athene cunicularia | reverse complement strand
GTGCTTCTAGTTTCTCACTTACAACATCTCTGTCAATCCTGGCTGCCATTATCTCTGCTGTTTCTTCATGATCATGGTATTGTCTATGTTTTTCAACTGCAGGAAAGGGAAGAAGAGAGTAAGACATCCATATACACAGAATTAGTAACCAACACTTCCTATACAGTTTATGCTTTAAATCATCCTCCTGTAAGAAAAAGACGGATAAAACTGTTTGTACCATTCGCTCTACAAGGACTCCACACAACCTGAAAATCTTGTGCCCTAATGCCTGATCCTGCCAAGTGTCACAAGAAAGATGAGGTGTATGTTTTCAGTCAACTTAACTGTATAAATAAATTTAACCACAGAAGGGTGGTATCAGGATTGAAATAAAAAAAATTACAGCAGAAAGTGGCAGATTATAAAGGCAACATAATGAGAAACCATCCCATTTTGCAAAATGTGCTGAAAGCTACTCCTGCAAAATAAGCAAGAAAGAGTGTAGACATGACTTTGAAGACAATTTTGACGTAAAAGGTAATTAGCAAAAAGGGATGCCAAGTCTGGCAACACAGAATGGGAAGTAATGATGTGACAGACCTGGTATTTCCAAATAACAATAGACAGAGTCAGTGACTTTTATTTGAGAACAACATGGGTTAATATTTTGTCAAAGTTTTGCATTTTTAAGTCACTCTAAGTACTACATTGTACATTAACTACACTGTACATTAACTACATTAACAGGTGGGATTTTAGCAAATACATTTCAGAAAAGATCCAGTAAATACATTCCAGAAAAGGAACTGCAGGAACTCAGATCCACAGGTGGTCTGGCAAGGCACTTGACCCACTAATGAAAATTTTCTGAAGTGAGAAATCAAGCAGAATAACAAACTAGGCTTTAATCAAGACAGATGTAATACTGTACATTAGTAGGTGAAACATTCTTAACATTAGAGATTTCTCTGAACATTTTTAGTTGCTTTTTTTTCATAATTGTGTACTTTGTTGAGTGATATAGTTTAATAAACCAAAAATAATAAAGACTCCATGGTTAATGACTTCTAATTCTAAAATTTTAGTATCTATTATTAAAAAAACAAACCAAAAAAGGCCTCACCTTAACCTTAATACAGTCTGTTTTACAGAAGGAGCTTTATTGTCTAAAGAACATTTTTTTTCAAAGAAATCTGATCAAAATAAAAATGTTTCCATTAGAGATTAACAAAAAAAACCCCAAACACCAAAGAAAAACATCCAAATCCATTAGAAATGCTACAAGCACTCCTTGGTTAAGACTTTTAGAAAACAAACACACACACACATACACACACACACACCAAACACACATCGAACTAGTTTAGCCATGCAGGCCATTATAAAGGTAAATATAAATGAATAATGCTGATCTCTATAATCATGGTTTAAAAGGTGACTATTTTTTAATTGTCCAATGGCCTATGCTCTCCCTATTAATGGAGAGAGCATCATTAAATTACTAGAGTTATGACAGTATTGGTTACTGTAAATGTTACTGTATTCACAAAAAAGCCCAGGTTAAAACTGGTAGCCCACACCCCCACCCAGCTAAACACAAGTAAAAGCAGCTCTGAACAGAAAGTCAGAAAAAGGGTACGTGCAAGTAAATGACAAGTCAGATTATGACAGTCAGGTCTTATTCCCCAGATCAGGCAACAGTGGCTTGGGGCATTTCAAACTAGTCTGGAAGAATAATCCTGTCTGCTCTCAGTGAGGACAGAGGGGTGACCTTGTAAAACCATTCCTGTTGTCTGGATTCAGTTACTGTAATCTTTATGAAAGTGCTCTTTCCAAATTATTTTTGTTATACTGAGCATCATAAAAACCTACTGTCCTGAACAGCTGCTTGCCACCATGCTGTGTGGCAGCAAGTTCCAAGAAATACTCACACTCCCCCTGCTCAGCAGCCCACGCGGACCACGCCGCCACACGGCTTCTCACGTCCACCTGGGTGATGGTCCCTGGTGGCACAGGGGCAGGCGCCCTCGGCGGCGGTGGAATAGCACTGTCAGCTTTGGATATCATTCTAGAGAAAGAGAAAAAAGCCCAGAAGTGACACTTGAAGGAAAAAGGTTCTATTTTCTAGTGCTTAATCAAAGCAGACAAGGAGGCTTCACAAAGACTCTTCTACTGTGGATTTGCCAAGGAAGCAGTACTCAAAGACCATGATGTGCAAGTATGTTAAACACAGTAGGAAACCTGCTCCATGATGGGGTTAGCAAATCCTCGTCACCTGGCCACATGGGAAATCCCCAAGCAGTGCCATAGACCTGCCAGTTTACACAGGTAAACTCACTGGCTTCAGTTTAGTAGGTGGCATTTTTACTGCCACATGCAGTTCAATGGCTGGACTTCTATTTTGTGTGAAAGACTTCATTAGAAGTTGCCTTTCAGTCATCACAATTGAGTATCTATTCCCTAAATTTGACAGGTTGTCAACCACACATTTCTTAAAACCCTACCAACAAAACCAATTAAATTTACAGGCTGATTTTCCCTTTTATATCAGGGGCCAGTTCATCCTGTCTTGATACAAACATATCAAGTGTTCCCTACTACAGTTTCCCAGTTCTTAATCTAGTTTTAAATACCATAAGGAAAGAGGTCTTTGAAGTCATTCTGCAACTTGATACTGACTGACAAGAAATCCCAACAATTTCTGTCATAGACACATCCCACCCTTTCCCCACACCCCTATTTAAAAGCAAGATCTTCACCTTGAATTCATCTCTATAATCCCATCTCATTCATGGCATTCAACACCAACACAAAATGTCAAGTGTTATTTGTCTTTAAATAAAAAAAAACATTTCCTTCACCCTTCCTTCCTTTACTCTCCTGAGCACTCTTTTCCACATGTCCCACAGTTCTACTTGTCAATAACCTTGCAGCAGCTTGATAATGCAATGTGAGGCAGCAGGGACTCTCCCCATGACCCTATGCCAGCACGTACATGATACGACTAAGTAATCAGCACTAAGCTGTCACACTCATGATGTCTTGGCCTCACATCCCTCAGAGACTGATATCTCAGATTTTTTTTCCCCACTAGATGTACCTACACTCTTTTCCCAATCAAATTTCATTAGTTTCCCAGCACATCCAATGTGTTTGTGTCCTTCTAGACTGCTTCTTTGTGCTTATACCCGTTATGGTCCCACAAACTGTAGTCTACTTATTTAATTGTAAATCCACAGATAAAGTTAGACACAGTTCAGTTTTTGTTTTGTTTTTATGGGAGTGCCCATTACTCTAGGAAAACTTCATAAATTGCACATCAGAATTTAACAGGTAGCTAAGACTGTTATAAACTCATTCACATAATGTCAACACTTTTACTTAGATTTCTGTCTGGCAGATACTTCTCTATCTAAACCACAAAACTAAGCGTCATTGAGAGACACTATTAGAACACATTTACATATTAACTTTTCAACAAACTACCACCATTACCATTCAGTATCCAATGTTTTTGTGCCCTAGTTTCTGCAGCAATGTTGGCTACCCCTCATTTCTTTATTAATCTTCTCTGAACCCAACAGACTCTTTTCCACCACATTTTCCAACCAACAGAGACGCTTTTGCTACCAGGGAAACAAGGAATCTTCAGCATCGTTAAACAGGCAGGTAGAATATAATTCAATCTTCAGTTGATGTTTTATTTAACATCTTTAGATCCCCAAACTTTTTATCATAATCTTATTTACTTAGAGTTATGGGGCATTTATGTTTTTAATTTAAATTCTGAACTACTTGAACCATATGCAGAACTGAGACATGCAATGCTATTCTCTGACAAGTCACACTGATTTCAGCCGTTCCTGTCACTAACGTGGAATCAGGAAAGTTAAGAGTGATGCTATAAATTGAGACAACGTGAGATAATTATTAAAGCAAGGCCTCTACACGTGGTCTTGGATGTAGATTATATAACCAACCAGCAAAAAAGAGCAAAAGACAGCAGGCAAACTTGGAAAGCTTCTGAATGCTGTAACACTGTTTGATGATCCTATATACTGCCAAGAAGTTAGATTTTTACCTCAGTGTTTCAAGCCTCTTCTTTTGTTTCCCACTTTTGCTGTCACTGATTGCACTTTCAATATCTTCATGAATAAAGGTAGCCTAAAGACACAGAAGCAGAAACCATCAGTCACCAGCTAGACTATCCAGATATATGAAATAAATACCTCCTCATGCACGTTTTTTAGGGCATCTTTAGGTTTCAGAATACTTTATCAAATCCTATTTATTTAAAAGTTCTAGGATAAAATATTTTACACATAAACAGAACAAAGAAACACACAATGCTGTTGTCTGGCAATTGGTATTTTTGTCATTGTTCCAATCTGAAGCATTATCATCAATTGAGTATGCCATCTAGATACCAAATTTGTCTGAACAGCTGTAATTATCTCAAGTCAAGCATTGTTGCATAGGCTATTTTTTCCCACAGTGTACATAATTTTGTTTTTCTCAAGTATGTTAGGGGAAAGACATAGTAGCAGCATAAAGAATCATGAAAGTAACTTGTAGTGATACAGTTTCCTTTAAGAAATAACAATAGCTCCAATTTCTCTTCCATGTAACGGAAGATGAATTTTTCAGAACATTTCCTAACTGTAGGTTCCTGCCTCTCTGTAACTGTGGTCTGCCTCTACCAGTGGCCCACAAGTGAAATTTTGATGCACATCTAAGGCATTATTTTAATAGACCTTGTGTTAAATAGGTCACAGCTTCTCATAAGATTTAGAATGCTCTGACAAATTAATTTCCTACACAGGTTGTCAAAGCCCAAATCAGTCAGTGTCTGGCTCACTCTAAAAGGTCCACATCTGTCTTAGTACCTTCATCATGGAGAAGTATGTAACCTTTTGTGAGGAATATGTAACTTCTGCTGTGACCACAAGACTTTGTTGAATTTAGGATCCAAGGGGATTAAAGGACTCAAGCTATAATGAATTGCGCTACAGAATATGGATGAGAGATAAATTAAGGTTAAAGAAATAATAGAAAAAGCTTAAGGGGATATGAGGAACTTAAACCCAGAAGAATTCCATTAATCATACTCTTGATACTTATTATTTAACAATTTTCTGTTTAAAAAATACTCAATGTCCCAAACATTACTGATCTTGACTAATTTTTTATTGCAGAGGCTCCTGGGGTTCATGGTAACTTCTAATCAAAAGCATGAAAAAGACAAGGGAGAAAGACCTAACCTTTCAAAACCAGCCAAGTCTCATGGGTAAAGAACAAAACCTAGGGTATGGTCACAGACTCAAAAAATACCTCAGAAGAAAAGTGGCATCCTGGATTAAAGTCATGCTCATGTGCTCTGCATTTTTATTTGTACACAGAGGAAAAGTCTGAAGAAAAAAGACCACCTCTATACTTTGGGAATCTGGGTCCAACCAGACCTCAGAAAAGATCCCTGCGTTATTTAACATGCTGCCATCTGAACTCCTCACAGGATCCCAATTTCCACTGAAACAGCAAGTTCTGTTCAATGAATCACAGAATCAGACAGTCATCTTCACATCACTCTCACTATACCGATTTCCAAACAGTTGTACAGCGTGATTGACAGTCTTGTTTTAAGACAATTATATGAACTACTACAAAGGAATTTAAAAATCCCCATGAAATTATCAACTGGAATTTAAAGAAATACCAATTATATAGAGTAACTAACAGAAATTAAAATATGTAACTATGGAAATAAGAAGTATTGCAAAATATATTAAAATTTATTTATGCTAGAAGGAAATGTTCAAATAAGAGACAATTTCTTTCCCTGTTTTGCCCCTCCTGCAAGTAATATTTTGGTTTTCGTTATCTCTCCAGCACAACAGAGATACAGAGAGGTGAGAATGTACAGAAGGTTTAATTGTTCAGTAACAAAAAGAGCAGGAAAAAGGGAAAGACTAGGTAAAACTCAGGGCTCAGTTGACTCCTTTGCAGATTATAGGATAAATTTGAAATAAACTCCTTTACAACACTTCAGAAGCGTGAATGCAAACTATATATATTCCAGTGCTTTACTCATTTGCAAACCTAAATGAACAGCTACAGAGCCCAAGAATCAATATTTACAGTAACAACATATTTGAACATAAACTAAGGATTCAGGTTACATACTGGACTACTCTCTTGCAACACATACTACACTACATTTACTAACATACTATAAGTAGTGTCCATATCATAAGTGCATAAAACTTAAAGCATACTTATAAGAATAAAAGAACAGAATTATTTTCTGCAAATCCGATAATTTGATTTTATCCACTGTACTTGCAAATTCATAACATTTCCCCTATTCAAATAAGTCATAGCAGATCTCCATTACTATCTTACCTTAATCTCATCACATTGGAAAAGATGCAAATCAGGCTTGTTTTGGGTTGGTTCTTTACATACTAATGCAAGAACTGAATTGTAATTGCATGCATTCATCACAGCTTGGCAATGCTGAATTGTGCTTAAAGGAAAATTCTCCAGTTCATTCTGCCGGAAGAGAAAAGAAAAACAAACACAAAACACCACCTTTACTCAGTGTCCTGATCTCAGAAAAGCTGCACGAGTTAAAAAGGGTAAGTGATAATAAGCTAATTAAAACACTGAATCTCACATACATCATTTTTCTGCCCGTGCCCCTTTTTTCTCTCTCTTTCTCTGAAAATTAGACTGCCACTCACAGATCTTACCTTTGATTCCAAGTCCACCAAACTGACAGCTTTGTCATCAACTTGAAGAATCATATCTTGAGTCCACACTTTGCCTTTGGCATCCAGCAATTTTAGCTTCCTTATTCCATCATCTACCGTAATCATTGCCTCTTTTCGGTCCAAAACAAAGGTGGTCAAGTGCTAGTGAGTGAAACGTACATTTTTAAAAAAAAAAAAAAAAAAAAGTTGTAATTTTCCCTAGTGCTCTGCAGTGTCAGTATTCAAATTGCCAGGAAATAGCAATACAAATTATACATGAATAAACATGCCTTTGTCTATGATAGCTCCCACCAATAAGCCATAAGAGAGGTTGTTTAGTCCATAATGTCATTTTAAGTGAACTGATTTTTGAAAATCACTGTTTGTCACCCTCTATCACTTCCTCACTGCAGTAAGTGGTTAGACTCGAAGGAATATTCTGACATCTTCTGGGTAGCAAAGCCAGAATTAAACCCTGACTATTAAATTAGCTTTCTTGAAGAGTGAAAACCTGTCTCTCTTGGCAAGCTGAATCTAGGAAGCATCAGCAGAAGCTTCCCAGAAACACTCCGCCAACGTACCGCCACCACCACCAACCTGACCTGGAGTGTCCTCACCTCTTCTAGAGCTGGCAGCTAGTATGCTGATGGCAACAGGCTTGAATCTGACTGGGATACCTTATGGACAGGCCAGTCACTTCTTTTATGCAGATCACAGTATAAATGTGTAGTATACTAACTACTTTTGCTCACCATCAACTTGGAATGTTCTCCAGAATCACAGACATTACCTCAACTAGCTTCCTTGTCATTATGGTTTTGACAAATTCTCCTTCAACATGCCAACCATACAAGAAAATCCATAAAATTATTTCATTTTATCCAGGCATGAATTCAGCTTCACATTCTTATTGAAGACCTGGTCACTCATTCAAGCTGAACCAATTTTAATCTATGCCTGAACATCTATCTTCTAAATCACTTTTAAAAAATAAAAATAAAAAAAGAATTAAGTGTGCTTTCTTCTATTACAGGGTAACAGCACTTAGTAATGATAGACAAGAGATTAGATGTAAGTTGCACATAATCAAAGTATTTAAAAGAAGTGAAACAAACTCTATCAGCTGCATGCAGGGGAATGCTTAGACTCCAAATACAAGTACTAATTTTTAAGTCAGTACAGTATCAAAAACAATATGAAGAATCCAAAGAGAGATAGACAGACAATTAGAAGCAACACAAGTATTCATCTGCAAACTGATCATAGGATAAAAGCACTTGAAATTAAGAGTCTTTTACATATCATCTCACAATTTACAGCTAATTTAAAACCCAGTAAAAAGGAACTGACAATCTATGGTATTTGCAAGACTTGGCTTAACCCATGACAGTGGTCTGATGTCAGTGGGAGAAAGTTTGTGCCAAAGCAAGAGAACAGAATGAGGCACTGCATCCAAAAGTGCTTAACAGGCTACATATGGGCACCCAGGCTTACTTTGCTGAATATTTTAAACATATCTAGCCCTGGATAAAATATGACAGCAGCATGCAGTAATTCTGCAAAGCAGCTTAAGACAGGAAATAATATACTTTGCATTTCACACTGGGGAAGAATCTGTGCAGGCAGAATATATTTGTTTAACTACTCCATAGTAGACTATTGGGGCCTTTTAGGGGTTAATGCTCAACTCTTTCTGAATATTTTGTCATCTCTGCTGATTATAACTGATCAAAGTATTCATTTTAAATATCATCCAGTGCGCCTCGCTAACAGCACAGGGTTTTTCTGGTCTGTCTCATCCTTGCAACAAGCCAGGTTCAGAGACAGGCCAACATAACAAGTCGAATTGATATCCCACTGGGAAATCCTGTCCATTTGCCAAACTACACACAAATTTGCTTACATTCTTCTACATCAAAATTTCAGCTAGTTATGGCAAAGCTACAGAATTTGAGACATTTCAGTGTAATCTACTCTGAAGTGACCCTGGGCTGGCAGGATGTTTTGAAAGATGTGTATGCCTTCAATTGTATGTATCCTCAGAAATCATGTAGGCAAAAATAACTGCACGTAACTGAAAGCCATAAATTGGTTTATCACTCATCTCACCTCTACATGATACTGTGAAGTTTCGGATATGCTGCTGGCACTGTCTCGTGCATAATTCTTTCTTTGTTCTAGAGTTGGGAGGAAAAGAAAGGATAATTATTCATTCAACTTCTTATCCTGCTGTTTTGAATACTTCTCAGAGATACTTGAGACTAGTTGTAGATATGAAAACAGAAGATGAGCTTTTGTTAATTTCTGTATTTCAACAGAAAAAACCTTCACCCCCATGCAGCCCAGCACAAGGATCATACTTACGTCAACAATGTTAAAGAGCCAGTGGGTGCAAACAAAAGCTATCTCGTCACAGTGAGTCCAGACACCAAAGGGGAGCAGTGTTGTGACTGAAAATGCTTCATGGGGAATCCTGATTATTAAAAATCACTGGCTTGCCACTTCGGTGGCAATATGATAACTAGCATCAGGCTTACTGTATTCGTATGAATGCACTTGGAAGCAAAAGCATTTTCTGATATACATTTAATTCTCATGTTAAAGCCACCAAACAAAGTCACACACAAAACAGACTTAACTCATTCTTTATTTCTTCCTAAAGAATTCAATCTGATGAATTATTAATGTAGAAATATGCATGGAAAGCAGTTTAAAAGAAGAGAGAAATACACACCAAATATCTCTAACCAGAAATATTTTTCAGCTAACAAAACACAACGCAGCAAAATCAGGAACATCATGCCTTTTAATCTATACAATAGATTAATATTAAACCAGGAGAGGAGGGAAAGGAAAAAGCAAGATGAAGACACAACACACACCCCCACCACAAAATAATTAATTTGGAACAAAGAAAATGTTTCAACTTCAGAGGAAAAAAATTGGAAGCATCATTTGGAAGATTATACTCTTTTTTCACTATAACTACTGAAGTGCCTGATGTGGAACACCAGGAGCTTTGTCTAAGGAAGAAAGTCACTAGATGATGTGGCTGACAGGTGCAAGTAGACAATCTTTTCTGTCCATTTCATTAAGTAACTTGATTTCTGGTCTTCAAATAAAATAGGTGGTTTGATTTTGTTCAGAAGGAAGGTACCTGATGTATATACAAAATACATCAGTTTCATCATACTTGGAGGTAAAATAGAAGTGTGTGATTCTGTTGATGGGAAAGTTAAGTTACTTTCTGAAAAATAAAAAAATGCTACCAAGCACATGATCTGTGACACAGAGAGATCTGCAGTGAAGACACCATAAAAGCCACACTGTAGAAGTCTCTTCCGTGCTCAGGGTTCCTTCATACAGGAATTTCAGGTGCGGACAAATACAGCAGTGCCCTCATTTTCAGGTGTCACTTTTAGAATTATTTGTTACCTTTTATAACCACACCATTATGTCTCCAGTTCTCGGTGACTTTCATGAAGGACAACACAGTTTCTGAAATCCCTCTCTGGCATGAAGCCCCCCTCCCATGATGACAAACATTGCTCATGCAACAGAGCCATGCTGCTCCTGTACAGCAGCTACTCAGCTTGCTTTAGCAAGAGAAGTGTGCAGTGCAATCAGCCAAATTCAAAACCACCATGGATTATCAGAATTTTGAACGAGGTGCATGAATATTGCAAAATAGATGTCTTTCATTATCAAGCATTCTGAAATCCCTGGATAGAGGATTTGCATTGATTCCAACTATAACTACTATTTCTGCTTTTGACGCATGTTAAAGTATTTTTTTTGTTGATTTTCTTTTTAACCACAATAGATACACATAGATAGCACACTCCAACAAAACAGTCAGTAAAGCAGTACTGTCTGATTTGCTACCTTTCTTTTTTTGTTTGGATGATGATCTGAAGAAGTAAAGTCCATCTGTTCCTAACAAAACAAGGGAATTAAAAAGCAGTATCTAGTTTAACCCCACAGAATTATTTGCACCTCCGAAGGGATCAGCTAATATTCTTCTGTTATAGACTGTAAATGATAGTTAAATGCTGTCCAGTAAGAAAGAATACATACTTTTAAAAAAACCCAAGTCACTTGTTTCAATTAACAATGCATCAAATATTCAGTTTTGACTGTTATTATCTTCTCAGAGGTGAACAAAAATATTACTTTTAATGATATCAAATAAAAGAAGGATAAGAAATTTTATATCCACTGTAAGATTTACAAGACGTGCAAGCAATAACAGTTGTAGTCGTTTTAAATGAACAAAGAAATCCTGCCGTGTGTAGAGGCTCCAAAGAAATTAAAAAGTAGAGTAAGTTTTGCAAGAGATTCATTGCTCTGCTTCAAAGATTTTGTCCTGTGTTAAGACAGGGTAGCCAAAACCATCCATAGCACTGATGGACACATTCTCTTCCACAGAGCAGCACAACACTCACAATAGACATGATGGAAGGTTTTCAACACACTGTCATGCTGAAAACAACGGTGTTTTTATAAAAGAGAGAGAGCTTTCTGAATGCTAATAAAAATCTGTGCTTCCCTACGCTTGAGACCCAAGGAGAGCCCCTCCAGTTCTGTATTTTTAATTACAAAGAATAGTAACAAGAACTTCAATAAAATTTCCAGTTAGCAGGTGTCAATCCAATGTTTGTGTTAATAAACAAAAAGTGTGGTCACCACAACAACTGACAGTCCATATTGAGTTCAGCAACAATTCCTATTTAACTATTTCTTTACTGCAGCTAGAGTGATTATTAGAACCTGTGAAGAGATCAAAGTTATCATTTAGAACAGAATATTTCAGTAGGAAGGGACCTACAACTATCATCTAGTCCAACTGCTTGACCACTTCAGTGTTGACCAAAAGTGAAAGCATGTTATTAAGGACATTGTCCAAATGCCTCTTAAACACTGACAGGCTTGGGGCACTGACCACTGTTTCCTGATATCTTATAGGCCATTCTAGTAAAAAACCCCGTGTAATGTACGTCACTTATGCAGACTTGAGAGACTCCTTTTTCTGGGAGTCCAAGAAAGCGATGCAATCCAAACTCTGCAGTAAAGTATGCAAACTAAAACTGGGGAAACTTCCAGAATCTTTCTGCAATTACAGACCAAACCAAAAAAGGAAGAGAGCATACCTCACAAGCTCTTAATTACTGCTCAGTGCTGCAACTTTTACATGGTTTTGGGTGAGCAAAGAAGTAGCCTATAGCAGCTGTCAACACTGCTGTAAAGGAGCTGGAAGTACATACTTATGGCTCCATCCTGAAATTATTCACCCTTCAAAATACATCTTCTAATACATACCCTAGCATCAGGCAAATTTCTTCCACTGCTTCTGGAAGGGTTACTCCTCAAGCTTTGTTTTTCAACTTTTTACAATTAACTAGTTAGAAAGTGGGTCTCTTTTCCCATACATGGTCAACCCAGCTGCTAATCACCCAGGATCCCTGAGAGATGGTTTTCTTGGCTGCCTGGCATAAACTGCACTGAAGGAAGAATGAATAAAATCCCCCCCATGATAACATGAACATAGAGAGAGAGAGAGAGAGAGAGAGAGAGAGAGAGAGAGAGAGAGAGAGTGTGTGTGAGTTCTCACCTTGCCCTTCGAAAGGAGGACACAAACCCTTTTACATCCCCTTCTGCTGAGGTGGTCGACTGCCTTGATATAAGCCTGTTCTGTATCCTTCTCTACCATGACACAAAAATCTGCCGCCTCTTTCTACAAACGCTTCCCTGTTTCCAAGTCAGATATATCTGAGCATATGACTCTCATAGTCTTTTTCATCTATATACAGCTCCTTATTTTTCTTCTTTGCCTAGAGCTGCCCATTTCCATTCTTCTGGAAATGCAGCTTTCATCTCCTCAACTCTTTCACATATCAGAGTGACTGATGATTATTCATCAATATTAATCTAACTGCTTTTACAAAACCCCTGAAAATGCCATTTGATTTCTTGCATGATGTTTAAATGCAAATAACTCACACCCTACTATTGAAAATGAGTAAAAGAATTTGCTGAATTACTGTATGTACTGGGTCTGGCGGGAATGGAGTTAATTTTCTTCACATCAGTCTGTAATGTGCTGTGTTTTGGATTTGTGACCAAAACAGTGTTGATAACATCGGAATGTTTTAGCAGTTGCTGAACAGTGCCAAGCCCTTCTCTATTTCTCACTCTGCTGCCCCAGCAAGTAGGCTGGGGGTGCACAAGAGGTTGGAGTGAGACACAGTGGTGACAGCTGACTCCAGCTGACCAAAGGGATATTCCATACTGTATAATGTGATGCTCAACAATACAACTGGCAGGTAGTCTTTCCAAAGTAGCACTTCCTCAGACACTGTCTGGGCACTGGTCTGCTGTGGGAGATGGTGAGAGACTGCCTTTGCATTACTCGGGGTTTTTTTCCTCCCTACTCTTTCTTTCTCTTATTAAGCTGTCTATCTTGAGCCATCATTTTCTTCTTTCTTTTGCTCTTCCAATTCCCTCTCCTATCCACTGCAGGGAGGAGACAGGGGGAATGAGCATGCAATTGAGGAGGTCCTTAGTTCTTGGTTGGGGTCAATCCCCAACATTTTAAAAACAAAACAAAACAAAAACAAACAACAAAAAAGTGTTTTGTATGCTCTACTTCACTCTCCTAATCCTCCCAATCAATCTCAGACTCTCACAGGTCCCTTCATGCACAAAGAGTTATTGACGCTAAAGTGAAATTTTACAACAGAGACTTCCAAATAGGATGTATAAAACTATCAAAGGATGAATAAAACTAACAAAACCATTGAGTTTTTTTTTCTATTTACTCTAATTACCACACCTCTTCCATCCCACATGTAAAACACACTGCAGTCTTAATACTGCAATTAGCTCAAACCTTGCTGATAATCTCTACACAATTTACCTGAATTATTTTCCCTCGGATAAAGGAAAAAAATAAAACCAAAAAAGGATCATGGCAGAAAACACTAAACTTAAATACTTTATCACAATCTACTGCAAATGCAACCCACAGGCAGAAACACTGATCCACAGAAACTAATACTCTTCCTGTTCTCTGATATGGACAGATGCTACTTCTATTCATGTCTTTGTGAACTTACTGAATTCACCAATCATCAGGAATGGACCCTTTTTCTGGTTTCAGTATGAGTTAAAAGGTATTGATTTCATACCCGTTTTGGAAGCATCCAAAACACCAGAAAACAGAAAATCACCTCTTGACAAAAGAGCTTTAGTCAAGTAAAAAATACCACTAAACAGTACATGACACAGACAGACAGGACTCAAGATTGAAGTTGCCCATTCTTTTCATTGCCCTCACTCACTGCACTAAGAACTCTGTGCTCTCCCCAATTACTTCTCTGAAGGACTCTGGAAAGGTAACTATTCCACAATTTCAGACAAAAACACCAGCATTGCCCAAGGTCCATTGAGGCAGAGCTACAAACAGAACCTGACATAGTCAGGTCTCACCCATTTTCTAACTGGAAAAGGGTGCAGCAATACGGTGAATTTTAGAAAGCTGTTTAATAAACTCTACCATAGCCTGGCTCTGTGCAACTGTCCAGAAGACTACACAGAGAAACGTATCACATTTCAACCTAATTCTTTATCTAGGTAGAGAAGATTCTTACCAGCAGCACAAGATCTCAGGCTGGGTCTTAACAGATGACCTGAATCACGGAAGGTGCTGGTTAGGGCTATGATACCTTTAGACACAACAAATTTTCAGTTCCTAAAAGCCTAAAACAGGAATGAGGAATCTTAATGCCTAGAATTCCACCAATGTCTTACAAATAATTGCACAGAACAGATGTAATAAATGGTATCAATGCTATGGTCATGATAACACAAAGAAGGGTAATGGTGGATCCTATCTTCCCCTTCCATAGCCAAACTGGAAAATGTCTGTGCAGTGTACAAAGAGACAAAGCTCTGAAATCTGATGGCAATCCATGTGGACATGGATTGAGTCTTCCTGACAAGTTGTCCCAAGAATCCTGGAGTGACAGTATAAATGATTACTACAGATCATCAAGCAGAAAATCCCAATACTTCATTTACTACCATGCATTTATGGTTTGGACTGATTGCTGACACCCCTTTAAGTAGGTATTGCAGCAGCTGGGAAAACTCAGCTTGAGACTGAGAGCAAAGTGCAGGAGATGTGACTTATGCATCTGGGGAGAAAGGTCAAAACAAATACCATCTTCAGAGAAGCAAACACTATCACTTTCAGAGATTTATACCACAAGCTTCCCTCGATGGCTATGTGGAACTAGCTATCAAAGAAAGTGTACTGTTTAGGAGTCAATCGACAATTTAATTCATTTGAGTATCAAATAATATAAGCATGTTACACGGATGGTTTCTCTTAATGGACTCATTTACCTAGTTTATGATCTGCTCGTGATTTCCTTGAATTTATTACACTACAGTTCTTGCTCTGAATGAGGTATTTGAGCACTGCAAAAACACATATGCAATTTCACTGCTAGCACCTAATCACAGCCATGAAAAGTATAAACACAATGTATAAAACACTTAAGTCTTTTCTAGTGTCATATGTGAAGGTGTGAAGTATGTGCGGTGTGAAGACAATTTTAGTAACATCTGTCAATTTTGTGTCATATAATAATGTACCAATTTGGAGCAAACCACTAGCTTCACTCCTCCTGGGAAATGTGGTTGCTCCACACTGTGTCAATTGCTGGCAAACACCCAGCACAGCCCTGGCTATCGGTGCCGACTGACACTGCACGTCTCCCCACAAGCAGAGCTGCAGAAGACAGATGGAGAAGCTAACGCTAGAACAACAGATGATGGTGTGAGCCAAAACCCATTTCAGATTGAAAGATCAAGAAGTAAATGATTAAATAAACCCCGTAAGAATGCATAGAGGGCATCTTCCCTCCCAATTCTGTGAGAGATCATGCAAATAGAAAACAGTTCATTTCAGGAAGAAAATGAGTGGAAACAAAGTGATTATTTGACACAGGGGAAAAAAAAAAAGGTAGTTGCAAGGAAGTTTTTGCTATCACCACATCAGAGATAGTGATGGCTCCAATCTAGTTTTTAACCGAACTATCTGTAACACCAATAAAGCTCAAAGTCTTCTTTCCCACTGGCACTGCGGCCAACCTTCTGCCTGATGACCAAGGACTGAACAATTATGAATCACCTCAGCACTGGGACTTGAGAGATAAACTTCATGCCATGACATTTACATATGTGTGTGTATACACACACATATACACGTTGTTATTATTATTATTATTAATAATTTTTCAGTCCTTACTAAGCTTGGAAGAAATTGAGTATCTTCTTCCCTTGTTGATACCCATGGATAGGTGCTTTAGGCATTCACAAGTCTTCCAAGAAAAGGAAGTTTGTCATGGACAAAGTTTGCTGCTAACATTATGTGGTCACATTTTATCAAAACAAAAAAACGTGGTCCATTTTACTTTTACAGTTAAATTATATATATATATATATATATATATATATATATATATGGGGTTTTTTTCCCTATATATTATAAATGAATCTATTAAATACATGAGCAATATGTATTTACACAAATTAAATATGTACACTTAATATATGTGTACATAATTTAAAATATAAAAAGCAAGCTAAGACACCACCAATCTGCTTTGTAGGCTTTCACTCTCATGGATCTCAAATAAAATACTATAGTTATTAATTACAAATCAATTATAAAAATATTTTAGAATAAGTATATTTAACAGATTTTAACAATTCTAGTAGTATCCACTGCTTTAACAATTCCAGTGGTATAAACTGTTTCCCACCCCTCTTGGGACAGCAGGCATAAAAATCCCTAACATCACAAAAAGACACGTGGGATGCAGCAGCATGGTAACACAGTTGCTAATATTAAAAAAACATAATTACTCTGAATTTAAGAAAGGTTTTAGGTGTTTGTCTTGTTTTCTCCAGTTCATACATTTGGTGATACTGACAGCCTTATGCACAGAAAACAGAAGCAGCAGTAAAATGTGCAAAATCCTCTCTAAAAGCTGCACCAATACATCCTCATTCGGAGCTCCAGGATAATTGAATCTTCTACTTCATTCAGTTCCTGGAAACTGCAGCTGCAGTTTTGTGATATATCTACAAGCAATGGAAGTAAACCAAGACCAACAATTCATTTTACAAGAGCCACCACACATTAGTTATGGTAAGCATTTTCAATTAGCACCTGAATTCAATTAAGTATTTTTAAAGTAACATGCTGTTTACTATTACATACTTCAAATTTACTCACTTGTCTCCTTCTTCTACTGATATATGACTATCCCATCACATGTTCAATATGCAAAAGCTCAGAGAGGTATTATTTTAGAAGACCACGAAGATTAAAGGACATAGTTACAACACTGATGCTGCCACACTGTTCAAACCAGGTACTCTTGAACTATGATGATGATGAAAAAGAAAAGCGCAAGGCTCTCATACTATCTCAAAAAAAAAAAAAAAAAAAAAAAAAAAAAAAATTTTCTGCAATGTCTCTTGCTGGTTTCTGTTACCACCTACTATTTCTGTCAGCACATACAATCAGTTTGTTGAGTTAACCAATATAAGATGGAGAAATCACTGTTTAAAACGATCACTTCTGAGTTTTCCTCAATTGCAGTTCCTGCTTTTAATACTATGTCAAATGACTGACTTTGTAGCATACCACAAAAAAAAAAAAAAGAGATAAATTTAAACCTAGAATGATTCACATCTAATACGATTTCTAAATGACAAACGTTTCAAATGATTTCTACTTCTGTCTCTGCTGATTTTTCTATAAGCAGACCTTCACACTAATCTAGTGCCTTCAGTCACCAAACCACGTCAGCTTTTCCACACCACTTCTCTTTTTAGAGGATACAAAGATTGGAGACCTCCAATCTCCTTTGTGGGCTTTTAGCCTCACGAATTTCAAAGCAGTTTGAAAGCCAACAAGGCAACCAATAGAACAAAGTTCTTATGTGCTCACAGGTGAGTAACCAAACTCAAGGACAGTAACCTTCAAGGAACATTAATGCTGTTCTAATGCCACAAAGCATCGTGCCATCACTCCCCTAACTTCCAAGGCCACTCCCAGCCATCAACCCACGCAAAATAGTAGGGAGAAAAGATTAGTTACTACTAGGGATGTTGTAGTTATTAGCCACTGCTCTTTGATCTTTCCAGTTTGTTAACCTGCAGAAGAGGTGGTAGATGCAACAAGGGAGAGCAGGCTGAGGTGTGAGGAGTCCTGCACAGGACTGGCTTCTTGCTGCAAACCGCATTCTTCCAGTCTCATCAATTGTACTGACTTTCCAAAGAGCATTTGACAACAGGCACAGATTTACACAGCAGAACATCTCTCAGTCTCATTGCTGCCTATATTTCAATTATCAGCACAGCTATCAGCAGGATGTATTCACAGTGGAGGTGGACAAACGGGAAACAGTGCAATGTGGCTGGCAAGGAACATGACCACATTCTGCTTTCCCAGTGATTTGGCCATGGGCTACAGCATAGCCTTTACAGACAAGACAAATACTAGCATTTGTAGTTAGTAAGTGCAACAACGTTTAGACATTTGTAAGTAACACCACATTCGACAGTCACAAAGCCTGTTGACAGACCAAATAGGACTCCAAATCCATTACATCAAATCTAAATTTCCATTAAATCCTTGTGTCAAGCAAGAATCATACTGCAAATTCCTCTTCTGCTAGCAGGGAATCAAACTGGGGAGGCAGGGGGAGACATACGTCATGAATCAAACCCATAGCTCAGCTAGACCCTTGAATGCCTTCTCCCTGGTGCATACCTTAGCTATAGGATCACTCAGTTTTGTGATAAATGCTTTTTATACATTGCTGCCTTAAAAAAATTGCAGGTGGGAGTTCTCTGCTTAGTAAACCATAAAAATATTTTCTAGATAACCTAGTTCATTTTAGTAGGAATAAAAATCTCTTTGTTAGTTAATTTTGTTGATATACACACCCATGTATATGTATATACATTTTCACATTTATATGCATAAAATATTTTCACCATAACATCACTATCAATATTTAAACAACAACATAAAAGTTTAGAGACTATTCCGTCTTACCATAAAGAGCTTTTGCACTTGTTCTTGAATTCTGCTCCCTCTCTGCTTGAGCAAATGTTGGGGAACCATAGCCACTAGAAGAAAACATTTCTGCTTAGCTTCTATATAGATGTATTTGACACACAGAAACAGGCATTGGAAAAAACCCTCCCCTTATGTAGGACTACACATACCTACATTACTAACAGAGGGTAATGATACTGGATATTTGTTCCTCACCACGAATATAATGAAGCATGTTTCACTTAGGCTGGAAGCCCTTATTTTATGTTGTGTTAATACAACACCACGCACAGTGGAGTTGTGGTATACACATTACCATAATGTAAGTAATCAAAATCACTTAATAATAATCATAATTATAAATACTATGCCAAAGACTTGGTAGGATTTGACGATTTTTTCCTGCATACACAAGTGTTAATTCTTATTAACCATTTTAACAGCTTTTCAAAAAAGAATTAAAAAGGACTATCATTGCCTACAACAAATGAAGAGGCAAAACAACTTCCTTCTAGTGTAACAAAACAAGAATGAGCCATATACAAACTCACTTTAAAGGGACAACAATATGAGAAGCAGATGACAGCACAGATGCCCTGCTCCATACAGGTTCTTTGGCATCAGATTAGATCATTTCCCATTAGTGCTGCAAATGAGCCTAATGCCATGCCCCTGACAGAGGGAGCATCCTCTTATCTCAGGCAAAGTAACACTTTCGGGTAACAGTTGCTCAGCTCTGCTTACTGGGAAACAGTATTTTCTCACAGATGGAAAGGGCAGCCTCATCATTTATGCATAAAAATACATTCACTCAGAACTAACCTTAAACATCTCAGACATATGAAGACCTCTCTGAGTAATATAAGTATGTTATGGCTACAGGAATTTATTTTTCTATTCCAGTTGATTGCATTCAGTAATACAGCTTTAACCTTACATTAACACAAAAATCAGTCAGACAATATCTGCCAGTTTGGTTTACATGATTTAGAAACTGCATATTCTTTTACAGAAACTGCCTTTGTATTATTCTAGTGGGATCTCATAATCATTGCTCTATCTGAAACAAAAGCGTAAAGAAGAAAATACACCACTATTTTTTTGTCCATAAAAGGAAAATTAACCTTACTTCATTTGAGGAAAATAACTTCCATATCCACCAGGAGGGGTGTTTGATATATGTCCATTCATTCTTATTGTCCCTTACTGAGGGAAATAATCTGGGAAAAGAAACAACAGCATATGAGTTGAGGTATCTTAAAAGATTAATATTTAATATAGATGTAATACAAACCTTATGAGAAAATTACGGCTGAAATGGGAAAGAAATTGCATCAACAAGCTGAATTGTTGTTAATTGCATCGCGGTGATGCCTTAAACACCTGTTATGGAACTTTTCCCAATTGCAAGTTGATGGCTATTGCTTAAAATAATTTATAATTTGTGAATAAAGCTATTATTATTGATACAATGGTCTTTAGGAATAGCTTTGGAAATAAAAGGCTGACTAAACAAAGAACATCATCTACTACAGAAGTGAACAAGATGTTCTAAGTGGCAACTTCAATAGTCAAACATGCTTTATTTTAATCCTCAGTTTATTTCTTTCAAACAGAACTTTTGAAATGACCCTTTGATACATATTCTATGGAACATCAGCTGAATTGTTAGAAAGATGCATTATCAAAACAAAATACAATTGTTAGCACAAAAGTAAACCTGGTTAGCTATTTTGGGACTAAAAAAAAGCCTCTTTTTAAAGCCACATTTAACATCCCAAAAGTTTGGCATGCCAAATGAAACCCCTCCTATAACAGCAATACTGGAAAAGCTATGACGAAACAGTTAAAAGAATGCCTTTTCCATTTAGTAACATGCCTATTGAAGTTAAAATTGACTCTGGAAAGTGACTTTCATAAGCCTGTAAACAATTATCAAACCTCTATTCAAATTTACCATGGGCAAATATTCTTTCATTTATACATACACAAATAATACAGTATTTGAATATTTCTCTACATCCCAGTCATTAAATAGAAATAAGATTTCTTTTAACTTTGCAAAATAGTCAGAAGTATGTCAAATAAAATTTGTACCTAACCAAAGCTCCAAAGCACAACCTGCTTTGGTGTACTAGAGCCACCTTACAACCAGCTTCTGAATCACTAAGTCAATTTATTGCCTCACTTTAACTGTTCTCTTCCTGCTTTGCAAAGAAGCAGCAGCCAATTGACCTACAGTACATATTGTATTTTGTATTCATGTATATTCTGCTACTTTCCTCTCTCATGCAAAGCCACAATCAAAATCAAATTCTGTTCTCAGCAATAAAGACTTCTGTCAGTTCAAGAGATGTGCAAGCTGCTTTTGGTCTTCTGTACTGAAAACAGTCATTATCACACCTTTCTGAAGAATGCCTGACATCTACCTGAGATGCAGTTTGCAAAGCTAACTAGAACCAAGCTGTATTGATTATGTGTCAAATGTAATCATGTGGAAGTGTGGTACTGTCTTTAGTGAGCACATACTTAGTAATTTTGCTTAGCATAGCTTTTTTAAAAAAAAATTCCTTTAAACCTTTGATTGCTCCTTGCAAAACATCTTTACTGACATACCCATATTTTACTTCCATTTCTCCTGCACATCCCCACAAATACATCATGTATCCAACTTGGTAGCATGTTTGGCTGCTCTAAGCCACTTCTCATGGAGTGCAGTACTTAGCAACTGTCTCAAAGAAATTACTATCTGTGCTGAGTGCTGCTCAATTAATTAGCAATTGCAACCCTTGGGAAGCATCCTGAAATTGTCCCATGACTTGAAAGAAAAAAAAACACATTCATTTTCTCAGCAGAATTTGCCAGGTCACTGCGCGCTCCTTCTTCCGTTACAGTGACTGCGTGTGTGTACCAGAGCTACTCAGAGCGCACAGCTCACACTGCCGTTAAGCTCTTCAACACTTCCTAAGCTATTAATTCTTATTGTCTGCAACCATTGCTCAATTCTGCTACCCTGTTTATCCTGTGATTAGCTTTCTAAGAGTGACCAGATCCAAAAAATACACACAAATTATATCCATTGCTTTTCAGTATCCCCCCACTTCCTTTACTTTCCATACACACTTTATAAAGATAACACTATTTTCCATACCCTTTTATTATTTGTGATTTTTTTTTCATAGAACTAGTTATAACAAATTCCACAACTATCTGCTTTAAAGTGAGATCTGGAAAAAAACTTGGGTTTAGAGTCCCTCAAAATTATTTTACTCCTCTGACATCTTAATCTGACAATACCTGTTATTTGTACTCTACTTTTATGAAAGTGGTGAAACAGATATTTTAAGTAGAAGGAAGGTAATATATTAGAACTTAAAGCTTCAGTCTTTGAAGTTAACATAACACACTGAGTATTAAAGTCGCAATGAAGCTGAACAGCAGATCTTCACATTTGGGGGAGAAGACATGTCTCCTAACTAAATACTTGCCCACGGTAAGGCATAACACCACTTAAGAGTAAATATAAAAAGCTTTAAAATTATATTTTTAATCAAATGATAATGACAGTCTGAAGTCAGAAATTTTGTCTGTTTTTCAAAGAAAACCAAGAACCACCCAGCTTGTTCTGCTAAGTAAGCACAAAAGTTTTAGTGAGTTTCAGGTGATATGCAAACAGACCACTCGCTATTTGATAGTTGAGTAAAGCCAAATATATTTCCTGCTCCTTATGCAATGTTCTACTAAAACAGTTTTCACAAAAAAACAAACAAACAAACAAACAAAATCAGAAAACCAACCCAAATGTTTTTGAAATCCAAGACAACTACTTTGACATGACAATTTTAAGAGGCTATGCAATGTTTCTATTCCTTGGTTCAAGAAAGCTCCTGAATATAAATACAAACAAACCTTTTACAGTCATTATCTGTAATTAGGTCAAATATTTACAACAGCATCAAAAAACTACTCATAATTTCCCCAAATTATCAGGCAATTTAATCTCTTTCAATTTAAATGTTTCTGGAAAAAAAAAATTAGGCAAACACTTTAAAATTTTAATTAAGTGCATGATGGAGAGAAGGAAATAAACATAAAATGATAACAGAACGTCTAGTGCTTCATTTATTATTCACTTATACAGCTTTCTCTTATGTATTTCTTGTCTCAAGTGCTCTTTCATCTCTTACAACCATAGCAAAAGTCAACCGGTGCACACTGTGAAGCCATTGTCATCTAGGAGTCTATTAATAAAACTCCACTTCCTCTTTAATCTTCCCTTTCACCTCAGCCCAGCAGTTCACAGCAACATACACTGATGTCCTAGACTTTAAGATAAACATCCTTCAAAATTAACTGCATTTTCCCTCTTTAATAGGTTCTGCAGTATCAACTGTTTACTTGTGAATATACCCAAGAATGGTCATGTCTTTCTCAGGATCTTGAAAAGACATCATGCCTACTCTGAACAAGAAATATGCAAAACCAGGAAAACAGTAAGAATTTAAGAAGAAAATAATAACAAGAAAGTAGCTAAAAAAAAAAAAAGAAATATTAAGATATATAAAATATATAAAAATAATATATTATTAAAACCAGCAAGAAAATAGTTATAAACAGGAAATACCTAAAAAACAAATAAATACTACATTCTCTTCCCACAGTATGAGACTGAACAAAAAGAAATCCAGCTAGGACTTCACTGCTGCCATCAGCTTTGTTTTTGAAGGGACTCTAGCATATTGATAGTAAGCAGCAACATAAACGACAAGGGTCCAGCCTTTAATAACAGACAAATAATTTCTGAGACAGATATACTTTGGTTCTTTAGTAGTCAACTGCTGCAGGTTGTCTAATCCAAAACATGAGGACTATTATACCAGTATACAACATGATTGCATCAGTCATAAAAACTGATTTTTAAAAAATGCACAAATTCTACAATACACCCCATCTTGTAGCATGGCAGCCTGATAAAAGCAATACAATCTATGTGCTGACACACTGGCATCTTACATGCCCTGTCATTTAATTTCCTAGTAGGCGTCTGAAGATTACAAAATCTACTGTTTTATTTCAAAAAAATCCCTTTTCCAGAAGGGCAGAGCTATCTCATGGAAGAAAATGAGATATTCCAGAGACTGATGCTCTTTTCTACTCATCCTGAATCAACTGTTCCCACTCTGCAACAGATCACAGTATCAGATGGAAAAAAAAGAACAACACTTTAAGGCCATGAGTATTTTAGAAATTATTCTGTCACATGGAGGATGAAGGGTTAAGGAGATGTGGATGTAGGGGAAGGAAAAATAAAGCCAAGAATGGCTGGAACAATAATTATCTACTGATTAAGTAAATGTTATTAGTAACAAGTCATTGTTTTATCCCATGCCCCAAAACCCCCCAGGAATTCTTCCCCAGATAGACAGCAGGCACAAGCTGTAACTCCAGCCTAAACAAAAACAAGTGGACTATTACACAGTAACACCTATCTGTAGCGGATCCGACAGTGTAGCAATGTCAGAAAAGGACACGCTTTCTCCACCCTTTTCCTTTTTAAAATATTACAAAACAGCAAAATCAGATGTATCCATATTACACTGTAACTCACTATGCATTCAATAAAAATGCCTCTTATTGCTATTCCACAACATTTAGAACTGCTGTTGTACAGAATGTAGAAAAACTGTGTAACTTGCTGCACAACTTACTATTTTTCATTCGTTTCTTCTCAAACGTCACTGTGTTCACCCACCCACACTTTCCTTCCTTATGCTAAATTTTTGAATAGTTTTTACTTTTAACCCCCTTGTTTCCCCATGCCAAGGTAATTTCTTTAGTTATTCCTCATGTTCTTGTATTGTGGTGTCTTCTCCTCTTGTGTCTACCTTGTTGTTTCTGACTCAACACTCTCCAACTTGTATCTTCACTCCAGCCACAGATTTTACAAATGGGTATCTCCAGATAGAAATACGTCCCACGGAGTCAGACAAAATGTTGCTGCTGCCCTCTGCTTTGGGACTTGCTTCAGACAACAACCAAGAGCAAACACGAGTTCTGTTGCTGTTCAACATCTTGCCTCAAGGTAAACACCAAGATGCACATGCATGCATAAGTAAGTATTACTTCGAAAATGATCACTGGGGATTTTCCATCCTCAGTACATTGATATCAGAATTTCTCTGAGACAAACTACTAGCAGTTGGGCTGGCAGCAGCTTTGTACTGTAATGTTTTCCATCTTCTAATAAGGGGATTGGAGCATCCAGAGGCTGATCAAAGAGATGACAGCAAAAAAATCACACAAAAAAATTAAAAGACAGACCCTGCAACTGAGGCAGTTTCAAGACAAAACATTTGGACTTCATTCAGCACTATGCTGGCTGTTGAAAGAGGCAAAGGGGACAAGTCATTCATTTGTTAATGATGAGGGGGCAAAGCTTTCTGAGAAAGGAATGGGTACTCCAGTATACACTCCTCTATACAAGCATCAGGACTTCAAGCAAACATGTTAATAGCCACAATAAAATAATTTTGAAAATGCTGTTAATTTCAGTTCTCTGGATTCAGAGCAGTTTTCTAGCCTGGTCATCAGTGCTAATCACATTGCATCTTGATTTATACAAATCTGCACTGACTTGCATCCTGTGTTTATATTTTAGTGTATCCCCAAACAACCCTTCTGCTGGATGCGGCATTAACTAATGGGTTCCTGCTAAAGAAACCTGGGGTGGGGAGGAAAAGACTGGATGTGGCCCCCTCTCCGCCTTGAACTTCACTCCTTCTAGAATGCTGAACTCAAACTCAGAATATTATTTACTTGTCTGTCTAAGGGTGCAGAGGGGTAGGAGCATTTCAACAAATTACTGACTGTGACAGAGAAATGAATACACCAGGAGAAGGGATTTGTAAGTGTATTCACCTCCATTTCCACAGAGCAGTGCAGCAGATGAGCTCAATCAACACTGCTTTTTCGAGTTTCAAATGTGTTTTGACTTTTCATTGACACTTTCTGAAATCTACTATTTTTCCTCAGTCTTCAGTAGAAGTAGTATGCTAAATTCATTAGCAGTATTCCTTTCAACAGGAGAGAGAGGATAAATTTATTAAGAAAATTTGGTGACATAATTATCACAGTAGGAGACTTGATACGTTAAAACCAGTCTTCAGAGCAAGAATTGTTAGCTAAAAGAGAAGCATTCTGTTGGGAAAGCTAACAAGATTAAAAATGCCCTTTAAATCTTTTTCCTACTACGGTATTTTCCAGTGGTTCACTGTTAAGGCAATATTCTAACAATACAATTAAGATAGGTATCTTTTATTTTGAGGAAGGGGAGAAACATAAAGACCAACAGGAAGAACTGAATGAATAAACTTCAGATAGATCCTGTTCATAGATTTAGGTCTTACTATTGCCACACCAAAAAAAAAAACCCACCCTGTTTGAAAACAGGTTCTTATTCTGGCATGGCAACCTATTTCCATTCATTTCACTCAGGTCTGGGCCATGATTTATAATTAACCATACTGAAAGAAAATAAAACAGCTTTACAGATAGAAAAGCTTCAAAGACTTAAAATTCCTATTGCAACAGAAGAACGTTAATAAATATGCCAAGCATTAAAGCCACCACTCACTGCTATTTTTACTTAGAGAATTAACCACCTCAACTAAAGCAAAATGAGTATTAATTACCATGATCAAGGTAATTATGCAGACCTTGCAGAAACTATCACTACAGCTGGGAGACCAGTATCTTATATAAAAGAAAAAAAATAAACCAACCAGAAAAACCCAAATAAAAACCCCTCCACACATACAGAAGAATAGTCTAAAAAGGAAGGGGTCTATGGCACATAAAGGAATTTGTAGAAAGAGCTAGAAAAAGGGAATTAAAACATACCATAAATAATGGTGTCTCTGTCAAGTCTACTTCAAGTATTTGAAGTGGATCAAAGAGGAAACTCTTCCAATGGATTTATAGAGCCATTGCATCATATCTGACTTTGGCACCTCATCTGCAGCACTCGGGAATCCCTGTGCACTCACATGGACTTGCACAAAGGACATTGGGAGAACATTTCCCATGGAACAAGCCCCAGCACCTTCACTAACTTCTCCCTTCCAGTGTTCAAGGCACAGCTATAAAACAGTTACAAGAGAGAAAGCTAAGAATTAAAATTCTGAGTTTAATATTTACTGAAAATCAGAGCAGTGGTTCTGTTTGTATTTGACTTTGAAGGCTACTGCTCTTATTTCAGACTCAAGGAAGGGTGCCTGGAAAGTGCCTACTTTATTCCCCCCCCCCCAAGTAGAGTAGTGACCTAGCAAATGATACAATTTTTACTCACAAATCCTAATCCCAACAAGGCTGCAACAGTGCACCCAATATCTCCACCTGAAGAGAGACGTACCGTAATTTGTTCTGGTTTGAGTTTTTGATGGTTTTGTTGTTCACTTTTTTAAAAGAACAAAAACAAAACAAAAACTGACTTGGAATCACTGACTGGAAAATACAGATGACCTAGCACTGATATCACAGTTTTATTTCTCTTCTTCACACTCTCTGATTTCATTACTTCCTTTTATTCCTTGCTATATCATACTTCAAACAAGATCATAAGATTTCAAAAGAGGGCACTCCAGACACTGATTTGAATGTCAGCTTGCAGTGTAAATCCAACAAGCCATCAACATGTCTTCAGAAATGAGAACTTATAAATGATAATATTAGCATGCATTTTTAAATGGACCAGCAGAAAACTCAGCAAGAAGTAGTGCGAGTTTTCTGCTGGCCCATTTAAAAATGGGTGCTTCTTTC
Source organism: Athene cunicularia (assembly GCF_003259725.1). Lineage (NCBI taxonomy): Eukaryota > Metazoa > Chordata > Aves > Strigiformes > Strigidae > Athene > Athene cunicularia. Next base: position 10,312,750 of record NW_020799092.1, on the reverse strand, counting down.
CAGATGCCGTGAGTATGCTTCCCACCACCCTGAAGACACCACACATCAAAAAGGTCATGAAATTTGGACAAACTTTTCACATTGAAAACAGGGTGTGAGCGTAGCTGATGAAAATTTTCTGAACAGTTTCCTGCAGTGAAGTGCTTGTGAAAATGTTAAATTATAAGACTTACTGTAGTGGTACTATAAGTGTATAAAAATGAACAAGACAATGTCTTCGATGTCTGGTGTTACAGGTAAAGTTTTCCTCTCAGTTTGGCCAAAAAATGAGTGAACTCTCAAAATAGTTAAAATACTGCTTGCTGTGCAAGTTGACCAAATGAAACCAGCTTAAACATATACTCGCAAGCTTAATGGCCAAGTCATGACACACTGACATTATTAAGATTGGCATGGTAGAGCCCATAAAAAAAGCTGAACTGAAACTATATAATGACATACTCCAATTAGACCACTAAAACTAACATGGAGGAGGAAGAGGAAAAAGGACAGGAACACTCATCGATGCCTCACTAATTTAGTTTAATAGAACTGTGACAAGATCTAATTCTTGTTTTCACACATAAGCCTTCTTCAATTTTGGTGAAGTTGCTGTATTAGCTTTCATCCTGTAGACCTTTTAGCCAGACATCAGACATGGCAAGAGATGACTCCCATTACAAGGCTTTCTTATTGCTCCCTATTTAAATTTCACTCTAGCCCTGTTAAGAGAAAAAAAAAAAAAAACACACACAACAAAAAAAACCAAACACAAAACCCCTGCACAGCTCTTATCTATTCATATTTGTATTTAAGACAGTATCACACGGAATAAATCAGGGCAAAGGCCCGTTTCCATTACAATCCATCACCTGGTTATTTAGAAGAACCAATTTCTAGGTGAGTAGTAGGCTACATCCTGAATTAAATGAGACAAAAAAAAAGTTAAGTAGGAGCAACATCCACTGTTTTTTCTGATTATCTTCAGCACCCAAGCTTCAATTATTGTGAGCCACCCTTTGATGGTATCCTTTGATACTATGGACAGCATAATTTCTGAAATTTTAATCTCTTTCACCGATAAAGTGCTTCAAATGCCAATCCACACAAGTCTAAAAAGCCTCAAGCCTTACCATGTGAAAGGTTCATACTGTGTATCTCTTCATACCATATGTGTAAGGTTTACATTTTCTATAAGGTAAAAAAAAAAAAAAAAAGGCAGTTTCCACAGAGTTCAGTGAAAACAGAGAAGGCTGTTAAATGAAGGTGAGCAAACATGTAAGGTTTAAAAGTTATTGATCAGACCACAGCAGATTAGCACTGCTGAGCTGAAAGGTAAGTTCACAGTGGAGCTCAATAGCAGAACTAAAACTTTTCTTTTAAAACTTCATAAAAGACCATATGCTATTCTAATAATGCTGATTAACTCTTCAAACTTCCCTGTTAAGAAAGGCCTAAATCAAATAATGTGCAAACAAGGCAGCAAGTAAAGCTTCACAAGGTTGATACATAAAGGCTCATTACTTCAGATGCGATTTAAAACAAACACTACCATCACTAGAAAAGTTAGTAGAGTTTCTCAGAAACAACTTAAAATATTCCCAAAATATTTTTTGATGCACTTGCAACATCATGTATACATGGAAGTATTAAATTAACATGTGGTACCTGGAAAGTATTTTAATTAATTCCAAATCTCATCAGCACATCTCCTGAAAGGGATCAGGTTTTCACTTGTCATGAACACATAAAAAAACATAAGCCGAATTTGTCTTCAAAACTACGTAGTTCCTAAGCTGTAGTATATAGCAGCAACATTATCAGTATGTGCAAGTCAAAACTCTGTGCCCTACCTTGGCACGGAGATTTGACTCTGAAGCTCGTTTATAGACACTAACAAGAGAAAACTGTATTTACATTTAAAACTTACCCTGTGTTACAGGAATCCTATTTCTTCCAAACTCCTCAGGGGCCTAAGCAAATTACTTTGTCTTTAATCTGTGAGAGAAAATGCTGCTCCTGAAAGCTGGTATCTAAGCTGCCATCCAGTCACTCAACTGATCACTACCTCTTGTATTTTTCATTACCAGTAGGAGACATTGCAAGAAGGGGCCTTGATACACATTGTCCATATAGGAAGATAAGAACAAAAACAAAACCACAGGGACTCTGAGAATAAGGCAGAAGACAGAAAAAGTAGATGAAAACAAAATTAATTTTTAAAGAGAATTGGAGAGTAAGTTGCACTATGAAGTATTTTAAGACCTACCACCAGCAGTCACTGACTTCTACAAACCCTGTTCAGCTTTCCTGTCTATGAAAGAAAGAACTCTTATCACCATCACTCATGGGTGCTAAGTGAACCAATTGAGATATTCAATTTAATACTGTCAAAAAGATAATATGCACTAGAAATATGCACTAGGAAAAAGTATGTCTTTCAAGGGACCACTACTTTTTTCTTTTTTTCCTTCTACTTGAAATACCTGCTTGACACCAATCAGGTAATCTAAAATAATTTCCCACCCCACAGCAGAGTGGAGTAATGTAGAGCTATGAGAAGAGCCATGTGACTTGTTTGCTTGTACAGAACTGTTAAGTCAAATGGCCAGTCCCTCTATACCACACAGCATATCCCTAATGTTTTTCCTTCTGAACCATGAATTTGAAACAATAAACTTCAAGAACAACTTCCCCTCACCTAGTGTTAAAAATAGGCATATGACTCTGCAGTAACATGCATGGCCTTGAACACAGCCTACGCAGTTCTCAGCACTTTCAGACACACAATAACTCACCCTCATCCAAACATCATCTGGAGATGTTTGTTGGGTCACCAAAAATCTTAATATTCAGTTTTTGTTTGCATTAATGCACACAAAACCCAAAGAGACTATACTGCAACTCAGCAAATAAAGAAAAGGCACTATCTTAAATATCTAAGTGTAACTGATCAGTCCACACTGGGGCTACAATTATTCAGCACAAAGCGATTCAAGTGTAAAAGAACTCACAGAACTGAGGTCACAGATGAACGCACACCCCACCACGGTATTAACGGTGCACTTACGTAACTCTGCATTTGTTTCATGGAAGCAAACGGACTGAAGAATAACAGATTCCACAGTTTGTGGGAAGAAATGAATATAAACTTTTCATGTTTTATGTCTATGATTTTCTACTTTCAATTGTTTATGTTTCTCTGTACAGATACAATTTTCTCTGCCATTAACCTGGGCCAAGCTCTTCCTCTACATGCATTACAATAATGAAAGCATACATTCAACTAATGTCAAATGTTTGAGGTTTGTTTTGTTTTAAATTACCTGATAAAATGCAGAAACATGAATTTTTCCCAAATCAATTAATATATTCATATTTCCAAAAGCAGTCTCTGATGTAAATGCCCAGGCTTAGCAAGTTACAGGCTTGACTTCTAGAAGTATATACTTTTTAAAAATGTCAATGCCCTTATAATGACTTACTAGGTTTCCAGCAAACATTCAGTGATTAAAGATAACAAAATTAAAAACCTTTATAAAAGAAAAATTATAATTAGTGCAAAATGGTTTGGGCTCCAGTTTCTTCTAATTGCAGAGTCTGAATTTTCACAGATCACAAGAAAATTTTGTGCAGAAATTTTGTCTTTGTTGGTTACCATATCAAATTTAACAAGCTGTCACTAAAAAGGTATTCTGAAATACTGTAACCAGGTATTTTATTGCCATTTGCTCATTCACTGAATTGAAAATATTTTACTGAGGTACTTCCATTGTCAATTTTTTTAAAAACTGATGTCAGATAGTTCTCAATGGAAACCTCAGTCTGGGAGAGAAGTCCAACATACCCTGATCCCAAGAAATCTCAGAGGAGCTCCATTTTTTAGAAAGCTCCCACAGATTTTGAAGGAAGATAATTTTAAAAAATCTTCCAGGATATGGATTTACTGTTCTCCACTCAGTTCTTTTATTAGAAATAAGTGTGTGTGATATAAGTGTGGGTGGGAAGGTGGAAGGGAGAAAGAGAAGGAGCTGAAAAAGCCATATGCAGTATCACTTTTTGATCTTTTTCTGCTTGGAGGGGTGACAGATGAGGTTACAGAAATCTGAGTGCACTCAGTTGAGAAAATCATTCATTCCCATGCACTTCAAGAATTGTTCTAGACCTAGATCTAATGATCCTAACATGATGCAAGAAATTCAAATGTTTTTTTCAAAAGCTATGGTTACTGTCCTACAAAGCTAAGAAATAATTAAATAATCTCTTTACCTTTCCAGGTGAGTCAGTACTTTATGGAGATCTTGCATAAATCATAGTCACTGGGGATACTATAGGTTGGTTAGAGTTTTCTTTATCATCTTTTTTTGTTCCCCTCTCTCCCCCCCAAAAAAAAACCCCACACAAAAACCAAACCAAAACCAACAAACATTGAACTACTCTGTATCTCTTTGGTACTTCTAATACATGATACTGAACAGAACTGTCAGACTTCACAGGCTGCTCGACTTTCAATACCAATGATACTATCACTAAATGAGTTATACTTTCAGTTGGAATATGAAGGCTGGAAACAGTCCTTAATGAAAATAATGGTATCCATAAGGCCCTTATCTTCCTGATTACACCCACATGGCTAGAAAACAAATAGAGCCCTGCAAAAGATGCTAAAGAGAAGACATTCACAGAAAATTTTTGAAGGATGGCCTATAGAGCTTTCTCCCACATAGGAGGCAACTATGAAACCCTGTTTATTATAAAACTTCATCAGTTTCTCACCAATAATTAAATTTTGTTTATAGAGCTTGAAGTTGCTTATACTGTTACACATTTTCTATTTGATGATACTAAGAAAGATATTTCTTTCTTTTTCAGAAGGTACACTGGATAAACTTCAAACTTGTACCCAGTTTCAAAGGAAAAATATTTGTCCTACACAAAGCCTCCATTCAGAGTCCCTGTTTTTACTACAGTAAGAAAAATAGCTGTGCTCTGGATAACTTGTTCATGTATGCCAATAAAAGCACATTGGACTAAAGCCAGCACTGCTAGCAATGCTATGGAAAGCAGAACTCTTTTTCTGTCCTTGTCCTTTTTTTATTCATCATCACTAGTTCTTACTACTTGTTTTCATTACCTGTGTCTTTATATTACTGTAAGAGGCAACTAAAAGAAGAAAATAAGACTAAAAAATAAAAGCAAATCTTTTAAACTAGCTCTTTTATGAAAAAAAGCTTTCAGATATCTTTAGAGTATGTTTAAAATGTTAAGCATGTACCCTTTTAAACTCCACTCTAAAACTCACCAGAGAGACTAAAGTATATTCATGTTTTAGAGCTATAAAGAATTGAGAAACAGAATCATCTAGGTTGGAAAAGACCTTAAAGATCATCTAGTCCAAACATTCATCTAGCACTGACAGCTCCCAACTACACCATATCCCTCAACGCTATGTCAACCCTACACTTAAACACCTCCCGGCATGGGGACTCCACCACCTCCCTGGGCAGCCCATTTCAACACCTAACAACCCCTTCTGTAAAGAAATGCTTCCTGATATCCAGTCTAAACCTTCCCTGGCACAACTTGAGGCAATTCCCTGTTGTCCTATCACTTGTTACTTGGTTAAAGAGACTCATCCCCAGGTCTCTGCACCCTCCTTTCAGGTAGCTGTAGAGGGCAATGAGGTCTCCCCTCAGCCTCCTCTTCTCCAGACTAAACACCCCCAGTTCCCTCAGCCGCTCCCCATACGACCTGTGCTCCAGACCCTGCACCAGCTCCGTTGCCCTTCTCTGGACACGCTCGAGTCACTCAATGTCCTTTTTGTAGTGAGGGGCCCAGAACTGAACACAGGAATCGAGGTGCGGCCTCACCAGTGCCGAGTACAGGGGTCAGATCCCTTCCCTGTCCCTGCTGGCCACGCTATTGCTGACACAAGCCAGGATGCCACTGGCCTTCTTGGCCACCTGGGCACACTGCTGGCTCCTGTTCAGCCGGCTGTCAATCCACACCCCCAGGTCCCTGTCTGACTGGCAGCTCTCCAGCCACTCCTCCCCAAGCCTGTAGCTCTTCTGGGGGTTGTTGTGGCCCAAGGGCAGCCCCCGGCATTTGGCCGTATTGAAACTCCTGCAGTTGGGCTCAGCCCATGGCTCCAGCCTGTCCAGGTCTCTCTGCAGAGCCTCCCTACCCTCGAGCAGATCAACACTCCCCCCAACTTGGTGTCCATTTTTTTACCCAGCAAATCGTGCGCCCATCCAAGCCATGAGCAGCCAGTTTCACTGGGAGAATGCTGTGGGAAACAGTGTCAAAGGCCTTGCTGAAGTCAAGGTAGACAACATCCACAGCCTCTCCCTCATTCCAGTAAGCAGGTCACCCTGTCGTAGAACGACGGTTGGACTGGATGATCTTCAAGGTCCTTTCCAACCTAGTTGATTCTGTGATTCTGTGAGATCAGGTTTGTCAAACAGGGCCTGCCGACAGGTTTCATAAACCCATGCTGACTGGGCCTGATCATCTCGTTGTGCCGCACATGTGTGATGATACTCAGGATGAGCTGCTCCATCAGCTTCTCAGGCACCAAAGTCAAGCTGACAGGCCTGTAATTTCCCAGATCATCCTTCTGACCCTTCTTATAGATGGGCATCACATTGGCTAATTTCCAATCTGTCAGGACCTCCCCGGTCAGTCAGGACTGCTGGTAAATGGTGGAAAGCGGCTTGGCGAGCACCCCAGCCAGCTCCTTCAGCACCCTCGGGTGTATCCCATCCCGTCCCATAGACTTGTGTGTGTCTGTGTGATGCAGCAGGTCACTGACTGTCTCCTCCTGGATTGGGGGGGGTCGTTCTCCCAGTCTCTGTCTTCTGGCTGAGGAGGCTGGATTCCCTCAGTACTAGTCTTGTTATTAAAGACCGAGACAAAGACAGCATTAAGCACCTCAGCCTTCTCCTCATCACTCGTTGCCATGTTTCCTCCTGTGTCTAGCAGGGGATGGAGGCTCTTCCTGGTCTTTGATTTGCTGTTGACGTACTTATAGAAACATTTCTTGTTATCCTTGACTGCTGAAGCCAGATTTATTTCTAACTGTGCTTTAGTCCTCCTGATTTCCACCCTGCATAGTCTCACTGAATCTTTATAATCATTGTGGGTGGCTAGCCCCTTCTTCCAAAGGCTGTAAAAACTCCTTTTCTCCCTGAGTTGCAGACAAAGCTCTCTGGTACAGCCAGAGTGGTCTTCTCTGCCACCAGCTTCTCTTAGAGCACCTGGGGACTGCCTGCTCCTGAGCCATTAAAACTTCCTCCGTAAAGAGTGCCCAGCCTTCCTGGACCCCTATACCCTTCAGGACTGTCTCCCAAGGGATTCTCTCAAGCAGGTGTCTAAAGAAAGACAAAGTCAGCCCTTTGGAAGTCCAGAATGGCAGTTCTGCTTCCCCCTCTCCTGACTTCTCTAAGAATAGAGAACTCTTATTATTTCATGATAACTGTGCCATAGTCGGCCTCCAACCACCACATTATTCACCAGTCCTCCTCTGTTCCCAAAGAGGAAATCCAGCAGGGCACCTTCTCTGGTTGGTTCACTCATCAGCTGTGTCATGAAGTTATCTCCCACACATTCCAGGAATCTCCAGGACTGGTCCCACTCTGCTGTGCTGTATTTCCAGCAGAGTCTGGGAAGTTAAAGTCTCTCACAAGAACAAGGGCAAGCGATCATGAGATTTCTCTTAAGTGACTACAGAATATTTCATCCATCTCTCTGTCCTGTTTGGGTGGCTCATAATAGACTCCCACTACAGCATCTGCCCTGTTGGCCTTCCCCCTGATTCTAACACAAAGACGCTCCACCCTGTCTTCACTACACTTGTACTCAAAGCAATCATAACAGTCCCTAACACACAGCACCACCCCACCACCTCTCCTTCCTTGTCTATCCCTCCTAAAGAGCTTGTAGCCATCAACTGGCGCACTCCACTCATGGCAGACATCCCACCACATTTCTGTGATAGCCACTACATCATAATTTTCCTGCTGCATCATGGCTTCAAGCTCCTCCTGTTTGTTACCTATGCTGTGTGCATAGGTATAGATGCACTTCAGATGTGTTGATTTCCCCAGCAGCTTTTTGCATTTAGAGGTCCTAATTCCAGCCTGAACTTTCACAAGTGTCACCATATTGATGTAGTTACTCGGGTACCTGTGACTTCATGCAGGACTAATCAAGATGCTTGCTGCTTTAACCTAGGGCAGGTCTGTGGCAGAGCCAGGGTATAAGAGAATCTGGAGAAAATTCTTAGGAAGTTATTCATATTATAGTGGGATTTACCATGCATATATGCTTCCCAAAACCCCAATGTCTTTCTAAACATTTTCCCAAACAATCACAGAAAATTGGGCTGAAAAGGAAAGAAGTCATCTCCCATCCTTAAAGCAGGATGAACTATGCCAAGGTACTTCTCAAAATGTAGCACCTCCCAACCTCTTCCTTGGGCCACTAGACAGATAAGCTGAAAAACAAGCCTGGGGAAACCCAGGGGTTCATTAGTTTACTGTGAAAAAGTTTTCTCAGTAAATAATCTAAATCCTTGTTGCAATTTAAATTCGCTTGATACTGTTTCTATCCACAGCATACTCAAGAAATACATTAGGTTAATTTTAGAAGAAAAAAAGGGTAATAACAACATGCATCCAACCAATGTTAAAATGGGCTTATAAAAATATCCTGTTCCTCAGTCTTGTTTGATAAATATAGTTGTCTGTTACCTCCTCTCTCTTTTATAACTTAGTACTCATATCAGCACTGCAATAGGCCTACAAAGGTGTCATCTCATGCGTATCATCTCGTATGTTTTTACAGCTAAGCAATCCAAAGTAAGCAGATGTCAACTTCTATTTTCCCACAGGATTGCACAAGGCAACTTTCAGGGGAAACAATATTAGTTACTTCATCTGTATATTGTCTTTCATTATCTCAGTGTTTTTCTAAACCATATCCCCTTACTTCAACTTTGTATAACCTCTTCTCTTTCCTCATAATGTTTAATTCAGCCTTATGCTTTTCTTCTCCTTTTCCTTTTGTCATGCACATCTACAGCAGACTTTCTGAAACAAAGTAATTCAAGAAAAAATAATCCAACTGCAGCCTCAAAAATAGTTCCTGATGTTTTCCAAAGACTTTAAGACAGGGACTCTGCTTGCCATCTGCATTGTGACTGTCCTTCATCTCCTGACTGAGTTGGATTACCACTGAGATAATTTAACACCGACAGTTGTAAATATTGTCTTTTCCAACTGAGGTATCAAAAGCATTAGGAGGTAGGGTTTATTGTGAATGGATGTGGTAATTTGTTTCCCAGCCGTTGCATTAAGCTTTCTGAAAACTCAGAGTCATTCACAGATAGATTTAGGTGAAATGGCAGAAGCACTTACTGCTCTAATTGCCTATGCCTTCTTTTCGCCTTTACGAGAATGCAAAAACATGACATAAAAATCTCAAGTTCCTCCTGGGAGACAGGGTTTGAAATCCAGTGCACAAGAGCAAGCTGCATCTTGCAGAGCTGAAGTTACGGCCTGAATAAGATTTAGCACAGGAATAAGGCAGTTTACTGGGACAGCAGGAAGGCTGTCAGATGCCCCATCTTAGTTCATTCAGAAACAGCTTAGATAGTCCCCAGGCTACCCACATTTGGGTCACACTCTAAAGATTTCCACCACAAATCAAGGAGGGAGCTCTTAAGAGACTCCCTACCCGGAATTGGTACTTTGCAAAAAGCTTGCTGAACTGGGGCCTCCTCTCATGTTCCTCAACCACGTTCTTACACTCAATGAAACACACCTAAATGGATTTTTAAATCTGTTCTCTCGAGACTTGTCTTTACCCCAACATCAGCTATCCATACATTACTTCACCAATGTAGTAACCCTGTTTTGTAGGAAAAAGAGACCACAACATGTCAGGAAACCTCCAGAGTGCAGTCAGCAGGGCAGACCAGTGGGGATTTTGCATCAGAGACTCCACAGCTCCTGCTGCTGTGGTCTGCAGCTGGACACCATCTGCCAGATGGCAACACAGCAACGGTGCCTGGTGTTACCGAATCTCCTCTGGCCTGGTCTTGAACGCCATGTTTTGTCCCCTGCTTCTATAAGCAAGTCAAGAGAGATGCCACCTACTGCTCCAGTATGGCGAGCCTTGCCGGTGCATGTGCCAACCAACCACCCTGCAGAAAAATGGCTCCGGGGCTTCAGCTGCTCAGGACAGCAAGGAGTTGGGCAAAGGCAGACCCTCAGTCACACCTGAAGCTGTTATTTCTGCTGCAACCTGCCCTGTATTGCGCTCAGCACTGTTCAGCCCTACAAACATGTTTTTGTAAATACCCAAGTAACACCTGGTGATGGTCTGTGAAAACCCCTCCCAGGGTAGAGTTGCCCCACCACTCAGTACTATGCTTCTTTTCCCCTGATCTCCCTTGGCAGCTGCCCTGGCATGGGCCTGGCTCCGCATCCTATTGAGCCACCTCCTCCAGAAATGACCTGTGGGCCACCCACCTCTCCCACTCCATCGGAGGTGTTTCCCTCAGCTGCACAGGAGGGCCAGTGGGAGCAAAGCCATTAATTGTGATGTTGTGCTGCATGGCTGGAACTGAGAGGTCACCAAATCATTCGCTGCCCATGCATAACAAGGTCAATACTCCTAGCCAAAGGCATTGGCACAACTAATACCTAGCCAAGCTGCCAAAGTCAACTACTTTCATGCCCTTTGTCAAAGGGAATACAGCATGGCTCAAGTCCAGAGCACTGAAGGTGATATTTCGGCAAAACACCTATCCAAAAAAATTTGCTTCCTTTGCCATTATTCAGCTTTGTGACTCAGTTCTTCCAAGCATACGTAAATCTCAGCCAGTGAAAGCCTCTCAGGTGATATTAACAGGAGATATACACATGCATTTTCTCTAAATTAAGTTAGAAAAATCGAATGAGATTGCTGCTCTAAATCAGATTAGGGAGGTCAAGGATTATGGAAATTAGAAAGTGAGAAGGCCATTGGATTCAGCCCTTTTTCTGCTACAAAAGCACTCTCCTAGGCACAAGCTTTCCTATTGTACTGCTGCAGCAGCACCTCTTGAAAATCTTACACCCAAAGGAAAAAAAAAGCAGATGAGACATAAGAGAATTGCCAGCAGAACGTAGTACTGAGAGCACAACTGTGCTGCCCTACCCCTCCTGCCCATGTACCCCTGTCACGCTTGCACAGTGCTCCTTTCACCCAGGAGTTTCTCTTGTATGTTAGGCCTTCAGTTTGGATTCTCACACCTGGCTAAAGAAAAGGCACATTGGGTTTCAGCTGGCAGCTTGGAGACTTGCTAAAAACCACACTCATTTGGAGAAAATACTGAGAACTTACCCAGGTATGGGGAAAAAGCTCACGCTCTTTTAGGCTTAAACAAGGGCACTTCAGGCCAATAGTCTCAAAAACCCTTATTGCTTCTGAAAGATTGAGCCCTGTTGTCCCCATCTTCCTCATTACCTCTTTTCCCAGTAAAAAGCATGCATAGCTGAGTTTAGAAAAATTCCCCAGAATATTTGTACGGTTCTGCAAACAACATATTAGAAAATCACAGATTTGGGGGGTGGGAGGGGTTCTATTATTCTACAAACTGGGAAATCCCAACAGATGTCCTGACATCTTTTCCTGCTGCCCAGATCAATTGATGACACCAGGGGCTTCTGTGTAGTTCACTCCTGCCAAGTTTTAGTATTGCTTAGGAGATGGCTACTTCTCACCATGCACAGGGCTTTCCCCTCCCCAGCACTGAACGGTTTCACATCAGCTAGAAGCAAAGACACTGGTTTTCCAGGCTTCGCAACCAGCTCCCTTTACACCTGCACCATCAACAGCATGGCCCTACTCTCTTGTTCAGGTGATCCGGAAGCTCAAGACATGCTAAACATCCACCTTCCTTTTAATCATGAGCAGAAGTGGCAGTACAGCCCTTTTGCAAATGGCTCTGGCATGTGATGAGAAGGACAAAGTGCTCTGGTAACACAAAACCAGCAGCAGCAATAGCTATCCTTCAAAATTTCGGGCATATGCTGCACAGCATCTTCATTCCTGGTAATGAAGTGTAACACACTGAACTACAGAAGATGACACTTGCTTTGAATGGTTAACAAACAAGTCTTGAACCCCTGTAAATTATCCTTAGTACAAAAGATAGTAAGGTGGCTCTAAGGAGGGAGGAGATGATACTCTCTCAGGCTTGCCCTTGAAATGGAAATATATAAAATGTGATGTCATGTAACTTGCAATTCCCTGATAATAAGCTCTTATCTAATGTTCCTCTTCTTCTCAGGTTTTAGTGCACTCCAAGGGGATATTATCCAAGAGGATAATATACATGATGCAGAAAACTAGCCACATGCAATATAAAAACTAATGCCAAACTGACCACAAATGCTTTTCCAGAGCTGACTTCCAAAACTGTCCAAGCAGAGGCAAGGAACGGAAGAAATCTCTCATTTCTGACTCATGCTGTTGGCCTGAACATGAGATGGTCCATTACTCAGAAATGGCATTTGGACGCCCCCTCCTCCCAGGAGTGGAGTGCTGCAAAGGGGGAGGAAGCATCCACTTCTCCATATTTGTGGAAGAAAAAGGATTGCACAAAACTTGAGGAATCCTGGATACATTTCAAGCCACAAAAGTAACAATGGAAATTATAAGTAGCATAATGATTTTTTTAATTACCCAAAAGAGAACTGTACAATGTAATACATTTTGCCTACTGTCCCCACCCCACAGACCCCGAGTTGAGTCAGCTTTGTTGCTCTCTCCCAAGCCTACAAATAGAGCCGGGGGAAAACCTTGCTTCCACTTTATTTTTCACTCATTTTTTTTTAAATCCTGTTAAACTTTAATCCCCGTCTTGCTGCATGCAGAAAACAGACACTTGAAAGTCAACTGCTAATATAAGAAATATTTGGCTCAACAGTTCAATACTTAAGATCAAATTACAAAAGCAGAAAAAAGAAGCCTATGGGATTTGCAAGAGTAACAGAACCCCATTAGAAGACAGAGATTTAAGAAGCAGTATGCAAGGGATAAAAGCACAACAGTGTACCGAGTACAAGACTGCCTGGACACTGAAACAGTTATTCAGCACAGGTAGTCATCACAAGTCAACTATGAGATAGGCTGATAGTATGAATTAGAAGTGAAAGAAAACTCTAAAAGAAACAGAGCATCATGAGATGCAAACCAGTCTCTCTACAAATGAAAGCTACAGTTTTCCTTTCTTTTTTTTTCCCTTCCAGACACTTTTAGGGGAAGGGGGTGAAGGAACCATAGAGCAGTCAATTGCCCAGCTTCCGTTAGTCTCCTCTTAATATCAATTTTGAAAAATATTCCAATTTCATAAGAATCAAGGCATTTGTGTGTACCAAGATGATTCTCAGAATTAAAAACATGGCATGAGTAGTATTTGTGTGCGTGGTAGTGCAGTCAGTTGAACATTTTTGTCATCTTTAACACTCACTTGCAAATGCCTCAGGAAATAATTTATTTCATCACAATATGCTCCCAGGATTAAAAACACACACTGTGTAAATTGAGCATTGCTGTTCACGGATCAGTCTGCTCAGAATGTCCAAAATATAATTAGTCTTGCCTAACTAAAAACTTAAACCAGGAGAGACAATTGGCATTCTTTGAATCCTTCAAATGTAAAAAAACCCCAAACACACAATTTAGAAAGGATATTTAAACTTTACAATCCTCCATTTCATCAGCTATTCTTGAAAAATTGTACCCTCCCATGCTTCCTCCACACCCCTTTTCTTTGGATATGAAGGAAGAAAAAAAATCTCTCAGTTGCCAGTATCAGGTTGGTCAAGAACAAAACTCAAGACGCCCAAACTTTATTTTCAATAGATTTGAGAATAAAACAGAATCAATGAGCTTCAGAGTCTTCTCCTATTTTAAACTGCTAGGGCAAGTCAGAACTAATGCATGGCTGTTCCGCAGTTATATCAGCTTTTGGGTTTTTTGACTGTGCACAGCGCTTACTGTATTGTGTACATACAAAAGGTGTGTGCATAGCGTTTAATTTTTACTTGTTTGTTTTGACCACCTCACATAACCACAATCTCCAGGAAAGGAATTAGTTAGATGTTAACTGTTATAAGATTACAGCTAGAAACAGCCTGGTTTGCATGAGGGTTCCACAGAGGTAAAGCTTAATTATTTACAGTTAAGTTCTTGAGAAACTAGGTCCCAAGGTCATTTATTACCAAGAATGAATATAAATCACTGGTTTCTATTTTTGTAGTACAATCATCTGCACTCAGTAAGAGCTATAAGGTGAGTAGGAGGAAATATCCACCCTTAAATAACATCATGGGGCAGACTTTATGAGCAAGAAAAATGACAGAGCATAAACGTATCTGCTTCAAAAGGGGAGACATGTTCCAAAACAAGAACTGACATAAGCTGTCAGTCTCTTTACTGAATCTTCAAATGAGAGAAGTTATTCAGAATGTGCCAGCAGTTTTGCAAGCAAACCACCAAAGCTCTCTGGAGCAGCAGGACCTGATGCTCCAGCCCGTGCTGGGGCAGTTGAAGCCCCTCTGCTTAACCCCTGTGCCCACAGAACATGCCGCACACGGGCGTCAGGAAACCTGCCAACCCTGCCTGGATCACACCATCACACCGATGACTCTGGCTGTGAATCCATGTAGTCAGCCCCACCTATGCAGCTATCCTCCACTGCCATAATCTCTCCTGAAGCACCAGTACGGATGCCTTTTGCTGGCATAAAGTATCAGGGAGACATGGGTCAGCTACAGAGACAGGAGCGGCACAAGCAGCAGGCATGGGCTCCCTCCTCTACGCAGGCGCACACTGGGGAGAAACAGGAAAAGCACACACCCCGTGAGCCAAGTAAATACAAAGGTTTCAAAAACAATATACCTGAGAGCAGGCACAGCAATATTGGCTGGTGTCAGCTTGTAAAAAAACAGAACAATCCCCAGGAATGGCAGGGTTCTTGGCCATGGCCAGAGGGTGTGCCCAGTAGTGCCAAAGGACCTACGTGCCACAATCCCAGAGTGATGAGGGAATCTGAAACTGGTGGTTATACTTCTATGGTTTGTACTAGAGGTCATCCCAGGTACCTCTGTATTTGTATCTTTATTGTAGCAACTATAATGGCCCTAAAGGTATCTCTCACTGCACATCGGATTATTTCCCCCCACTTTGCTGTGGTCAGTGTGGGAAAAAAAAAAAAAAAAAAGAGAGATAGAAAAGAAAGGAAAGGAAAGAGGATTGTCCTAAGAACAATGATGAACATAATACTAATTAAGGCAAAGTTCAGGGCAATATCTGGACTTTCCATAGCATAGCTTACATGAACAGCCCACATCACTTGGGCCAGCACTCTCACAAGCTCCGCAGGGTAATGGTAGCTTAGATACCTTGCAGAGGATCCAGAAAAAAACCCAGGTGACAGAGGGGAGGGTGCAACTTTGTAACAGAGGTATTAATCATACAAGCCAAAAGAGCAATTTTCAGTACCTGCCTTCTGTAAAAAAAGATAGTTTTAAGTAACTAAGATCGAATAGCATAAGGTATAAAACATGCAGTAAGCCTGTACTGATTTGACTTCTAAGCAGGTATTTGTACCATTTCTGATTTGTATTTATTGTTCAAGTTCCAAAAGGATATGATTCTTCTTCAAGGAAAAACTGCTATGTTATGCACTAGTAGTTAATGTACACTGAACCACAAATCACTATTTGTAGAAGAAACATATTAGGAGCACACAGGTCATTATAGCCAAGCAATGGTGTTTATATTTTGTGATAGCAGTAGCAAAACAAACGCTTGGTTATACAAGGAATGAAAGTTCAGTGATTCAATAATATAACAAGTCAACTGCAAAATGAATATACACAAATGTATCACTAAGACAATATACTATTGTAGAAAGTTTTATTCTGGTGAGTAAGTGGGATCACCCTGTTGTTACCGAGCTGTTTTTAAATGGGCCTAAAGGAATAGAAGTGTGTTAATGCCCTATCAGAGGTGACAAAAAGCTACAAGTTAATGCTCTTTTTATATACAGATTCCCTTGCCACACATATAATCTGTGCAGCCTCAGTAGTAAACATTTTGTGGCTAGCCCTCTTTTAAGGAAAATTAAGAATAAGAATTTTAAACAAAATTCCTAACAAATATAGACCTTTATTTCTGAACTATCAATTAGCTAGTGGCTTATCAAGACCCTTTGAATACCAAAAAAATATGCAAATATATTGAATTGCAAACAAGACATAAATGCTAAGCTCCCCTCTATCTTCCAGCCCGTGAATTTGCTGTCTCCCAATTCTGTGCCATACTCACCAGTACTTCTGCTTGTAGCACCTACGCCTTAACTGTACTATGCTAAAGTCATGCTATAAATTGCAGAATAAATCAGGTTGAGAGTGATCTCTGGAGGCCATCTAGTCCCAACCTGCTGATAAAAACTAGGCTAACTTTGAAGTTAGACCAAGACATGATCTGTGAATTGTGTAAACCAGATTACTCTCAAACCACCAGAAATTCAGCAAGTGACTGCCACCAAACAGATCCCGACCACCAGCAAAATAAACTCTCCCATTTAGGTCCCATGCTTACAACCTGCTACATCTGAATGGGATCAAGAACAGAAGTAACGGTCTTGGCAAGACCACAGCTACCGACCTGTGATTCAATTACAGTTCAACAGCCTAAGGAAACGTGGTGTTAGGATAACTAGGCTGAGGAGAAGGCAGCATAGCAAGGACAGACTGCTGCAGGAACCCAGGGGAGGAAGGTGGACAGTGTGGTGGGGGAGGACTGTGTGTGAAAGTCAACAGAGCATTCATCAGCAGCACAGCTCAGTTGGTTAACACGTGGAAAGGTTCCTGCAAACCCATTTAGTATGGCTTGCATGATCCCTGGTGACCCTGAGATTCCAATTCATGAAGACATCTGTACTTGCAACAGCCTTGCTGCAGCTGTTTATATATTTCCCTTAACCGAGGCCTCACTCTGGGGCCACGGGGAGGAGAGTGATTGAATTACAAGCTCCATCCTCTAGTGTAGAGCAGAGAATGAACATTTACTATCTAGCACAGATAATTTGTCAGGCTGTAAATTGATACCATTTGGGATTAACATAATTCATATATATATATATATATATATATATATACACACACACACACACACTTATATATAAGAACTGTAGCACCTCAATATGCCTTGACATGCTTTGCCTCTTTGGACTTGACACATACATTGAAGCTACAATAAGGAGCTATGCCAAGTGCAACAGGCTGTACATTATTTAATGGTTCAATCATCCTAACACTACAGTTTGCCATGATTCCCACATGCAGAAACAAACCCTCTTAAACTAAAAGCTTGAAAATGACTACTCAGGATAGTGTTGAAAGCAGTCTGCATTAGAAGGTGTGCCCAAAAGATAGGAGCAAATTTTGTTGTTCACAGTTGGACCATACTGGAAAATTGAATAACACTTCACCACCACCACCAAGAATGTTCTTAGCAAATTCCTGGTACTTTAACAAATCACAGTGCTTAAAACAACCCACTGCTCAGAGTCCCTAGTGGTTGTAGCAGTTCCTGGCAAACTGAAAACATTCTTCCTTCCACACTTCCTCTCTGCAGTACAGCTGAATGACCTTGTTGGTGGGAGAAGGTCAGTGTAGATGAGAAAATAGTCTTTAAAACTATTTTATTTCCAGAAGTAAATTTGCATTTTGGAGACAAAGACGACTTTATTAAAAACATTTAAGTCTTGCAACTTAAAAAAAAGAGGCAAGAGTTTCAAGAACAAGTATTTGAGCACCCCACAACAATCCCTTCCTGCAAATCAAGGAAGCAATAGCACGAACAATCTCAAAAACAAACTGCTAAAAGAAAAACAAACTAAAAAAAGCAGCAAAAACCAACTAACAGACAAAACGAAAGGGGAGGGGGGAGGCATCTAATTTCTAACCTCACATATCCCTCTCTTTGCCTCGTACATTGCAAAATAACACAAGTCACCACTCTTTTTGCAAGTTAGTTTTCAGGTTTGGTTTATTTGTATTTTTGCCCCTTTCCAGCTTCTTATGGTCTCCTGTCCTCCATTAATAAGCAAAAACTGTCAATAGTTCAGAAGTGAGTTCAGACAGCTTCTCAGTATCCTACAGTAGTGACTTCCAAACTTTTGGATAGTCAGGTCTAAGCTTTTTTTTTTTTTTTTTTTTTTTTTTTTTTTTAAAAAAAAATCTTTACCTTTATATTGATTGCTCTACCCTTAAAAGAAATAATCTTAAATTCATTTAACCAAAAATTTACCGTATGTCACATGTGCCATTTAGACTCAGGGTATGTCTCAAAATCAAGATAAGTTGGGCCAGGAGCCAGAGAGTATATGTTAAATGAACAGTTGCCCTAGTGACTGCAATCCCAGTACCCAGCACGGCTGCAGCAGCCTCCCATGTATCAATCCAAGCCCAGCTCAACTCAGCTAATTACTCTTGAACTTATTTCACTCTCTCTCTGCCCCCACAACCTATCCTTATGTTAAAAAAAAAATATATATATATTTAGAAACCAGTAACAATTAATTATTTTAAACCATTACAACAAATCCCAAACCTCTTATAGCACCCAGACAAAATATTACTCTAATACAATTAATTCCCTGTATTCCCTCTTTCCTTCATAACTCATTGCTCATTTACAGCTAAACTGCATCTTCTTATGTCCTTGCTAACAGTACCAATGTTCTTGTAGTTCTGGCCACAGACAAAATTATATAAAAAAAAAAAAAGACAATGAAATTTTCATGTACAAACGATAAGTAGCAAAGCTAGGAATAAATTAAGTATCTGAAAACCCTGTGTTGGTCTTGTGCTACACTCTAGCTTGCTTCACTTCTATGCAGGCTGACAGGTATATCAACAGCTCTAGGATGGCATATAGATGACTTAAAGTTTCTTTGAATCTATGTGATAAATACTGAAATAATGGAGCAAATAAATGAAGTAACTTCTAAAAACACGTTTTAAGCACTTTTTCTGAATACTGTTCTCTCCTCAAATGGGTTTATACTTTTCTTCTGCAAGAGTACTGATCTGCAAAAATAAGTAAAAGAAATGCTTTGAGAGTAAAAGCAGCCGTTCTGGTCTGATAAATAACAACATAAAAATAGCCCATTTGCACTCAGCAGATCTGCCTCCGGTGTGCAGTCAGGAGTGTTCACTGCTGACTAGTGAGGTAAGTACTACTTTCATGATTGTTTGAAACAGGGTATCAATGCTGTTGTGCACCAAAGTGAATAGTATTGTCTTCTATATAAAGCTAAGTTCATTAATTTTCAATTACACATCTGGACAGTTCTTGCTGCATCACTCAGTAACAGGTTACAGGATACAGAGACAGTGTCTGAGCATGCTTTGGTCTGCACAAACTTTATGATGTGAAAATGCTGAAAGGAGATCCATCTACCAGATTGGGACATGTTTAATCCAGAGCCAAATAGAAAATCCAGCCTCATAAAGCTACATTTAAACAAGCACTTTCCCGATTCAAGGGCTGCAGTTTTTCTTCGTAAATTGCTACAGATGCAAGCAGTTCTAAAGGGGGAAAACTAGAGCAACAAATCAGTAAGCAAGTGCATTGGTATAAAAGATTTAACAAGCTGTTTCCACTGCCACAGTTCAATGTCACATGTGTAGGCTGAAGCTATAGTACACAGAATAAAATACAACATACAGATTACACATAAATACCAGCTCATAATTTCAATCAAGAATATAGATCAGAAAAACTATTTATGATACTACCAGAATATGACTAAATTTTATTTCACAGGACTAGTTAGTAAATGACTGAAAGTTCTCAACATTCAAACTTGCAAGCTACAACTTTTAGAAACTATTACAAAATATTAGGAGAGGAAACATATGCTTGAAAGTGTGGTTTTTAAGTATTTTGGAGTATATTTTTACTACTTAGAGTAAATAACTATTAACAGTGCCCGCTTTTTGAAACCTTGAAGTCAGAGAGATAAGGAAGCCTCTGAAAGAAGGGGAAAAAGAATCCAAGACCTGCTTCCAGAGCTTCCAATAACTCACAACAAAATAATGGTGATGTATTTTGTCTGTCATTATCTGCCTTGAAGCTCCTGAGAGCTAACTACTTCTCTTAAATCAAGTATAGCATACACTGTGTTTCCATCTGGAAGCACCTGCATCTTAATATCTCAGTGAAAAAAAAAAAAAAAATAAAAAAATCAGTGTTTCTATTGTGTGTCAACACTCAGTGTTCAGTAACCCAGCCAAAAATAATTTTATCAAGCCTGAAATTTCTTATAAAGAAGCTAAATAGTATTTTACTCTTTTAGCTAAGTTCTGCCACATTGGTTTTATCTTCCGTATTTTTTTCCTTAAAAAAAAAAAAAGCCTCAGACTTCAATAAACTGCTCACCTTAATGAACAGACACAGAGACTGAATTAGTCGGCATTATCTCTTCTAAAAAAAGCATTGCTAAAACCACTCAATTTGTGCTGGTAACAATGTACATGCTTGTAGTATGTCATTTCACATCACCAAAGAACAAGTCAAAAACTTAGGGCAGAGAACAGAAACAGATCCACTAAAAGGTTCATGTCATTACTGACAGATCTTTCCATTCCTTCCATACTTCAGATTTAAGAGGATGGTTGACATCAACAAAATATTTTCCTTACACTGAAAGAGTTTTAAGATGGTGCCAAAGAAGATTAGAGGAACTTGCTCTCTTTTTTGTTGCATCTTTGAATAGAGTTTCTGGCACACAATAAAATAAACCAGATCAACTTCTCTCAAATTCATGGCTTTTTATGACTCAAGCTTCCAAGCCTTTTAGTTATGCCAAGCTTCTGCAAGAATTAAATGCTGTTCAACTTAACCTGGCATAAAAGGCTGGGTCCTTATCAGATGAACATCAGCACAGCTATTATGAGTTCAGTAGCTCCACAGCCACTGCACCCTAGGGCTCAGAAGAGCTCTCTGGTCCAGAACCAAAACCTGACAGTGCTCACTGGCAAGCTGAGGTCTCTCTGGGGAGAGGAGGGAAGGCTTCTTCCACTGGTTCACCTTCCTACACTTATTTAATACTATTGCTACATCCTTCTTCACCCTGATAAAGGCAGATGTTTCAGCTGCTCAGAGATGTGCAATGTGAGGATGTTATTTCAGGAAAGGTACTAAGAGGCAGCTGGTATGACTGCAGGCTTGCAGTAATCTTGATGCAATCAAGGCCCAGGACTCATCATTTTGGTACAGGAGAAATTCTGTTTTTTAACACCTCTCTGTTAATACATAGTGGTACCACCTGTGCAACATACACTCACATATGCACATGCTCCAAACATTTGCACATCAGAAACATTTATAGCAACTTATTTTCATTATATTCACATGACAACATTTGGTTTAAAATAAATGGATATTTTGGAGAGAAACTGCCATGGAAGCAAAATGTATCACTATTCCACTGTTTGAAAGTGCGAGAAAACCACTCTACTGTCCCTGCCAGGACACGTTTGGGATTATCCCTGGTGCTCTGACGCCTCACACCAACTGCAGCTTCGTTAGCCTGGGCTGCCATATTCCACCTCTCCGAAACACTTTACATCTGGCTTCTTTTACACCTCCTGAATCATGGAGTGCAGAACATCTATCATAGGAGGTAGACTATTTCTCTCCATGCTTTACTTTCTGTCACAAGATTTTGCAAGCACGTGCTCTCAATCAGCAGGCAAATGTCAGGCTGGTATTGGAAAAATGTCCTTTTACAACCCTGACAATCTAGTAGTAGCATATGGTGCTCTCTTGTTTCACAAGGAATCAGCAAGAAGTATTCTTTTTACCAGTTCTTACAACTCAAGTGGAAGACTGAGGTAAACTTTCAGAGTCTATGAGCAGACGTTCACTTAAATTCATTACTCGTTTCCTTGTTTAGGCTTGGTGAGTATAACCTGGTAAGTGCTGACATTTCTTTACCTGCTAAACCAATCTACTGTACAATTAGCTTTTGTGTTTGTGCATGGCCTCACGTGCTTGCACCACACTCATACGGTACAATGAAAAAAAATACATTAAACACCTCTCACATAAGCCCATCCATTCACAAGCAGCACACTAACATTTTTTGGTCTCGTTCTAAAAGTAGCAATGCCTGGGCATCACTATACCAACACTGCTATGTCGTTGCTGCTTGTGCTGGCTAGGCATCTTAACCTGTAGCTACACGTACTGTTTTGGTGAAATGCAACAGTAAATGCAGCTTTTCCTGAAGTTCCACTAACCCATTCTCGGGAATCACATTAGGTAGGGATCAGTCTCTCAAATGCCTCCTCCTGAGCAGGCACAGCATCCCTAGAAGGGGCAGGGAGAGGATGGATGCACAGACTGTATGGCTGACATGCAAACTGCAAGAGCTGCTTCTAGCAGGCATCTAAGCTAAAGCGTCCTCTGTCCCCCTCGGGGAAAAAACAAAAACAACCAACAAACAAACCAAACACAACAACAACATGCTCTTGGCTATTTAAAGGTTTCATGTAAGCATTTTCAGTCTTGAAACAGGAAAACTTCAGCAAATGTAATTCTTTTTCGCAAAAGTGACTGGTTTGAGAAGCGATTGCTGAATGTTTACAGGCCCCCTCACCCCACATCACTGGGAACAGACTTTCAAAGAGCTTCAGCTCTGGCTGGACAGTTTCTCCATTTAACAAATCCACTGATCTGCTACCATGTTCCCATTTTGTATTTCTGTTTAAAAGTTAAAAAACTATGTGTCCTAATTCATAAGCAGTGTGATAGTTCTGGATTTTTCAAGCAGTTGTTAGTACAAACAGAATTAAAATACATTTAAGCTCAGCTGCAAACAAGAGATTTTAGTAGATGCTAACAACTCAGGCAAAATAAATAACAATATTTTTCCTAGGCTAACCCTGATGTTTGGACAGGTGTCTGGGATTTATATGACACGATAGTTACTAAGGTATTCACATCTATGCATTAAAGCGGTCACCAATTTATAATACTTTTCCCTCCCTCCTGATTTGGATAAAAACAGAAACAAAACACCCACTTGCAATTCTCAGAGTTACCTCCTTGGCTGATCACAGAAGTAAATAACTGGACCTTTTTTTTTTTTTTTTCCCTACTAACTCAAAATTCATCAGTGATTAATGGCCCCCTACACTTTGATACAGTGCTGAAAGGAGGTCTCTCTATCTGAGAGAAGACAGATCTTCTGTTTCTTTTTACAAGCAAAGAGAAGACCAAAAAAAAAAAAAAAAGGGGGGGAAAAAAAGGAAGCTCTCTGAGGAGAAAGGGTGCTTGTAGTTTTGTTTCTCCATGCCTCTTTCATAGCAACTTAAATGTGCATACCCTGTTTTTCCTGAGAAGAGAACGGGTGACTGGAAAACCAGTACACTGATATATATTTTAAAAAGCAGTTAAAACACAAAACCCATTCAGGTTGAAAACTTATTCATAAGACACTCAATCCTACTCCTGGAGAGGCTGCTGCAAGTCAGATTTCCTCTTCATTTTGCTTGTAGTTCTGCACTTTCATTGACACAATTTCCACTAGCCTTGCTCTCCTTAAATTATGAGTAGAACTGACAAACTGAAGGATACCAAAGGGGAGATTTATGAGCACTGAAGGAAAGAGTCCAACCTGGGCCCAGCTGGGAGCGCTGGCTCACAGGGAAGAGGCAAAGCCCCATTTCATTGCTTTGCATCCCTCATTCATCCCTCCTCTATTTCAGTATAAACCAACTCTTCCAATGCAGAACATAATCAGGGCCCATCATGAAAGATTTGTCTCTAAACTCAAATAATTAGCCAGTGTAATCACCAAATGTCTCCCTTACCACTGGTTTTCTCTTTTTATATCAACTTGTAGCTTAAGACTCCAGCCAATGCTATGTACTCTTAATATTTTGTGTTGTGAATTACTAACTACATGGACTTAGATACAAGTAAGCCACCTGAAAAAACTCAGGTAGGCAAAAATTGATGATGACAGAGCTGAAACTGCTGATACCTTTGACAGAGCAGATTTTTTAAGGACTAAGCAGGAGTAGATGGATAGCAGCACCAGCTTAAAATGTACTATAATCACTCAAGTTTTAGAGGGCTGTTAAACCCATGACTCCGTACAAAAATCCATACAGGATACTGTAAAATAATCTCTGTAAATACTGTGTAAATTTATAAGGCATTATATTTAAATAAAAATAAATCAGAAACTACAGTACAGTGAAATACTTTGGAATAAAAGCAAACAAATGTCAATTACCACCCTTTTAGTAAAACAAGCATTTAACTAGTAGTGACAGTAGATAACTATAAAGATGCACAAAAATGCTAAAATGGTACCTGATTTGTTCTTGGTGAATATCTAAACACTGACACTTATTCTGGTGAATCCTAGTGCCTTGTACATTTTGATAATAGAAGTGCTTTTGCAATCCTTATAAACAAAATGGTTTGAAACAACAATGCTTGTAAGGAGGAAGCAAAATACGGACTAGCATCCCTATTGTACACCCACTCCAAAGCATCTTCAGGAGCATATTAATCTCTCAGACTCGTAACTGCTATTATCCAAAACCTTCGTCCTCTGTGTTTTGTGATTGAAAACCATACAAATAGACCAAATTGTTAAATCCTTTCTTTTTCTGCTTCATTCTGAGTACTTCTTGAAAGGAATTAAAACTTCATGAGTTTGAAGCAAGCATTCTTCAAATGCCATACACCAATGTAAATCCCAGAGCACAAAGCATAGTAACAAGGGAAAGGAAAAATTTTTAAAAAGTGTCGCTTTTCCACATGTTTAGTTCCCCAATTACGATTTAGCTACTTGAAAGCATCCCCTTAGCTCATGTTCACAGCTTGTCCTTGGAAGCTCAGGAAGAGCTTTAGCAGTGAACAGTAAATAAATACACACACTAAAATAAACCAAAGTTTTCTTTCTAAATCAAAGTAACTTTGTTTTAGTTAAGTCTGATGAACTCTAGTATGCCTCCTTTGCACTAAAGGAAAATATATAGTATTTTAAAAATAGAGAGGAGTTGACATTGACTTTTTCAGGAAAGGAAGAGGGAGAGGTTGCATGCTGTGGAGAAGGGAATTGAGAGACAGAATAAATCCAGATGTAAGATAGCCATTAATGTTGCATCTGAAGCAGTCACCACCGCTCACCAAGCTGCTGCAGCCTATGCATAACTAGTACTCCGAGTTCATGTTGAAAGGCTCTCGGACACAGAGAGGCTGCAACTAGAAATCCTTTAACGTGACTCGATACACACAGCACATAGCTGTTACTAATTCAAGGCATTTTAAAAATACATAGACAATTTCTAAAAATCCTCTCAAGAACATTAAGTAGGGTTGTTTACAATTTAACAGATTTCCTGGTATGTTAAAATATTAATACTCTTTTAAACTATTAACACAAATATTTTAAGATAAAGCATCAATATTAAACATACTGAACTATGCAAAATAAACCAAAAGCACCAATATCAGGGTTAAGAGAACTAAGCAGTTTTTTCCCCCCAGTTCTGGAGAACATTCAGGCCAATTTACAAATTTTAAGAAAAAATAAGGTTATAATAAATTCCAGTAGGATTCAACCTGAAGTGCAAAACACAATTTGTATCTTTAGAACATTTTCAAGTAATATAAACCTCACTACTTCTATTAAAACCTCAAACTTCAGTATCACTGGGTTTTTAATTCAGAATTCAAACTCTAATAATGTTCTCCAAATACCAATACAGGATCTACTGAGACACATCATTCTACAACAGTATCTCTGAAATGTCACATCAACTATTAAAAAAATAATGCATCATGAAAAGCAGACTGTGAAACAAACGGGGGAGATTTTCAAGTCTCTCCTGTGTAGTTTGAACAAGTTTTTGAGTATAAGGAGTTTGAGCAAAAGGCCACTTATGCTGAATCACAGTGTTCATTCCTGGGGCTGGCTAAACATGAGAGAGGAAAAAGTTGCATCTGCTTCTGCAAGCACTAGGACTTCAAGCAGTCTGTACTTAGCATCATTATTATTCACAAAGTTATTTCTTACCAATTTGGTCAAACACAGACTATGTGGTAAACCCACCCATTAATTAGATTACTAACTCTGAAAGTCAAACACTAACATCCACCAACACACTGACACCAAAAGGATGAAGTGACTGCTTCTAGTAAATGAACTGAGAAGCTAAACTGGTCAAAATGAAGATTTTTGTGCTGGGGGGAGGGGGAAGTTAAATTAAAAGTGCTAATGCCAAAACATTGGAGTTATACTGCAGTTCAGTTCAGTGTGGCTCCACTAATTTCTCACGGGTTGATTCCAGATGGTGAGCAGTTCCTGCCCCGTTTGCCACCTCTCCTCCTAGGAAAAGGGGAGCAGGTACTTGGCAGCATCCCTCTCAGTCTCACTGCCCTACAGTCCTCCCTTCCAAGCAAACAGCCTAGCACTGGGACTCAACTTCCTCCTTTCTTCATCCCCAGCAGGACCAAAGATGGTGACAACATAGGTGTGGCCCGACATTTATGTCGGTGAGTCACTGTCCTGTGATGACAACCACAGAGCACAAAAGGACTCTGCAAAACTCAACCTCTGAACTGCCCAGTCATACAGCTACAAAACTGAACCTAAACTACTATTGCTCAAAACTCGAGTATGATTTTTCTCCCATCCTGTGGCACCCTTTTTTTGCTGTCCTCTCTGGAAAATCAGCTGTGTGAGAAAAAAGCAAGAGTTGGTAGCTTTATCAAATTAGCACCCATGTTTCCCTCCACTGCAAATAGAAAAAAAGATACACTATATGAAACAGTCCTAAAAGTTCAGGTCACCAAGAGAATATAAAAAAAAAAACAAAAACCAACAACAAACACCCCAAACCAAACCCACCATGATTTTCAGCTTTCTCACTACGAAAATGACAAGAGCCAAAGATACCATAATTATAGATATGCGGACCAGCCATATCCCTGTCTCCACAGTTCACAAGATCAGAGTACATGCTTCATACATTCTGGAAAAAGTTTTTACTGTTGGAATACAGCAAGATATAGGTTGAACAAGATGTCATAAGTTACCTTGGACTTATGCCTTTTGCCTTTCATATTCCTCAAGAATGTATTGATAAGTACTTTAATTCAACTATTTCCAGTTAGGAAATTTAAAAAAAAAAGCAAAGCCTACAACATAAACAATAAACAGAAAATTAAGAGCAAATGTACCTGGATCCACTGAAATGTACTTCTTGCTCTAGGACCACAAGCCCCTTCCTTGTCTCTACAGGATGTGCAGCTGCTCTCTTCCTACTTTTAAATTCTTGTCCTTGTTCTTCTTCCCAAATGATGTCATTAAGAGCCAGGAATAGGCAACAGGCAGAACTAACCAGCTGAGCCCTGGGCATTGGCAGGCCACCCTCAAATAGCCACTCTCGTGCCCACCCAGTTGCCTGTGGGAGATTTAGGAAGCCTGTGTAGGTGCAAAACTCTCTGCATCACCAATGTTATATGTAATATCATAGAGAAATTAGTTGGGGTTTTTTTTCCTCAGCTCAAATTAAAAATGTAGATAGTAGCTGGCAAAAGGCTTTTTCTGAGTACTACCACATGGATGGGTGAAAGGCAGTCATGGTAGAAGTCAACAAGACCTTTAATTAAGCTGCCAAAAAATTCCTGATCTCAAAGTCATCTTTATCATTGCCATGGACACAGCAAAATGAAAACCAATACTGAGCTCCCTAGGCATTATCCACATGGGTCACAACTACGAGTGAAAACTACTCGGGGTTTTGGGTTGAGAGACCAGACATCATATCTCACATATGATGCCTGTGCCCCCCCCCATCTTCTGCTCTCCTTGTTCTGGGGAGAGACGATGAATTTGGGGTATTTTTTTCTTCTTCCTTTCTCTGCAGGAAAAAGTTCTACCCCACACTATCTCCCAACTCCTTATGTAGATTTGCATTCTACCATGAGTACAATAACACCCACAGACAGTAATGAGAGGGAAATAACGACTGCATACAGAAAGCCACTGCAAGGACTTGCGGGCACTGTGCAAGGGACATGGTCTGACCTGGTCCCACAGTCATCCAAAATGACATTATGCTCCTTTCCAAACAGCTTGTCTTACCTCCCTCCTTCCCCTGTCCCAGTAAGGCCATGGAACATAGCTCCAAATAACCTCTTAAAAAGAGCTCCTCTTCCCTCCTCCCAAATTCATGACTATCTTCAGTATTTACTGACAGACTGAAGTTCTACTTAAAGGTTACAGCTGAAACCAGTGATTGCTCTGAGTCACTAGAAAAATATTTGAATAATCTGTTAGGCTAACAGAAAAGGCACTGCACGTTCCTCCTCCTTCCTGCTTGGTACTGCTGATACTTGATTTGCTCTAAACTGGAAGAGAAGCCTCTCCTGCAACAGCAGCAAGCGTCATACATGCTCTGGGCACAGCTCAACAAAAGTGCAGGCATCTCTTCAGGACTTCTTCTAGACTAGAGGCAACACTACAACTCCTTTCCACCTTAGAGGTCCTGCCAGTCCCACTTGCACACATCATCCCTAAAACAGGTTATCTTCTGTAAAGAAAATAATGTCTCAAGAAAGATGTGTCTCATTCTTGCCTTTAACTGGATTCACTGTAAACACTCACTAATTCATCTCTCAGTGACTCCTTTTCTCAACCTCTAAAGCCAGGAATGTTCTTGCCTCTCATCACAGGCTGGCATTGGAGCTCCTCTCAATGGTTGTGACAATTCAGGGTGAAATTTAGTATGGAAACATTATTTTATTTTAGTACAGCACTCAAAACTAATGATTCTTCACTATTCAAAAATTATTTCAGTTTGATTACAAATAATATATCCATCAGTAAAAAAAACCAAACAAACAAACCCAGATAAGATTTAAGCCAAGTTCTTTCCTTCAATACAAAACCCAAAAATGTAAATCTTCTACTGCAGCATCTACTTGCAAGCCCACACATTGCCTCTAAGCCTTAACTATATGCTGAAAGTTGTTAGAAGCAACATGCTTCATAACTTTAACCCTTAAGAAATTCTTAGGATCAGGACTGTGTACATACAGCTAAAATCAACCTGAGCTGGGCACAACTTTATCAATAAAAGTGTGCAAACCTTGTAGTTTGCTGTCAGGAAAATAACTTCAGATGAAGACTAAGATTGCTGTGATAATCATACTTTTATCATCTCAGGGGAATCAGATTCTGAAGATCTACAAAGTATAGGTGATATTAATGCTTTAAATTCTTGCAAAAATCATCTTTTATAAGACACTGCACTGCTGATAAGTTATAAATGCTCAAAGTGCCAACTGTCTAAGATTACTCAATATTGTACACCACACATGTATTTTAACAAATGACAATTGAAATTATTAAAATCCTCAAATAGTAAATAACACATTCTTTCATAGCTAATAATACATTATTTCAAAACTCCACCTCAAAAAAATATTTTAAGCCACAGTCTGGCAGTACTGACACCCAAGGTGCTGCTTTACTTCTCCCCTAAATGATAAATAACTTCGCATATCAGCAAAGATACGTCATCTTCTTTATGAGTTAAGTTTTGTATGAAGTTCCTCATCGAGGAATTTCAAGGGCGTTAACCAAGAACTCTTTATTAAGTAAATGGTGAGCAAGTTTCTGTGAAACATCTATCCATTGCATCACAATTTTACAACAGTGAATATGATTGTAAAAGGGAAGGAAAGGATAAAAGTATGGCTACTCACAGTAGTTCAACCAAAGGAATCATGAATTTAGTATCAACAAAACACTAAATTGCTGCATATCAGTGTAAAAAAAAAAAAGGCAGCTTTACAAGGAAAACATCTAGACAATTATTACAAATCTTTTCAGAGTCCTTAGGACCAAGATCAATTTTATTCTGTTGTGATACCACAAAAAATAAGGACTCAAGAGGTACACTTGCTTACTTTCTGCCATATTTTAAGCATACAACTTCAAAGAATAAAGAAAAAAAAAATCTAAAGTTTACAAAGCAGAACAGAAAGCAGCGAGAATTCCTACTGAATTAATACTACTTGCAGGATTAAGTTTTCCAGCCTACTCTGAAAAATCTCAGTGCATATATTTTGGAACACTTAAAAATGAAAATCGAGCACATAAAATCACTAACATATTATGCCAGAAACTCATAGCATTTCAACTGCATCCATTCAATCCCTATCAAAGTTGTCAAAGGGGTTTTCTACAGAGATTTTTGTAAGCATTAGGAGTAGTATATAATTCAATACCATTCTTACAGCTTCCTACGTACACTACAAAGTTTATCTCACATCTTCTATTGATGGCACACTTCCATGCTCTCAACGTAACGCCTGACCATGGAACAATTCAGAACAAGCAACAAGCATATATCCTTGAAGCAACAGAAAGTCAGACTGGACACACACACCCCCAATGCTTTGTTTAGCCAGGCCACCTAGGTCTCAGGTACTAAGTCAGAAGACTAAAGGACTGGTTAAAAGTACCTGGGAAGTGAGCTCACCTGTGTAATTCTGAGGAAAAGCCCAGAGCAGTCAGCAGCTGTTCAAACCAAAGCTGGAGCATCAGAATAGCAACAGATTTCAGCAAGTCCTCCCATTTACAATCACCTATGGGAAGCAAACCTAATCTCTAAAATAAGTTATAAACAGCACCTGAGAAATTTTTCTGGTTCAATAATGGGGGTTTCTTTGCCAGCAAAGAATGGAAATAAGCCCAGTGAAGAGAGAGCAGAGAAAGTGATCCCTCACACACATGCAGATGGAACACTGAGAAATACAGAAAGGTGGAACTAGCAGGGAGGAAGGGAGTAGGGAAAGGGGACTGTAGCTTACAGCTGCTTGACTGACTGTATTTTCCATATAGATAATGAATTTTAAAAGCATGTTTAACTGAAAATGTTTAAGTGATGGGAGAACAAAATACATCCTTGTGAATGACGATGAGCAGTATCACACTAACCACATTCAGTGACAGCACAGAGGAAGATTTTTTCTTTTTTTTTTTTAATAATCCATTAAGCAATGAACTAGTTTAAAATGAGACACTGCTTTTCTGAATGGTCTCATGGTAAGAAGCCTTTTTTCCCCACTTTATTGTGTTTGTAAGACAACAAGTAAAAATAGAGTTCTAGTCTGAATTTCTTTGGACCTCCTCTTCCATAGAGAAAAGATTTGTAAGAACAATAAGAAAAAATAATTTACACAAGAAGGAAAGATCAACACCTTTATTTAAGTGAGAAAAGCAATGGGACAAGTAGTAAGAAAAAGTGAGCCTATCTTTGCAATATAGAACCATAATGACTTATACATTTGATCCATTTCCTTTAATATTTCACATCTGTTAGAAGCCAATGCCCCATGGTTGACCACAACATAAAGCAGGTGATCTTTGTGACATTCACTAAGAATTTTAGACAAAGTTCCTTCCTCATCCCACAGCAGAATCAGCATGAAAACTGAAGAATAATGCCATTCCTCTTTAAAATCTGAAACCTTCAACTGTGCTATAAAACTGCACAGGTGTATCAACATCTTGCCAGGCTGCTGAACTTTACTCTTCTTTTTCATAGAAGGAATTTGCATTTCCTTATTTGCTATAGAGAGCATATTTTTCTGCACTTAACCTCTATCATAGGAATTACTGGCTGCAACTAGTTGCACCTTCCTCTAAACAGGCAGGTGCCTAAGTTCACAGGTTCCTGAAGCTCCCTGGGGACCACATAACCCTACTCAACCCATTCTGATAGGAACATATCAATACTGTGTAAGCTGTCAGCTGAATCAGATCCCTATTTATCAGCAATTAAGTCTACCAAGAAAGTACCACAGCAGTTTTCTCTTTGCCTGAAATCCTATTTAGCAACAGAAGACAACAGAGATTGCAGCCCTGTATGTTACACAAGGCCTGTGTGGACTGACCTTTGTCAGAGCTATGGTAGGTTAGCAAGGGCTCTTGATTAAGCTGCAGAAAGGACACTGGCAGATATAAAAGCAGATGGATATTAGGAGCTTGATAGTAAGTACAATGCCTTACCACACACCCAGCTTCAAACAGAGCAGCCTGTGCCACAAAAGCCAGCACGGCACTTTTGCCTTGATCTACACTGTAGAGCAACTGAGGAGTGAAATGTAAATTATGCCAGCAGGAAAGTGGCTATTCCTTGAAACTGCAGAGTAGGATTCAGCCACCCATGCCCTCTCTTATCGACTATTACATGCATTTGAGTGAGCAACTGCAAAGAGGAAACCCACAGCAAGCGGCACAACACTGACTATGACAAGCATGCATTCCTCTCCTTAAAACAAACCAACAGATAATTCCTAAGGCAGCCACCTAGTTACTCAAGACGTACTGCCCACAAATACAAGAAAACAGATGGTAGGTATAGAGGACATAGACATAGTCTCTTTAAAAAACACATACACATCATCACAAGCACGAACAGCTACAGCTAGGTATTTAGGTGGCTGTTGAGAATTTCAGTGAAGTGGCAATCTGCAGTGGCTTTTCTGCACACCCAAAGGAGGCATGCCACTAAAATAGTAAACTTCACATGGCCCAGTGAAATTTCACACAGCACAACTTTATCACAGTAATGTTTGGCTGTGAAGGAGATGAAAGTAAATTGGCTCCAGTTAAATAAATTTGGTAATTAAGTAAATTTCTGAAACTTACATTTGGAATCAAATGTAGCCTTTAACTCATTGCTACTGCATGACTGATCCATTTGGTTATATAGTCTACTTCTACATAGTTCTTTTAGGGAATACTGTCTATGAATAAATAGCACAGAGCAGCTTTTTACCTTTCCCTCTACCCCAATCTTCCGAGATGCAGTAGAAAACAGTAAGAAATTCTACATGGCTTACAGCAGGCTGTATTCCACCTCATTCACTGAAAGGAATTTCAGAAAAAGTAAACTCTCCTGTTTATAACTAGGCTGCATTAAGAAGTCTTGTAGGTAAAGGTGTTCACAACAATATATTACAGTAAACATTTTCATTGTTTTACATTTTCTATACATGAACAGATATATATCATTTCTAAATAAGTAAATAAAATGGAAGAAATTTCCATCTCCAAATGATAGCAATGAATATTTCAGCTTCTACTATAATAGCTACAATATAAACTGAGGAACTGCAGTAATGCCAGCATGGGATTACCTACTAAGATATACTACATGACAACTGGGCTGCTAGCAATTTCAGAATGTTTTGCTATCACATCCTTATTGGCTCAATCATTACAGTTTCAAACCTTCATCAAGAACTGCAGTGAATAACAGAGATTACAAAACTCTCCCGTCAGCGCTGCCTCCTCCTTACCATGTTCCCAGTTCCGCATTTCCAGGCACAAGGTATCTGTGCACGCCTTATAAAAATTAAACCGGATACTAGACTGTTACAACTACTCATGAAAATACAAATCAGAAAAAATTTAAAATTTTACACAGCACTCATCATACTGTTCGTGCTATGAATTTATCTCTGTGATATAAAGATTAAACCGGTATTCAGTCACAGATATTAACAAAATACATTATTCATTTAGTTTCAAGTGAGAAACTAAAGATACATAAGTACCCAAACATCAATCAGCTCTTCTACTTAAAGCACACCATTGTGACAAAAACCTGATTTTTCAAAACAGTTGTAAAACCCAAAGGAAAAGAACCTAGTTTTAAAAATTAATCATTTCATCCTTAATGTTCAGTAGAATCTAGACAAGGTATTGAGAATTTAAATCATAATCCTCTTAGATATTGGTGTTGCCTCTTCAAAAACCCATGCAGCAGTGGGCTTGGCATACACCCTGTCTGTTCACACTGATCTTGGAGAAGGATGTGGGAACCGAGAGGGTTGATGCCACGCACAGACACCCCCCGAGCTTCTTCACGGAGATGTCGCACCACACGGCTCCTCCTGAGGTGGGAAGCCTGTCCCTTTCAGTGTGCTTTCCATGTTTGCCTCCATTTCTGTATGCAGGAAGGGAAAGAGGAGTTTTTCTTTTTCCTCTCCTGCCGAAATCCCTCTGTTCAGGCCCAACTTGTTAAATTTGAAAACCTGAAACCAGTAGTTTTCAGAGGTCCGAGCACTCCCAGCAAGGAGGGACACATTTGCGTATGGGTTTGCAGAACAAGGTATTTCACGTGCTCACTGGTACGCAGCTTTTACTGCTTGTTAGGTTAAACGGTGAAGGACCAAATACTTTGTGTCTACAGCTAATTTACAGGTACTGCATGTTTATAATCCAAAGTCCCAAGTGGGCATTCAAATGAATGCCAGGTCTTAATAACAACTGTATTTTAACTCTATTAAGTGTTTTAAAGGAAGACAAAAAGATACTGTCAGCTCTTAAGCAATGGCATTCCCCTAAGTTCCTTGATTAAACATGTGCAGGAAAACCAATGCACTCTAGGCAAAAAGAGAGTGTGTATTGATTTCTTGTCAGCCATATTTTCTTAACGCAAGCCAACATTAATCTCTTCACTGGATGTGCAATTCTCACCATCTCCATGTGGAAAACATTGATGAGTCTCCATTAAAAATTTTAAAAATCATCTGTATTTATCAGGTACACAGCAAAAAGAGGCTCTGGTATACACAGAGCTGCTTTCTATATATTAAACTAAGAGGTTTTTCTTTTACTATATGACAACGGACACTTCATTTCAAAGAGACACTGTACTAGCTTCAACTGACATACAAATTCACAAAGCCAGTCTGGGTGTTCTGTTTTGTTGGGGTTTTTTTTCCCTTCTCTGTGCTTCTGCCAGCACTGAATTTAAACTTCTGGTTTGGCACTGCACTAGGAATGCAACAGCAATGAAGCTGCACTGTTGAGCAGTGATACTTGCAGATTGCAACAGCAAAAGTGAGTGGAGAAACACAGGCGGATTTCACCAACGGTGTGAGGTCTTCTGCTGTCTCAGGCTGCCAAGACAACATTTGTCTGATCACAAAGGGTAGTCTCTGCGGTTGGAGACCATGATGGAGCCTAGAAATAAAATATTGCCCTCCTACTACAAAAATAAAGAGTTTTGCAGTGGCAAAGGAGGCTGTACCATTGTTCTGTTTCTCCAAGGAAGGTTTTCTTTCCTAAAGTGAAATGACATAATGAAAATTACATACTTAGGTAAGCATGCAGTACGCTAGTGAATAAGATTCTGCCGGTAAGAAATGCTTTTCCATAGAGCTATACACACATTCCAGCACAAGCCCAGTCCTCCCACAAA
Source organism: Athene cunicularia (assembly GCF_003259725.1). Classification (NCBI taxonomy): domain Eukaryota; kingdom Metazoa; phylum Chordata; class Aves; order Strigiformes; family Strigidae; genus Athene; species Athene cunicularia. The sequence continues at coordinate 10,277,387 of NW_020799092.1, read as the reverse complement.
AGTCTTGGTGAGGAACAAACTGGGGAAAATGAAAACTTGAGAAGTTACCTGTGGATAAGACCTATGGACTGCAGGCCACGAATCAGATGCTTTCCACATCCAGCATGTAATTTATGGAGCACATTACAGAATGAAGCTTTCAGATAAAATTATGAGAACAATTAACACAGTCAGCAAATGACCATCTGATGTTCTCAAATGTTGTCTTAAATGACGTTTGCATAACAGCCTCAGCAGACACATTTCATCCTCCTCTAGTTACAAATGAAAATAAGAAATTATGCATGTGAACTGAGGAAAAAAAAAGCAGTGTTGTCATCTTTTGCTGATTTGAATAAGCCACGTCTTTTCCTCTTCAGCTCATCCTCTGAAAAACATTAATTTGTTCCAATGCTACCATAAAAAAAAAAAAAAGTAAGAGTTGTGTAAAAGAGTTAGTGATGAGATTCATCAAAGGGTCAGATTAAAAAACAAGCAGTAAGCACTGCATATGGTTTCTACAAAGCCTACTGCAGGTCACCTCCTAATTTCAGACTGTATCTGAATGCCTATGTGCATGTCAGTGCAAAAGTATTGCTTGTAGCCACTTTGCTTTCCTCTCAGCAGGCTAAATTACAGCTCTACAGATGAAACTGCAAGGGTATCCCAGAGCCCATCCAAGCACACTTCATTTTGATTTTTTTCTTTTTTTTTTGGCAAACAGCACCCAGACACTGTTCTGGTGTCATCAGGTCTCCTGACAACGTGAAACACACTTTAAAGAGCCCACTGACAGATGGATTAAATTTAAAGCATGACTACGAACAGCTGCTGCTGATCACTGGCTTGTAAAGTGAACTCATTCATCACAAAATATTTCAAAAGACTGAACAGAAACAGAACAAATGAATTTGAAGAAGTATGGGAGGTGCGGTGTTAACTTTGGAGAAAAAGTGTCAGATGTAAAAAGCACAGCTATGGTACTGCTATTAATTTATTCTTGCAGATGCTGGCTCCACTCTATTAGCAGCATTCTACAGATTCTCAAAAACCCAGGAGGGAAGCCTGAATGAGGTATTAGAAGACATAATTAAACACTCCTTACTGAAAGTGATTTTAACTAAGTGAGCCACTGAAAGGAGCTGAAAGAATGTTTAAATTGTGCTGGGAAAAACTTCAAGATGACAACCTTCAAAATACTGATGGAGGGAGTGAAGGTTATTTCCCCAACTGCTCAGACTCTGCAAGAAATCCCACCAATCGTACAAGGGGGGCCATGCACTCTGCCTTATCACCTTCACATTAAATACTGCAAGCAGCCTTACTGCTTTTAAAACGTTTTCATCTTCCTCTTTGATCTTTCAGTATGGCTGCAGTCAAGAACAAGACAACGTTTAAAGTACATAGCCTTACAAATGAAACCACCAATTACAATGGTCTCTGCAGAGATGGGGAGCTGACACAGAACTGAGTAATTCACACACACACACCCCCATACCCCCCCAGGAATTATGAAGCTAAAGTCGACATTTTAAAACTTCACTCTATTTGTCAGGGCCACTGGATTATCTCCGAGTGACTGTTTTTCCCAGAGTACTTCCTACAAGTTACATATGGGGCAGCTTCACAAACATTGGGGACAAGGGTAATATGCAGGGAAGAAAATTCTCCTTGAGCTGCCTCAGGTGGCAATTCATTCTTGTCAACCCCTGCTAGGGTTTTCTATAGCAGGGCAGAAACAAATCAAGTTCCCAATACTTTCTTGAAGGCAATTCTTTACCTAGAAGTGCTGTAACTTCTTCAGACAACTGTACCATCAAACTATACTTGTACCAGTACTACTTCACGAGGAAAGCACGTAAGCCTCACATGGAATATTCATACACATATTCTAATTTTCACACATTTTTGTATCAATATGCAGTTGTTACATCAGATTTTTGTATCTTAATATGAAAAACACTCATCTATTTCAAGCTACAGCAAATTTAATAATAATTTGTTGTAATAGTTATTGATAAATGTAAAGTAAAAAGAAACAATACTAACCCACAGACAGGTCCCCAGGTTTTTTCCTCAGTACAGAAAATGAAATCTTTGCAATGGTAAGGAAAAAAAAAAGAAAGCTCTGACGGATACTAGCATTTTCCTCTTTCTTCTACAGACTACCTTTGTCAGTCTGTTTCTCTACCTACTATCCTTCGTTAAGCCCAGGTAACAAGACAAAGCTCAGGTGTCATAAGCTTGCGCAAATAAGGCGTATCAGCTACCCTGCAACTCCCCTTCCATGCAATGGAGAAAAGCTACTGCTTTGCCATCACACAGTCTCCAGCTACCTGGTATGAAAGCAATGTGAGGAAGTGATCAGTAGATTAATACCACCTCAATAACCAGCTCTAAGATAACAGTTTTGTTAACTCATTTTCTCATTTTGGGGAGCAGCCGAACATTGCCAGGATATGCTCTGATGTGGGGGTGAAAAGCCATGAGCTCAGCAGCACTGTTTTATATGCAAGCCCAAGGCACATGCGCACTCTTGCTCACACACCCTCCACAAAGATTATTCATCACCACAGCAACCTCTCAAAACAAAGGTGGAAGCCAATTCAAACAGCCCTGTTCCTCTGATGACAGAGGATGAAGGGTGCTCTCTGTGTGCACCTACAGAGGGCTTGTTTGCTTGGGTTTGTTTTTATGTCATTGGATCTCATTTACTAATTTAATTTCCAGCAGCCCAGCATGCATGCCCAGAGCAGAGGATGGCCATACTTCAGCATTAAACAAAAAAATTCTATAGCCCCAGTTAAAAGGACAGAGAAGAACTCATTGATGTTCAATTCATTCCTGCCACATGGCTGAGCAAATGCTATACTGTATTACACAAACCCCACCTTTCCCTATGTACCAGGAATAACTGCACTAAAACAAACACCCGACCTAAAATCAAGAAAACCCCAGCCTGTTTAACTACCACTTCTTCCTTCCTCTTCCCTCACTACTCCTTTTCTTCACCCCCTCTTTCACTCTGTGGTAGCTTAACGATTTTGGATATGTTAAGAAAATCCAACCAAGACAGTAAAATAATTGTAAACTCAGCACAAACAAAAAACAAGAGTGTCTCTTCACTCCCTGAATATGGAAAGAACAAACCCCAATGCTTCCTCAAGTCACCTGAGAAAAGAGATTATGATCATTTCAAAACCTTTGCAACTACAAGCCAGGAGGAAAAAACACTGTCTGTAATGACAAGCTGTCAACACTCAGCAAGCAATGCGGCTCTTACTCATGACACTGATCCTTTGCCTGCAGAGCAGAACACGTGGGCATCAGCAGCCACACCACATACAATGGCAATACTCAAAATGCACAGATTTCTCTATTTTTTCTAAAAGCAAATCTCCCATCTGAGCAGCCAGGTCCTGACATGAGAATGCCCTACATATCTCTGGATTTAAAAGATAGGGTAACCTCAACCTCACATTCTGAAATGCAGGATTGAAAGAACCCAATAGTTCCGAGGAATTTTATTTTTTAAATGGAAAACACAGGTGACTGGAGCAGATAACACAAAGTCTCAAAGGTTAAGACCCATTTACTCTCATCAAGAAGTAAATTAAGCTAAATTTTGCAGTGGTGAAACCACCAGAAACACCCATTTAACTTCAGTGATTCCATGGATCTAAGCAAAACATATGCTAACAAAGAATGGTTTGTTTATATCAACTATTTAAGCTAACATTTTTCTTAAGTTTCAAAATAATAATTGATAGTTGACCATTAATCATTTGAAGGCTTATGATGTTTTACAATTTCTGACTGCATTTCAGCATCCCAGCAATGTAAACACCTGCGGCAGGAGGTTCATTTACCTGATTCTACATTAGTTGTATTAGCCAATCACTTTGGTGAAATACTTATCTCACACCAAAAGATGCCTATAATTAAGAAGAGCTAGAAATGCCAAAAAAAGAAAAGGATTTTAAAAAGTATGATAAAATGCAGGTTACAGATAAAGATTCAAACTACAGTTTCAGAAGAGCACACTGTATTTTTGCAGGTAGCAAAAAGCAATAGAGCAACATTGAAAGCAAAGTACAAAACGTCATCTAACCATGAGAGTAGGACACTCTCCATATATCCTGTGCTTGAAGATCTATGTTCTATTACTGCAGCACTCTCAGAAATAGAAAAAAAACCTGCATTTGAGCTCACACATGTTTAAGTGCAGCCATAGGCAAACCCTTCAAATTGGATGTATAGCACAAGGTGATTTACGTCATCATGTAATCAGGTGTTGGCTGACTCAATCTTTATTTGTGCAGTGAATTTTCAATGTACTTTCCTGATGATCTTGGGTTTCAAAAGAAGTTCCTCCACATGCAGATGCTTTCCACCCATACTACAGGGGAGCAAAGGTCTTTGCCTTCTTCCCCATGCTGGCATTTTCAAGCTTGTGAGTCAGACTAGGACCGCAGGTAAGACAGACAGTAACTAGTCTTAAATTTGGGACCGTCCTGACCAAGGCATAGACATGCCGCCACTGCAAGAGAGTAATTTTATCTACATGAAATTATCAGGCTTCTAGAAAATCTGTAGTTTCTAATTTCTAATAGTTGAAAATACTAACTGGTGAAAAAAGTGTACCTACCAAAGTGATAACAATTTTAAATAAAAAACCCACCACTTCAGTAACTACCCTGCTTTCTGTTTCTAAGCACCTAGAAAATCAATTGCAACAATTTTAAAACCTTTCTCCTCCAAAGCTGCTGGAGTTAGCACTAAAGTTGTTCTATTATTTAAGCGCTGGGGTTCAGAGTTCTTCGGTAGGATAAAGGAACTGGGTCTATCCAGCAGTTCTCAAGACAACAGCTGTTATGCTTGAACTGAAGTGGGAAGAGCAGCAGTAATGAGAATGAGGAGAACTTAAGGACAGGTATCTTCCAACTTGCAAAACCACAATGGATACTTCACAATAGCACCAAATCTGTTTTCCCAAAATTTCCCTTAATTAAACCTACTTGTTTTAGCCTGGTTTAACAGACTACTGGACCTTCAAATAACGTACTGCTCTGCCTTTGCCTCCTCCAGCACAGAACCAGAATTATAATTTTTCAGGCCAGAGTAATTTTACAACTCCATTGCTAATCAAGTTAGCACGTACAGCTCAGTATGGCGCTGACCTCCAGGTTTTTGTCCAAATTATTACAATAAGCACTCTTAACAACATAGTAAAGACCTGAAAGAGTCAGACAAGAGCCCGGGACATGTATTGATCTTCCCACAACTGTCCTTACAGGGAGCTCCTTCTACCTTCTCAAGAAGATAACTTCAAGCGGTTCTGCTTAAAGCACTAATCTTCACCTCTGATATTCATAGGAAGATTCAGTATCTGACGCTGAGCTGTATCGTACCAACGTTTTAATGGGACTCCATCCACATACAGAGAGGCTACTTTCCCCAAATTTCACAGAGATGTTTAAATGATTAGCAATAGCTAAGGGCACATGTGTTGTTTCTAATAGTGAACGTGTGCTTTGCAGACCAGGCTGCATCTCATCAATAATTCCTTGGTGCAACACTCCTGGGAAGACAGCAATCAGCCCAGCATGACAGAGCCTTAAATAAAACAGGGTGTTACAAGGTGCAAGGCAGCACTCCACACATTTGCTGTCAAAGAATCACAGCATTTCAGCTGTTGAAAGAAGCAGATTGCCATTGTTTTATCAAGGAAAATCACAGATGGGAGAAACTGACTGGAAACTACCTAAAAAAAAAAAAAAAAAAAAAAAAAAAAAAAAAATTACTAGCTATTATCTTTTGCAGAGTGAGCGTCTAGTATTGAACTGAAGACAGAATCATACTTCAGAGGTCAAAACAAGCACAATCTTTTCTTTACAGAGTATCTTCTAAAGGAAGCTGCGGATGAAGTTTTTCTGCACACAGCCACACAGAGATTTAAACAGGAAAAATACCAAACCCATGCACTTACATAAAAGGTTTCAGGGAGTTTCATTTTCTATTCTGCTGGAAAGGGAGTGAACAAGCACACGCACACAGAGACATATGCATTTTTAATCATCCTCATGCTGACAGCAGTCAGTCAGTACTTCTGTTATCAGAGCCCCACAGATTGTATTCCCAGGCTATGAAGCGCTAAGGCAGAGGGTATAAAACCTCCTCTGATAAAAAAGGCATGCTGATGCCTCTAGTACAACACACCAACTGCTACAGATTTGAAGTTACTCATTCAGAGGGAAAGAAAAAAATAAACCATAAACATAGAAACAAATAGTATTTCTAAGATTAGCTGATAACCTGGATCACTCATATTCTCTAAACTCGTCAGTTACTCTCTTGGAAAAACATGCAAGACAGGTGAGTCTTTGCATCAAGAAACTTACAGTTTGCAAAAAGGTGCTGGGAGAGGGAGAGGGGAGATGCATTTACATAAAACTCAGCAGTGATGACTTATGCTAATGCCACGTGCCTAGGATTAAAACTTCAGCCCAGGTAGATGCTGTCCCTGCCACTCCTTGATTCAGCTCAAGTGGCTGGCATGTCTCCAGGATCACTCAGAAGCCAGTTGCCCAACAGGACAAGTCACTGAAAAATAGAAAAGAAACAGGTTCAGCTTTGCAATTCCACTGTGCATTACACAATCAGTTAGACTTCCTAAGTACTGACTTCCTAAAATGTGATTCCCCTTATTGCATGAGAACAAAAAGTACATTTCTGACTAAAGTTCATCCCCTACTGTCAAGTGTGAACTTTCTAGATACCAGTAATATCAAAAAGAACTCTCTGTACAGTTAATGAGAACCTCATAGTCAGGATACCTAGGCAACCTCCACCCTAAACCCTGCTTTCAAGTACAGTTTGGGGCTGGATCCCTCCTCAAGGGTGGGATGAGGAGTTTACAGAGCCATGGACCTGACAGTCTCAGCAGAGCTGAGAAGGCTGCCAACCCAAAGGGAACAAGCGTGCAACATGTTCATAAACGCACTTTGTAAAAGCTTGGCCAAGCATAAGAATGGAGGTATTGGTGAGAGCGGAGCCTCTTCCTCACCTCACACCCCTGCAGCCCCGGCGCTCCTAGAACTTGGCCATGGCCAAGGGGCAAGCAGCCCAGGGTTGAGCTCACAAGGTACCAGCAGCCACGTGGCCCAAAGAAAGAGATAGGAAAAAATGTGATTGTATTGAGAGAAGCTGGGGACAGCTCAAAAAACTCCCCACAAACCAGTGGGGCTGAAGCCCATGGGGTGCTTGGGGAAGGAGGATGCAGGAAAGGAAGAAAAACGTGAAAACTAAGACAAGAGGCAGAGGAAAGAGACAGCAAATACTGTAATTTTAATTTTTTTAATATTTTTTTTTTTGGAAGGTGACAATTATGGTGTTCTCCCATTTTCTCCTCAAATTTTTGCCACCCCTCAATTTTCTATCTGTTATTCAAGAATTCAGACAAGCTTAGTTCTTTTCTATTTCATTTTTTTTCAGTCACATCCAACACTTTGTTCTAACCTAGTTGTACATATAAGTGGCTTCCAGCTTCATAGCTGCACCATCCCAGGCACTGACCAGTCCTTCAAATTCTGCCAAACCTGCCCTGTTTACAGTTGAATTTTCTTATGAGCTACTCTCTTTGGGACATCATTTTGACATTATCCCAATCCTGTGACTTCTATAAGAGTTTCCATTTCCCCTCCCTTACAGGGTCAGCCCTGCAGTGATGTTTTCCATTTTATCATAAATTCAATTAAAAATAATTTAAAAATACAGATCAACTTGAACAAAATTAGAATTAGGAAGAAGTAGTAACAAGTCAATCCAGTAACAGGGCAAGTAGCAATAGCTCAATTTGTTCAGTCTGAATTGATCCAGTAGTTGCATATTATAATAATACAGGAAGAAGTATATTGAGCTAGTTTATGTACTGAGCCATATCAAGTTGCTTACTAATATAACCGGATTATAGTGGTGGTTTATCTGTTAATCTAATTCTGTCAAAAACTTAACATTCTAATATTTTATGGGGAGACAGGCAATTAATAATTTACGGACCAGGAAACCCACATTGAAGAAATTATAACACATGGACACAGCACATTAATGAAGCATAGCCTGCCTTCCATCCATACCTCATTTCCCAGCTATGAGTCTCAGGTCACTGCCTTATGCAAGACCCTCTACCCCCTCCATGCCCATTTTCTCCCTTACAAAACATGGATAAAGTCGTCTTGATAAAATATGAGTGCAGGTGATGAGGAGCACTCTAAAATCCAGGTATGACTAGTAGCACATCCAATGCTTGCCAACACTCTAGGTCACCATGAGAAGGTTGCCACTGATTTCACAGAGGAACCAAGGTTAAACACTGAAAAAGCAATAGACCAAAAAGCCTTCAGGAGCAACCATAGTGAGACCTCTGTGTGTAGGTCCCTCTCTCTCAAAAGGGCAGGGAGGCCAACACAGCCACCTGAGGAAAGAGGAAAAAAGGACATGCTCAAAAGTTAGCTCTAAATAAAACAGGGTCATCTATAAAGACAGGGGAATAGGCTTGTCTGCCTGTGTACATATATATATACACATATATATGTATATGTATGTATGTAAAAAAAAGAGGACAGACTACACCTCTTTTCCAACAGTAACTTCTGATCTCAGTAGCTTCTTACACAGAACTTAGTTTTTCTCAGTATTATGGAAGAACTAAAGAATTCTGACAAGAAAAAAAGTACCAAACACTAGCACATTCATTGTTTCCAAGCTCCTCATCTCCAAAGTTTGTGACACATTTCGGGATTCTTATCTGAAAGCCAGTGTAAAACTGAAAAGGAAAAAAACCAGATTTCACTGATGAGTCTCTGAGCTCCTCCTTGCTAATGTGATTTTACTGTTTGCAGCCCTGGACATGAACACAGTTAATGAAAAATGACTGTGCAAACAAAATATCAGATAATGATGGGAGTGGGAGGGAAGGGTGAAATAATTGTGTGGGTGGCTTGGATTGGATTTGGCATCAATTAGAAAAATTGATGCCCTCTTAATTATAGGAAAAGGTCTTTGGTAGAAAGATAAGAGACATGACAATCAAAACTCCTTAGTCTTTGAATTAAATGGATGTAAATTGAAAGTTCACAAGTTGGGATTTTTGTGTGAAAAAACAAACTTATCTCTTTCTCAGAAATTGCATCTGAATATGTGTGTAAGCCTTCAGCTCACTTCAAAGCCGTTACAGCAGAGATTTGTTCTGCTTTTAACATTCCCTGGGAATACTGCTTACTACAAGTAGTACTGCCTCCTGCAAGGTACAAGATTTTTTTCACTTCCCCTCTAGTAAAAGTCCAAATCAGTAGGAGTTACAGCCACTTCAAGAATCAGTCCAATAACCTATCAACATTACTTAAGATCCTCCCCTAATTGGTTCCACTCAATATATTATCTAAAGAGGGCACTAGAGATTGCTCCTTGTTTGATTAAGGTTGCACAGCACACATTTCTTTCCCTGCTCTTATTTGCTATTCCAGCAGCTCATGCCAGATTCTCACATTAGGAGAAATGCCTAATACAAGCACATGAAATGCACTGTCCTCAGTATTCTTTTAGAGTAAAAAAAAAAAAAAAAAAAAAAAAAAGCAAAAGGGAAAAGGACATCTCTCTATAAAACTCACACACAATTCCTCAACTATCAATAAAAAAAGTCCCTCACATTTCTGGATGTTTGACTACACCACCATACTTCTACAGCTTTTTTTAAGTAACACCAACAATCATACAACCTGTATTTACATCATCATTTCTACAATGAGATATAACCAATTCTGAATAAGTGCTACTTTATAAACAGCATCTACTATCCTACAATTTATAATCACCATTTCTATTACTATTTATCATCAACAGATCTCAAATTGAGTTTAAAAGATTTAATTATACTGCCCAACTACCTCTGCAGACGTGAATTCTGCAGATTTCACTTTACAAAGTGAAAGCACAATTCAAGGCAGAATTTATTCAGGAAATAGGAACTGCGATACTTAATCTTGCAAAATAACAGAGGGATAATTTAAAGTAAGGTATCTACAAAGAATAGCGTCTGTGCCAAGAGATTGTTTGTATTGGTTTTGCAAAGAAGGGACAGAATGTTCTCATCCAAAAAGCCACAAAACAAACTTCCTGAACCAATGTGAGTTTTATTTTTGCTTCTATTTAATCCAAGTAAGCGCGGCCCAGCGAGATTTACTTAATAAGAAAAAAATACCAAAACCTACAATTAATTTGGCATAGCCTTGTCTTGAAAAAGCACAGTCACACCGTTCAGAGTGCAACTGGCCAAGTGAACAGATCTAGAACCACTGCTGCTCTGTGAAATATAATAATAGAAAGTGTTTCTTTGGACCATGTTTTTACAACCATTTTTTCCCCACAGCATTCTAAGCAGCTGTAATCAACTTTTTTTTTTTTTTAGTGCTAGTTTTTTGATGCACACCAGTAGGGTTTGAGAATGTGGAGATAAGAGATGCAGCATGTTGAGATCATAAAGAAGCACAGAGAAAAGAACCTGAAATCATCAAATACCAGTTTATCGAACATAATATTTTGTTCCTAAAATCAGTCACATATGTCTTCTAGGAAAAAAAAAAAAATCAACAACCAAATAATACCCCCCCACTCCCCCAAAAAAAAAACCCAAGCCACCACAAAAAACCCACACCCAAACAACTTCAGCTTGGCTTTTACTTCCTTTTGCCTTTCAGGAGTTGATGGTTAATTCCACAGGGAAAAGCTTCTTTGCAAGGCAAAGAGAAAAGCATTACTGGCAAGGTCAAAAGAGACAACATATCATTTAGTGTGATGTTTTTTATAAACGCTGTTTAGAAATAGTAATGGATTTAAAATAAATACAATTATATACACCCTCTACCCTACATGAGGATACTGAGCCCCAAACCCCCCACATTTATGTCTAACTCTATGACAGTCCTGTTTACATGTACATTTGTGAAAGTTTCTTGACTAAGAGAAATCCTCATTTAACTAAACATACAATGCAAAACTACTTCCAAAACCACTATAAGTACAGTTTTTCCCATCAATGCTCCCTAGGAATATTTGTCATATTTGCCACACAAATGCCTATCTCTTCTCTCAGTCTCATGGGCTGAGACACTGCATCATTTTGTCTGAAATGGGCAGAATGCCAAGAGATAGAAACCTCCACACAACTCGTATACAAGTCAGACACTTCTTAAAAGATTATATTTAACAATATAATTTCAAAATGCTGCACTACAATCTCGCTGTAGAAGAGTCATCCTAAACAGACTGATAAAATACCCTCCAGAACTGGGAAGGATATCAAAAAAGACAGAAACCTAATGTGAAGACAGTAAAACTGCAAAATATATTTCATGTTATACTGATACAAAGTTTCCTAAATCTGAGTCAGATGTTGAAAATCTGTCCATCCTCATTGTCGTGGAAGTTCAAAATTGCTATCAGGGTGTTTTTTTCCTATTATTACTATCCTTTGAATGTTTATACCTTCCTTGGTTCTGTACATTAATGTCAGACTCATTTTTTTAACAGCAATTAGATATTTTCAGCAGCTATTTACTTGTTACTGTTTCCTTGTTTACATCTGCCTTTTTCCCCCGACTTCAATTTCTTGCAAGATGAACTATGAAATCTGTTTTAGACTCCTCCTACCACAATGTTCAGGTTTCAAGCTCTGCAAGGATCAGGTTTATTCATTGGAAAAACAATCAGTACCATTTTTATTTTGTTTTATTTTGAAATAGTAAACAAATTTTATTTGTCTCAGTGTTTATAAAAGTTGTTTTCATATATTGAACTTGGATCCACTTCTAAACTTGAGCACATAAAAGTTATACTGGCAAATATATATAAACCCTCATACTCCCTACCAGAGGCATACCTTGGTAGCACTCCTAAAAGTATTCCTTTTTAAATTAAAGAGTGATTATTAAAAAAGACTCACATGGTTAAGTTTCTGCCTTTCTGAAGTCAATAGATGGTTGGTCTTACATTTCAACATACCTGGGATTTCTTGTTAGGGCTACAGAAGACAGATCTGTCTCTGCAGATACATGCATGTGGTAAGCAAACAAAACTGAGAGCAGGATATTATTCAGGAAGATTAGATTACTGCATTCAAATACTGTTACAGACTTTAAAAGGATGGGCATAGAGGGTATTGCTGTGGGGAACAGATACATGCATGTTAGTGGCTCAAGCATAAATTCCCTGCCTGCTCCTACAAAAGGAGACTGTAAAATCATGAACACTCTTGAAAACTACATTGACTCTTGACCTCTGACAAGGACTGATGTAGCTTAAAAGATGTGTGGTAAGCATCACATACAGTATTGGAAAAAGCAGTAAGAAAAACAATTTGGTTTTTTGGAAAGAAGCAGGGGGCATGAGAAGGGGAAGGTGTCTTTCCAGTCACTCTAAAGGGGGTTCAGAGCAGAGCTGCTCAGCCCTTGATTCCCAGACTTACTGTGTTCTATGTGATTCGAAGAGCATTTTAAATTCCAGATACTACCTCGTGGTAGAAACACCCATCATATCCCTGTTCACCATGCAGGTAGTTTGCATTCACTCTGCACCACCCAAAGACCTTTTATTTATTTCATTTTCTTTCATCCTACTGCTGGTTTAGAAAGGGATATTGTTTGCCACTGATGCTCAGAGCAGCAGAAACTAGATTGTGAGAAGTTAACTGTGCTAGTTCTTCTAGCTGACCATTTTTGCTCAATTTTCCTGTTCAGCAAACGGAAAAAAACCCAAACAGATGACATTCCACTCAAACAGAAAAACAAAGAGGATATGCACGGACTGTGGTAAAACAACACCCATCCTTTGCATATGTTAGTACTAGAGCCTACCAAAATGTCCACTGTCCTCAGTAGTGAAGAAAATGAACTTTTCCAGCTCCTCGCTATCAACTCCTTCCTTCTCTAACCCTCTTGTAAAATAATCACCCAAGCAACTGTCCCACTGTAGCCTGAAAAGTCAGGTTCCTCTTATTTTTTCAGAAAGGCAAACTGTACTACACAAAATGTCCAATATTCATACTGAAATTTAACAAATAAACTTGTTTAGAAAATTTGCTAATCTTGCCTTGTGCAAAATTATTATAGCTCATTTGTCTTGAGACTTCTAGTGACGTGGAAGAAGGAAGCTGGAAAAAAAGGAACACCTTCACAAGGACGAGGATGGGGAAGCAGCACCAAGGAGCAGTAACTAGATAGTTAAGACGACGACTCATGGCCAAGAAGTGAGTGACTGAACATTTGACTCAGACCAATATAAATTTAAAACTGTGTAGTTATTATCCCTTCCTGAACCTGACTCTTCCTAATTCTGTTACGATACTGCAAAACTGTGTCATCAGAAAGATCTTGATTCTTTTCTGTTTATCAAGGAAAGAACAAAAATCAGGCAGGCTTTTGAAATCACTTCTACAAAGAAAAGCACAGAGGGTTCAACATCAATACACCTACAGAATTTCACCACACTATGCCCACTATGGTAATAAAAGTTATTTCAAGCACAGCTTAGAGCAGGGGGAGTTTCCCCATCATGATGCAATCAGAAGTTACTTCCAACCTATATCAAAACTTGGATTCATGAAATTTTTATCTCAGAAGAAGTCAGAGCACACAGCAGATATGGCCTCTGAAACACCTAAAACTTGTATCAAGCTCATATAATTTTTTTCCACACTCAAGAACATCAAGTCACATAGTTTATAGACCCAGATACTCTTCATCAGTACATACTATCCTTTCCCCAGGAATCACAAATAGGTTCAGTATCAAGACAAGTGGATACCACAATTTTCAATTAATCTCCTCATTTTCCTCAAACACCATTTCTTACCCATGCCTTTACATTTATCTAATTAGAATCACTCATGTTAGAGTTCATCTAGTTCACTGAGTTCAAAGCATTGCACTGTAAGTGATGTTTTCCAGTCTCTTTTGAACTAGCCTATCACGGTAATAAAGCTTCTGCTCCAACTCAAAGCAATTTGTTACACACTTCAGCACCTAATATCCATTTTTCTTTTACTCCATCATTGGTACTGATCACAGTCTTCAAACTTGTTATTTTCTGTACCTCTACTTCATGAATTTATCAGAATTTAATGTGCTTCACTGTATCATATTCCAAGTTAAATCATCCTAAAAATCAATAAATTATGAAAAGCAAGGTTTGTAATAGCTTTCGTTAGTCTAGTAACACAGCGGGGTGAAAAAAAAAAAAAAAGAAAACCTGTTTTTAGGCCAACTATCAAGTCTGATGAAAAAAGCAGTATGTTATTTAGTCAAAAAAAAAAAAAAATCAGGAACCTAATAGTCTGCCTACGCTGTAACAATGACAACGTGGCAATTTTCTTGGGGCCACTCTATTCCTTCAAAAGAATCGTCAATGTTCCAAACAGAGTCTAATTACTAATTCCCATAAAAAACAGATTCAAACAACAAAATATATTTTTATACTACTTATCACTACCACTTTACTGTTTCTATTGTTAGTTCCTACTGCACTAATACACATTATGAGGAGCAATCCAGTCTGGAGCAGGACTCTGGCCAGGACAGAGGCTCATGACACTCTGAAAGTCAAGGATTTCTAGAGACCATGAACTAAATATCCTCCTCAAATCCTACACGAGAATAACAAACATTACATTTCCTTTGCTGTAGGACAAGGTCCTCTAGCTCCATTTCCTGTAGGTGGTGTGCAAGCATGCACAGGGTGCCCTAAAATGGACAACTATAAATTAATATTCCTTTAATCAGTTTCTACCCAGCTACTGCCAAGCCTGAACTAGGAATCAGCTTTCTAAAAGATCACACTTCTTAAAAATAAGAAAGAACAACAAAACCCATCGCTTACCTCTGTGAAGGCTTTCTTGATAATGTTTCGCTTATTGAAGCCTATTAGAAGTGAATGTTTTCAGTAATGTCTTGAAGTAATGCCCTTCTACAAGTTAAGGGTATACAAAAAGGAAATTCTCATGTTTAGATACCTTCCAACTTCTCTTAGCAAATCTCCTGTCCTGTTTCATAATTTTGGAACAAGAGTGTTTGTCCTTGATCTGATCGCAGTTTCTTTTTGACTTTCTTCTATCATCTCATCTGTGCTTTTATTTGTTTTGCTAGTAAGGAGCTGCTTCTGCACTGTGGCACATAAGCAAAAAAGTCAAATCAACATTCATTTCAGACCAAGAGCAAGATTTACACCACAAACAAAAAAAGGCCTAATACTGGCCTAACTGATCATACATAATAACAAACATGCAAAAAAAGCAGCCCAAAACACCATGGTTACGTTGACACTTTTCCCTCGCTCTGTATTAACCTATCTGCATAGCCCTTGTATTTTTGCCTGGCAGTTATGACCAAAACACAAAAACCTAAAGCAACACGGCTAGTCAAATTTGGAGCCACACAGCCAGAATAAGGACATTAAAGTTCTACACAACCAAAAGGGACTTTTGTGCATCCCATCCAGAAGCAAAAAACATGAAAGCTAGAGGAAAGCCAGCCCATTAATGCCTAACATTTTGCCTTGCCAATATCAACAAAGTTTTTTAATTGTGTTTGGTTTTGTTCACTGCAAAGTCATGTATTATCATTACCAATGCTTAACACACTCAGACATAAGATCCTGCTGAACAAACAATTCCTAATCCAATGTTTCAGCATTTTAATCTTACCACCAGAATTCTACTGGGGAAAATAGATAAATAAAAGCAGAAATCCACTCTACTAATTTAAAATAATGTTCATCACCTTGTTATTTTATGCATTCAAAGCTACTTTTAGACTTGCAATTGTGGCCATAAAATATCACATTTATGGTGCTGAACCAAAAAAACAAAACAAAATCCCAAAGTGATAAACAAATTCAAGAAAAATGTCTCTAAAAAGTGTTCACTGTAGGCTGAAAGAGGTTATGCCACATCTTTGCATGGAGCAATAAACTCAGGGCCAAAATAGAAAAGATAGGAGGTTGTAGTGGAAAAGCTGACAACACAGGTACCACAAAATGCATTTTACACATGTGTATTACCAGGCTTGGAACAAAAGGAAACAGCTTTTGCTGTGTTCAAAGGTTTAGTGCAAACCCATGAAGCTCCTAAACACCCCACTTTTCATTTCTTCTCTTCCTCAGCATCTCTCTCCTTCCACAGAGCAGAAATCTGGCAACATACCCCATGGAATTGGACAATCCTGCAGCCTCAAGGTTTGCAGGGGACAATGAACATATCCCAAACTGAAGCTTCCTGTTTGGCAGTAAGGAAATCAGATTTTTCTGCTAGTGGAAGCAAGAACACAGCTCAGTTGAAGTGGGCGAAACTGTGACCAAGCCAGCAAGGGCCCAGTCTCAAACCCTCACTAAATACAAAGGTCCGCCTGCAAATACAGAATGGCTGTCTATGTTGGGATTTTAATTAAATGTTAGTATCTGTATCATTGAAATTTATTAGATAATCTAATGAACCACAGCATAAGTTATTCACAGAATTGGACTCAGTGACCTGATCAGAAATCTACCAAAATCCAGGAGAGCAGCTGGGTACTCAGCAAACCACTCAACCTCTGTTACAGCAAAACACATCAAAGCAAAGAAGAAAATTTTATTAACTTTCCCAGAAGTATAATTTCTTTGGAACTTTACAAAAAACAGAGAAGAGAGACATCCCTTTTTAAGCCTAATGGAGAAAGTAACAGTTACCAGCCTAACTGGCCGATGACCTTTACCAATTGTTTGCAGGAGACGATGAGGTGAGAAACTCGAGAAGCCTCTCCAGTATGTCAGGTAACCCACTGCATTATTTACATAGCCCAAGCAGTGTTGTTTGTCTTTAACTTCAAAACAATTTGTGCACCCTTATTAGAGTTTAATAATAAATCCACAGTTTCCCTCTCTTTGCCAGGATGAAACAAACACTGCTAAAATAAAGAAAGGATGCACGTGGGAGATGCACAGGGAAAAGACGACAGAGAAACCTTTTGAAGCATCAAGATCGTACTCCACAGGAAACGGTTTCATCTCCCAGGAGGCTCAAACACTGCTGTCAATGTCATGCCACGCCAAAAAGAAAACCCCAAATATAAACCATGTACTTCAGGTTGCCCGCTTAGAACAGAAACCTATGAAATAAATAAATTATGTCAGTGGTTTACACCAAGAACACCCTGTGTGCAAAAACTTCCTGAAAACTTGTAGGAATTGTTTTAAAACTAGATGATTGAAGAACTGGGCCAAGGAGAAGTGACAGCTTTTCACTAGGGTGTTTGTAGAAGAAAGACCAAAGCTAATAGTGTCTTTCACCACTCTGGAGCACTGAAATCTAACGTAATGGAAAAAAAAAAAACCAAACAAAAAAACAACAACAAACCAAATCAAAAAACCTCTGGTGATGTCTATTTGAGTACAAATTTTCTTACGAGACATAAAAAGAAGCGATATGAAAGAACACTACATATGCCCCTCAGAACCTAAAGTGGAGGGATGCCTTGTTCTGAAAGAGGGCAATATTGGCCTGATGAAGACAAGTATTTTTAAAAAGTTTCTATTGGATTTAAATCAAAAGAGCAATTTTCCTCAGAAACAATCAATAGACCCGGAGTTGCAAAACTGATGTCTTTTTTGCTAAAATGCAGACATCCTCAGGACATTCAGTAATTCTGAATGGTCTCGCACATTTAATGATTCCTAGCCCTGGAATTAAACGGAATATTAAGAATACATACAAAAAACCACACATATAAGTGACTACCATCTTTTCCACTTTTAGTTTTGTCTCCTTCTAGTATATGGAAACTTTCACTTTAGGAATTTTTTTCTAAATATTAATACTACTATTACATTTTCAAATTTGAACAAAACTATATACAGGCTTAGCATGACAAGACAGGCTTATCAAATGAGCTTTCAACTTACTTGTCTGAAAAACACTCTTGCCATGAAGACAAAAGGACAGTAGTCAGTGTATTACTGAAAATCTAACTTGAGTCTGAAAATGATTAAGTTAAACTGTATTTATAGAAATGTAACATAAAAATTTACATTTTAAACAGAAAAAGTAATGGTCTACTTGTCTAATGATCCTTTCAAGCTGTAAACTCTACAATATTACAATTTTCTTTTTTTTTTTTTCCTTCCCACTCCTATTACATGCTTAAATTTCATTAAGATTCATTTCATTTATTGGGCCTCTAGGAATTGAACAAACATAACTAATATACTAAGGTGAGAATTCAATCTTTGATTAACAGGCTTCAGGTAACCCTATGGGGATCCTCAAGTCCTTAAAAGAGTTAATCCTCATGTAAGTGTTCTGGCTTCAAACTCTGGGCTCTTCAGTGAGAACATGCTAAACTCTTTCCTCGCCCAAAGGAAAACAAAGATGTGGCAATTCTCCACAAAGAATTAACAGAGTAATAGCTAGATGTACAGTGAAAAGGTTAGTCTTGAAAGGCATAAATGCATCTTTCTGTAACTGGAGCGCTGCTTATTCTGTTACACTAAGTATTGCCTCAGGACCTCAACCAACTATGAGATGGCAAGGCTACATGCCTATTTATTATTTCAGAAGAATGATGCTCAGTCCAGGATTTTGAAGTTCTAAATGCTTCCTTATAGGAAATTAATGTAGATGCAGGATGACTTCAAGTACAGTAGCAGAACAAAGATAAAAGTACTCAGTCTGTGTGCAATATCTTCTTCTGTGTGAGACTCAGGTAGCTGTTGCACTGAGGTGACATTTTCTACCTACAGTGTAAAAACACCTAAACACTTGTCTGTAATAGCGTTATCATGTATAATATTCATAAATTAACCAGGCAAATATTTGCTTAGTAGTGATGCTGGGCCAGTGACTTCACAAGATCCCACAATTTATCCTTGTGAAAGTAGTGAGATTAATATACTCCACAGTCTGTAGAGCAAACAACATCAGAACAAATTCTCTTGGGGAAAAAAAGGCAGGAAGATGCTATATTTATAGAAATGGGAGTTTAAGTCACTTTTAAGTCATTTTTTAAAGACTCATTATTTATACCAATACTGGCAATGGTGGAATGGCTGCTGAAGAGACCAAGAAAAAAAAGTTTTGACCACAGCGTTGTCAACACACAGATCGGAATTAAAATACCTCCTCTCTGGTCTTGCAGTGAGTAGCAAGAGCACGGTGAAGCTTTGTCCCCAAAATGCTACTCATTTACATGAAACTGCCAGAAGTGAATACTGCTTAAAAAAAAAAAAAAAAAAGTTAATGCTTATTACCAAGCTGAAAAAATACTGTAGCAACAGGGAAATGATAATATTATGTTTAATCACCTGCATTCCTGAGGGAAGTAAAAATGTTTTGCATACAAGACTTACTCAAAGACATAACAATTTACAGAATTAAAAACATGACATATTTTTCAGTCTAATTCTTTTCTAGGTACTTGAAGTGCATTTTTGTTTGCGCTACAAGCACACAATGCTGATACAACAAAAAGCCTGTCAGCCCTGTAATCATATTTTTAAGTTCCAGTGAGACATGATTATGTGTTATTCCGGTTACATGTGGATTCTTCTTGACAGTGTGAAAGCTGGCAGTCCTCTAGCCAGACACGAAAGTAGTAATTTCCCCATGTATCAATCCTTAGACAGTTCCTAAAAATCTAACTTTAGCTTGGTATATTGTTTTTAAGAAATCTGTAAATCCTTTGTGATTTGGCTGTTTTCAGTATTATTTGCACTGTGAATTTCCTTGCAAAACCAGGGCTGGAAAAAAAAAAAAATCATCACATTCCTCTGTCACAGTCCAACAGAGAACTTTGCATCCAAGCCATGAAGCCCAGCTGAGCGCTGCCCAGCACAAGCACTAGGACACAGCAACAGATGCAGGAGCTCTGTGCTTAGCTTGTACCCAGCAAGGAAGAAAAGATTAATATTAACGAGTCTGTACTACTTATTTTTCCCCTTTGTAAGCTGTTACAAACCCCATGTTTCACTCCTTTATGTTCCAGGTTAAGCAAGACTGCTGAACAAGGAGTGGGTTGGGCAAATGCTTCCCGCTAAATTTGCATGATGGAGGGGAAATATCTATGCCTTATACAGTTATTCTCAATCAGTGTCCTGGGGGTATAAATTGTACCTGTTCTACCCAGCTGAATGGTTTTCTGCGTTCAAGTCAGGACTGAGATGCAAAGCATCAACAACAGACTTCTAATTACAACTATGTAAAATATTACTCCACTCACAACTATCAAAGATCATAAAAGAGAAGAAAAAAGAACTGTGGACATGCACAATAATGCCCTCTCCTCTGCCCCCAGCAAAGGCAGAAAGCCGACTATGAGCTTTGTTTTTTGGAATACTTTCCATTTGCCTCCTCTTCAGGGACACTTACAGAGAAAACAAATTACCTATGGCTTCCAAGTTGGTAAAAGAGCTGCTCTGCAAACATGTCTCAGCATAAGGCCTCAGGTCACCACCCTAAACTTCTTTGTATCTCTAGCCTTGAGCAAGTACAACTTGTTTACTAAAACTGGCTCAAAACAAAAACCAACCCACAATTAAAACAAAAATAACCTCTAAAATCTGTAAAGGAATATGCTCCAAGGGCAAAGAGGAATTGGCAGTATTAGTTGAGAACTAGATTACTGCCTGTGCTTCTGGGAGGAAAAGAAAAGAAAAAAAAAAAAAAGGAAAGAAGAATCACCTCATGATATCCCAGCAAATGGAAGCTGTGGAGTTTTCCACCCCCTGAATTAGGAAAACGGCCTCTTATTGTCACGTCAAAGTCACATGAAACCCCACCACAAGCAAGCTGTTCGTTATTTTTTATCCCATAGGCGCCACAGCCATCACTCAATGCTGCAATTAAACTGATGATGAGAAGCAGACAAAAGGAAGCTATCAGCTGGAACTGAATAAATATTTACAGATGTCCCAACATACCTAGCAAAAAGCCTACAAAAGCTGAATGTAGTAAGCTAGCAGGACCTGACCATGGTAAGAAAGACTTACAAAGAATTTTTGGCATTATCAATGAGTCTAGGTGCATCTTGACCAAATGTGCACTTAGAACCAGCA
This sequence comes from Athene cunicularia, assembly GCF_003259725.1. Classification (NCBI taxonomy): domain Eukaryota; kingdom Metazoa; phylum Chordata; class Aves; order Strigiformes; family Strigidae; genus Athene; species Athene cunicularia. Next base: position 10,256,276 of record NW_020799092.1, on the reverse strand, counting down.
ATGTGGGCTGCTGTACCTCCTAGCCTCTCTTCTCTCTCACCCAAATGTACTCTAGAATGTGAAACCCACTGTTGTCTACACACAGCTCACAGATGGTGCTAAACCCCACAGCTAGACTGTAAAGAAACCCAAACCCAACACCACAACTCAATCCAGCTGCAAGCTCAGAGAGGCACCCGGCCCATCATCTGTGATCCAGCCTGTGCTCTGCTCTGTTGAGTGCTTGGGGGCACCCACATGGTTGGCCCGCAGCCCTAACACATAATGAGTGGTAAAACATCACTCAGAATAAGAGAGAACATCTTACGCTGAAGAAGAAAAGGAGCAGCTCTCACATTCTTGCATGTGGGAGATGCCTGCATCTTAAAAAACAAGCCTCTTTTGATTAGAGCTTGGAAAAAAGCATAAATATCAAAGAGGAGGGAGTTATTCTTACTAGATAATGTAAAAATATTTACAAGGTGGTTCCTAACAATTCATCCCCATCAAGATTTCCTCCTCTCCTTTTAGTGCATATGTGGCCCCTTTTACTTCTGTTATCTTCTTAGGCAAGGGGTGATGAAAAGGAAATGCTTGAACCACCCTGGACAAGGTCCAGCCTCCAGGGCACTAATTCTGAAGGTGAGCTCTCACCTGTGCAGTGCTTCAGAAAGATGCAACACCTTGTCAGGGCACAGGACACCAGCTGCCAGTCACCACAGTTTATGTCTGCCTGTTTTTAAAGCACTGGGAAGAGAAAGTGATTTTCAGGAGCAGAAACCCAGCAGTGCAGATAGTGCCCATCCAGCCCCTGCATCTGAGTGTCTATGAGTCGTGCATACCTCCTGTGGTGTCTCCTTCTCACAGCCACTGTGCTGATGGAGAGTGAGCCATACTACCTGAGACCACCAGCTTGGGCAGCCCCTCCATCGCTGCCCATCAGCACCTGGGAAGCTCCAGAGCAGTATCTCCAGTTGCTCACTCAACAAAGAGTGAAAAAGAAGGCAGAGACAAACAGGATGGGGCAAAGGGAGGCAGAGACAGAGTGAGGGATTACTTTGTTTTAGTACACAAGAGATGATGTTTTACTGGAGTTCACAGACTTAACACATTTCAAGAGGCCTACCAGAAAGTGAAATGAAGTGTGCACACATAATTCTGGTCCCAAACGGGATATACAACACACAGTTACCATAGCAACTTTCCTTTCAAGGTCCAGGGCAAACCAAATTTCTGATACTCTACTGTAATCGCAAGAACAAAATGAACAAGATAACTATTGATATACTGTTATTTTAAGTACCTGAAAACACAAAGCAAAATAAATAAAAACATTTCACTTAAGATCATAAAACCACTTTTTTTTTTTTTTCTTTTTTTTTTCCTGGGAAGTCAAGAAAAAACCCTATGCACAACAGATATTCAAAAGCAAGAGCCCAGTAA
>NW_020799092.1:10236949-10254804 GCF_003259725.1 Athene cunicularia | reverse complement strand
GGGGGGGGAAATCAAGTTGAACAGGATGGTCCCCATGAGCTGAAAATTTTACATATAGCACACCCCCATTAGATGAAAGCATATCCTTTTACAACATTATTTAGCATAAGAGTTGTAAAAGTGTGCAACACCTAGTGCAATACCTCAAAGGCTGATCAGGTTATGACCTTTCTTTAAGATCAGGTCATTACTTCATACAGGAAACAAGACTTCACTTGGAAGAGATCTTTCATTCACTAATTAGCATTAGTGCTTTAGTAAACCAGTACTTCAATTTTAATCTCAGACAAAATTTCAACTGAGTCATCATTTCCTTCTATTCAATGTTCAAACCTGATGTGAAGGGAATATATTAATTGTTCAGAAGCATCATAATTTTACTGATGGATGAAATTTTATATCTTTCTTTATAATATGATCATAATACTTAAGTGTAGCACCAACAAAAAACCTGGCAAAGTTTGCCTTCCTTTAGGATAAATGGGGGAAAAAAAAAAACATATATATATATATATCTTGTTATAATCACAGAGAAAAAAAAGATGGTGTTCCTGTAAAATATGACTCACTGAATTTTGGGGTTTGTTTTTAATTTATTTTTAAAGGAATCTTAACAGCCTTTTTTTTTTCTTCAGGAAGTTTAACAGTTGCAAAACTTCCTTTTCCTCTTGATATTATTATCTGTCAAGAGAAGAAAGAGCCTCCAAGCTGCTGCATCAAGAGGTTGGCGTAACTGTAAGCATACCTTTAAAAGGCCAGTATTTAAAACAACAGTCACAACTCTTGGTTTGTTACAGAGAAATAAACGGGTTATTGGAAGGTAATATGAAGTTAGGAAGTTTGTCCTAACCATTCCCATCACTCTGAAAGTGACCTTTGCTCTCTATCTGCCATCAGCTTCAGACAAGATCATTGCATTACTGTTGCGCTCTGAACTCCATTTAGGGAGGAAGAAAAAGGTTAAATCAAGATTTGTTTATAACTGTATCATTTAAGTTCTGTTAACCAACTGACTAGGTAAGCATTTCAGAGTTTACGTTCTCTGTAAGTTGCAGAAATGTTAACCAGTGACATAACTGCATGACAGCATCAGAATTAAGACACATCTACAACTTGCTAAGAGAGGGGGAGAAAGAAAAAAAAAAAAGAAAAAATTGGAAAAAAAAAGACACTTTTTCAGATCAGTTTTACGGTTTCTGAATGCCAGTTGTTCATTTTAGCACATCACTAGTCTCAAATGGTGAAGATACTGTCAATCAAAATACTCCTATTACAAGCAAGCTCCAGGCATGTATTTAGGCACAGGAGTGAATGAAAAGGTAGGGAAAAATAATCTCTGTCCTGGGGATATATTTAGATATAATAAAGTGGAAGAATAATTAAGAAATTAAAATATACACGTTCAGACACTACAGGCTTTTAAGAGCAGCAGTGGCAGAGTTATGTTAAGGGCCAGTTACAGCTCAAGTCACCCAGGGACTCCTTCTGCCTCTTTCTGCTCTTTTGGCTCTCAGCCCTTTTAGACGAGAAAGGTGACCATGTGCCAGCAGTGCTCATGTGTCCTGAGTGCTTCAGGTCCTTTAAAAGATAGATGGAGAGTCGTGGCCTTCACTCTCCGGATCTGTATTTTTAAGAATCACTTTGCATACCTTCAGTGTATGTGTGGTCTCTCAAGAGCCATTACAGAGGCTTGCTTTCAGTCAGAGCTTTGCATCTGCCCCCGTGTAAATCTAATTTCTCAAATGCTCATCCCCTCTCCCCAAAATGAGTAATCCCAATCTAGGTTCCTCTTGAGAGCAAATTTTAGCGTCTTTCATGGTATAATCTTCAGCTAAAGCACTCTACTAAACTTTTATCTTAAAACAGTATTTTCTTGAACTGTCCAAAAATGCCACAGCCTTCTTTTATTGATGTGTAGGCAAAGTGCCCAACACTTCTTTGAGCTACAATGCAGCTCTCACCCCTAATTGTCCAAGCTCTCATGACTACAGCCACCTCTTCCTTTACTCTTGGGAACAACATTTGAATTTGAATGCTGGTGCCTCATGTTTCATCCCTCTTAGATGAACCAGCATATCCATTTCCAGCACTAATAAGTTTAAATGAGTAATGACAGTTTCCAGTCATGCAGAAACACAGGCAGACTCAGATGTCATTCTCAAAATGGTAAATGATTTGAGAGAGAGAATCACAGCCAAATTGACAAAATATGTATCTGTTTTTAAATGACTCATTAAAATCCAGGGCAGATCAAAGGGCCTGATAGCAAAACGATTATTAGAAAAAACACCACCAAACCCATATTTAATGTGTTAGAATCCACATGTGTTTAACATGTTAGAATCCCCAAGAAGATAAAGCAATTTTAGTTTCAAACAAAAATACTTGTCTTTGTGAGAAAATACAACTTACTATTAATTCAAGATAAAATCATGGTACTGGAGGTGAGCCAGTTTATTGTTTTCACAAGACACAGCAGACTGAACTTAAGATAACAGAAGCATACCAGGGCTTTGCAAAAGAGGGATAAAAGCTACAAGCTCCAGTTTCCTGAGTGGCAGCACTGACATTCCCCACTACAGACCTCTTCTGCTGCTGCTGTCACAAACCCACCTGATATGGCTAGGGATTTAATTTTCTACAGTCAGTGGGGCAGTCATTTTGGCTTTCACTGCTTAGTAGTTAGCATCATGGGTCTGCAGCCAGTGCAAAAGATTTGGAGACTTTAAAAATATATGGAAGCAAAACCAGTTTCTTTTGCTCCATTCACACAGCAGATGCTATGGAAAACACAAAATTGATAAGCAAGCAAATTAGTGATGTGCTTCCCATTTAACTGTTAGCCTTTGCAGGGGTAAGTCTAGATAAAGAAAGAACTGAGTGAAAACAAATTTAATTGTCTCATGGCAGAGGACACTGGATGCTCTCCTTACTCTCAACAGTCACATACTGAAGTTTTTAATGGAGGGGAAATGAGTTCCCATACATTATCATTCCACTCATTCCCCAGTCAACAGCCCCCACTTCCTCATCTTCACATCACTTACCACTGCCCATACACCCACCTCTACAATGCCAATACTGAAATATGGCATCTGATTCTTCAGCCTAGCAAGCAACTAGAAATTGTGATGGATTTCAACAGAGAAGAGCTTAGACAAGTTTACAGTAAAACTTGCTTAACTTTGTTAGAGGCAATACTGAGTAGTAAAATTGAGGATGAGCTGCCATATTTCATTCATTAATTTCAGAAATCCTAAATAGCCAACCTTGCACGCAAGAGATCTCAGCTACTTATAAAACGAACCACCCCAAAGCAAAAATTTTAATCCTTCACAAGGGTGCAGGAAGCACCCAAAAGACATTATCTGTCATTAAGCACTCACATCAATCTCTGAATTTCCACCTCTCATCTGAAATCTACAGCTGAACAGAGTAAAATCAGAAACAATTTATATGAAACAATGTATTGCCCTTTCAGCCTCTCTTCACTATATGGTCTAAAGACCACAGCATTCTAAGATTTCTTCGTAGTTCATAACCCAGTGGCATACCAATGAGATACAGTTTTGCAGTCCTCAGGAATTACCCTAACGAACATTACAGACAGATAAGGGAGACCATTAGGTAGTTTTAGATCCTCTCTATTTTTCTTTTAAAAAGTCCTCTCATCTCAGATAAACAGAGGGGTTTTCTTGGTTTATTTGTTTTTATGTCTAGAGTTAGACATTGCTCAGCAGAGCTTTCACAAAAACATAACACATTTAAAATACACACTTCCGACAGAAATGTGTCTCACAATAAGATGAGGACACAAAAAAGTAACAAGAATAGAAACAAATTCTTTTAAACTGTTTCCAAATAATCTAAGTTTCCATTAATAAAACAAGCATCTGAATTTTCTCAGGGTTGGTTTTGATTTTTGTTGTGGATTTTTTTATTTTGAGATTTTGGGCCTTAATCTCAGAAATGTTTAAGTTAAACGACAGGCAGACAGACAAGTTGTCCCATTAATATCAATTACATTATTATCAATAACAATTAAGTATTTACAGAGCAAAATTTTGATCCTGAATCAACCCTCTTCTCCAGAGTCAAGGGCAACTCCTTCATGAACCCTGCTACCAATCTTTATCAGTGAACGTTTCCAACAGGGCTGAAGAATACCTTCAAACTTGTCAGGGTAGGTCTTAGGCAGTTCTTGGCAAGTTTTGAAACAGAAGATTTCTGTTCATTACATCCAAGAATAGGGGAGAAGACTTTTTGCTAAACCACAAACATCTGAGTACTACTGTGCACCAGAGTCTATGCTCCATCAGATTCATAGTACATGAACTGTGTCCTTGTCTGAAACCTATCAACTGCTGAAGACAGCAGTATGTACATTACATACAGTATGTACATTACCAGATGTGGTTTTCCTAGGAAAGACACTAAATCTAGATAAAAGCAAAATGCATAGCTGTTGTAAAACTGGAAAGAAACTAAAAAACTATCTGCGTAGAATACATACACATATTGTCTAAAAGGCATAAATGAGGAAAAAGAAAAGAGGGCAAAAGCCCTGCATTTTTTTTTTCTGCCAGAGCAATGGCTTGGTGCATTTCTAGAAGTTCTGGGGGGAACACGTGTCCAGAGTGAAGAGTGCACATTTAGACAGAATGCTAATCACATATAGTTTCTAATCAGTGAGTGCAACATCACCATTCCATTGCCTATGAAAAAAAAAAATTCTGTACCACAAAAATACCCCAAGCTCCAGCTCTGCATCATTTTTAAGGTCAGTTGATCCCAAAGGCACACATCTATCACAGGGTAAAAAACACGGGAATATGTGGAAGCTTATATTAATTTATGTCATCATGGCAACAACATGCCTTGGAACATTTCCTCATTACTGGAAGCAAAAGTCTCATGCAGGGGAGGCATGCTGGGAGCACATAAAGAGCAAGGTCATCTGTAAAATTACCGTGCACTTTTCTTTACATCCTAAAGAAGTCACTGCACTAAGTCTTTGTGAGGGAGGTTTTAAGACCAAGGAGGACTTGCATCACTTGTGACATATTCCTACACAGTCTTTATAGATTCAATTTACTAAACTGACTGAAATGACATCTGTGAATCTTGTTCAGCAGCTAGCAGCCATAAGGGAGACACAACCATGGAGAAAAAGTGTTATGGCTGGCATTATTGAGAGTACAGCACGCATCTGGACATCTCAGTCACTACACAACACAATCTGTGGTCTAGCAGGTAGGAAGGCCACGAGTCTCTCAAATGTCAAGGTGAACCTATACAAGAACCTTCCCAACACTTCTATGGGCTTATCCCACAGGGTAATATAGCCTTTAACTCTTAGAAACTGTTTTGCAACCAAGTGTCTCAGTTTGCCATGTGAGCAAAAAATGATTATGCAAAGAAGTATATACTGGTTCAGAAAGTGATCTGAGTTTATACAATTTATAAAGTGAAGCATGAAGAGAAACAAGTAGAGTGCAGGATCATCTGCCTTTGGCTTACGAGGTTTTGGGGCAAAAGGTCTATAGGTAGAAGAGGAAATCTGAATTGCACCTGCTGTGTGCCAAAAAAATACGTACATAATAAATGCAAGAGGGTAGCACCGTGTACTGGTGTTCACATAACTCAGACACAGACCCACTAAAAATTCACTAAAGTACTCAATGAAAAATGCCAATGTTTGCCAGAGGCAGGCAGTTTAAATTATTGTGCCCACCATCCTCAGAGAGGAAGGAGAAGACATCTTGTTTTATGTATTTCTACCAGAAATAGAAGGACAGAAAGTCTCCTGCCTCATACACTTTGGAGGTCAAACTAGATGACATAATGATTCCTTGTGGCTTTAAACAGGTTTTTATAGATTATCTGACTTAAAAATTGACACAATGTTTAAATAATAAAATTCTCTTGAAATTGAGAACCGAGTACAAGAAGCCTCCAATCCCTGGCTAAGATCTGGAGGAGCTACGACCATACTAATATTTGTAATAAACCAAAGGGAAAATCTTAAGTAGATGTTATGAAACTGAAATTTTATCCCACTGAGTCTATCTGCCTGAAAAGCAAACAATATGTACTATCTTCTATATAGTCTGCTTTAGCTACATACAGATCTCCAGAAAAGCATGTGAACAGAGGATGTGTCTACAGTGCAGACACCATACCTAGGCTCGGGTACTGGTCCCAGTCTAGCCATAGCAGCAAGGACCTCTGTCCTCAGCCAAGAGGCGTGGTGGAGCCCACTGCGTCCCATGCAGCTGAAGTCTGCTTCTGGTATTGGGAGAGTACAATTAAAATCGTCTTGGATATGCCTGCACAGTCCTGATATCTCTGCTGTAGGCACTCCTCTGAATAACTTAATTCAAAGCCTGTTACGATACAATAATTGCCAGAGGTCATGTGTCATGGTTCAGATGAGCACCTGAATTCATTAAGTGAACCAAGATATACATTGCCTTTTTATTCCCTTTTCAAGTACAAAGCCAAAGGAACAAGTACAGGAGACATGTGCTGTCATCTCATCGAGTTGCTTCTTGTCAGCTACTCCATTGTTTAACTTGTCACAAGCACAGGCAAAACAATACAACACAGCAAACCTCACCAACTTGTATGAACAGCCTGGAGGTCCACTGGAAATCACTTAATTTTGTGAGCCAGTGAGCACACAAACAATAGGAATCAGATTACTTTGCTCAAACATTTTGACAACAGCAATCACATTTCATTTATTACTATAATTCATAAAGCACCATCAAATACAGTGTAGAATCTCTTATAAAAATAATTACAGTCTAGTAATACAAGACCTCATTGAAGCACACCATTAATTCCTTGACAGTTAGGGAATGAGCCAAATACTTTGTGCAAATGAAGGATTAGCAAAGTTTCAACACACACATTTCCTTGCACTTAAAAACTGCAAGGAGCAGACCCTATTAAAACAACATTTCATATTATACTTTAAAATGATGGTCACTTAGGCAGATTTCTGTACTTCAAAAGACAGCTATATATTACAGTCTAGGATAACAGAAAAAAAAAATTCCTATCAAATTGCTGTACTGCTTTATGCCGGGAGCATAAAATAGTTGCTCTTTCTTACAGCCCTCAAGAAACCCCACACTTTTATTCAAAATGAGGTGTCACCAGTCTTGCACAATAAAGAGAAAAGAGCTTTACTACAAAACTATGAACTGTCTTCCACTTTGCTACTGAAAATATTTTGCACAGCTAAAGCAACATTTTTCTGAACCTACCACCTAGCATTTGGGACATCTCCAAATGAGCCTCAGGGTTTTATTACCTACCTCTGTGTATTTAAACTGCTTCTATTTCTACACAGAAGGACTTTGTGGCTGGCTTTAAAATAGGATTTCCCTAAAATTAAAAAAAAAAAAAAAAAAAAAAAAATCTTCTTGCTGTTTAATGATGTTCAAAGTTGTCTGAAGCTTTACTTGCACATAATCATAAAGGACTGAATCAGTTCCCTGCTTTGCATCATTCCTGTTTTAGAAGTCCTTGCAGTGCAGCCACCATGAAATCATGCTGCCCATGATCCAGATTTGTGCAATCTCTCTAATATGTTAACTGAGTATGTCTTCATAAACATCCCTAGCAATTTAAATAAGTATTATACTAGATACTAAGGTACAATTAGAAACAGATCACTTGTTATAGGCAGTTTGACAGTCCAACTTAGTAAACTAGAACCTCCTAAAAATCACCAGAAATACTTAACAATATTCACATCGAGCTTTCATAATGAGCAATTAATACTGCTGAAAGAACTCACAGAAGTTGTTGCATTTTCCATCTTATCTCAGATGTTTACAGTTAAAAGAACAGAGACGTTTTCTTCAAAGCACAATTATTATCAGTCCTTTCCAACACTGCAAGAGCACAATATTCTTCTTATAATGCAACCGATTAACCCCCTCAGATTCTCAGGGGATCTTAGCAAAATAATTGTTCCCCTGTGTTCCTTTGTTATTTTTTTTTTTCTTACCCTTATTACTTAAGGCAGAAATTACTTGGAGATACTATCATCAACTTACCAAAACAGAATTCCCCTACGTTTATTTTCTTTTAGGTTAAAGTTTTACAATTAAATTGTACATTAGACCTAAATCAAATGATTTTCCACCTGGCTAAAACTGACTGGCCCTCTACGTCTTCAGTTTAAATTTTCCCCCCATCTCATTTTACTACCTAGAAGAGAAATTAATCTACCATCAAGCCTGTTGGAATCAATCTTCTTTTCTCTTTCTCACAATTTATAAGTCAGAGGCTTAAAAAGTATTCACATCCTCTTTTAACAAGCTGGTTATGTGAGATAAGCACAAGAACATTATAAAAATAGCTCAGCATTAAGGTCATGGATGTTTTACAAAAGTAGACTCAAAAAAAAATCCTAAAGGCTAATTGTGATTTATACCACATCTCTTTTCCTATACTACCAATTATCAATCATCTCTATAAGATCCCTTCTTTTACATGTCAGTGTCACAAATGCAACTGCTGCCCACTCACTCATCAACTGCACAGCAGAGACCACCTCTCAGCTAGCCCTGCAACTTGTAAACACTGGCATACTGCAGAAAAGGTTTTATTCTTTCCCAGTTATGGACTTTTTTAAAAAAAAAACCCTTTTTTTTCTTTAAAAAGAAGTCCTTCACAAAGACTTCATAGGTGAAAGCACAGCTTCTCTCATCTCAGCTCTCCCACACATTGTACCTTGGTATGGTCTGTACCACCAACCTCACCATCTCCAGCATTCATGAAGAAACCTGTATCTAGAACAATAATACAACCACCAGTACTGAAGCTTTTATTACTGCAATTACAACAAAGCAGCTGGTGGTAATAATAATACTACTTAACATTTATATGGTGCTTTATATCTTCAAAAGGCTGTATAAACACTTGATAATTAAGCCTCACAGAATTCCTGAGAGACAGATATATTTTTTGTTTGTAAGTAGGAAAACTGAGGCAAAGAGACAAAACAGCTGTATCCAAAATCAAAATCTTTAGGTGATTATAAAAAGAAGAATGGAGATCTCTCTGGACAATAAGAGCTTTCAGAGTTATAAAAGTACAGCTTAAAATACTCAAATAATCCAATGGGACATAAACTCTCATGCTCTGCACATCCTCCCCCTCCAAAAAAGTCAGCAAACACCTTCCCCAGGAAGATGCCGTTCACTGGTGCCGGCTGCTCTGCTGTGGAGCACAGAACACTGGACTGCACAGGCCAGTAGGACCATCGCATCTGCCAACCCCCCAACCTGGAAGTCCGAGCCACTCTAAGTCAAACTGTTGTTAAGCTGCACAAAACTGTGACTTCAATCGGTCACCACGACGACTGGGCCTCAGCAGCAACCTGTCTCTCTACATGGCATTAAACCTTTAGAGAAGGCATTACTTTTAAAACTCTACCCCACAAGGACTTGACTTACCAATGTAATTTCCCATACAATATGTCCCACTGAGATCAAGAGATCTGAAATGCATTTCAGAAGACACTGGAAAAAAGACTAATGGCACAAAAGGGTCAAAGGGTTTGTTTGTGAGCAAGAAAAAGCTTTACTGCAAGAAGTGCGTAAAGCGCATTCTGTGAAGCTGGACATGGAGCACTGTTTGCAGCCAGTGAATGAAGTAAAACAAAAAGGTAGGGAAAACTTTAAATTTATATCAAGACTCAAGAGCAGGACAGACCAGAATACAGAAGATGGTGGAGAAACATGGCTCAGGCAAGTGGAGAAGGAAGGAAGACATTAAGAGCGCACCCAGAGGCCAGGTTGAGCAGGGAGAAGAACACCAAGGCTCAAAGTACAGCAGTGCTTGTAGTACAGAAGGGAAACAGTGACTGCAATGGAGAAGCTGTTTGTTTCTTAGCAGTGGTAGGACATTTGTCACACAGGGGTGAGTTACCTAAGGGGCACTTAAGGTACAAAGTCCAGATTCCTCACTCTGTCCTACCCTCTGTACATGAGATACTAACAGGCTAATGACCAGCATGCGTGGATTTGTTAGCCATAACAACGTTTGCAGCTAAATAGGAACAGACTCCACCCTCTTACCTTCCAGAACTCTGCCCTCACCCCTGGACAATTCTTTATCCTTAAATACAGGAAGAAAAGGAAAAAGAAGAGATGAAACATTATAATTCCACTTTGGGAAAAGTGAGGCCAAGACACTGAAGTGAAAGAAGAAAAATGTGTATTTAAATACACAGATTGACACCCAATTCTGAATGTGAAACATAGATTTATATTTATTTCTTCAACTGAAGGCAGTATAATGCACTCACTGGCTTCTCAAGACATGCAAAACTGAAAATTATTTTAAAGGCACATCTATAAATGTCTGACTTTTCCACTCCATTTTTAAAATGGCATGGAAGGTCAACAAGCTGAACTTTATTACAACTTGATATCACAGACTTCTCATGATTTAACTCAATTTCATTGCATGATCCTCGCTGTATCATTGTTGTATGCAGTCAGTATAGAGTAAGAACTGCACATTCCAAATATTTTTGTGATGTACACTGGGATTCTCACAGGCACCAAGCTCTCACCAATCTTACATCAACCAGATACCTAACTCCCTGAAACACCAAGTGTTACACCCTTATGGATTAGAAAAAGAAAGCTTTCTCAAGGCTAATTACTCCAAATCATATTTTACACTGGAAACAAAGAGATCTTTGACTCAGGAAAGAGAGAAGACACCACCTCAGACACACTGTGGAAGCAAGCAAAAAGAAATGGCATTGGAAGAAGGAAGAGTACATCAGATCCAAGAGCAGAGTCCTCAGTATTCATGAAAGGAGCATTCGGAGGGATGACTTAATATTAAGCCCTCTCAACAACCCCAGAACGTAAGCGCTCATTAACCAAAGTTCATGCTTCAGGTGAAAGACAAATCACTAGGAGCATTAAGCAAACAAATCTCATCAATGTCAAATTCTACCTAAAGTTAAAACACTGATAAAATTGGGATAAACTTGTATCTCACCAGGCAACTGCAAGCACTGAAGAGCAAATGGACTTCTCTGATCTCATGTATTTCAGATCAAGTTTTATGCAGCTGATTTGGGGGGGGTATGTTAAATATTGCTTCACTTTCCTAATGGGTCTGGACCTATAGTAATGAACAGCAAAAGGGAACTACTATTAACATCTCACTTTCAGCTTCTCTTTGCATTTGAGCCAATTTCTGGAAGGCAAGGGCGAAAAGAGGGGAGAAGCAGCAAGTCCAGTGTCTGCTTTCCTACTTCGTCAAACTTTGAAAATTCTTTTATATGCAGGAGTAGAAATCAAAGTAATACACACAAACCCCCATGAGTCATCCCTTTATTTTCTAGTTACAAACATCCTTGAGCTACAGATATTAAGGCTAAGAGTGATACTCTTGCAGTAGGTTAAGTCTGAAGCCATCAGTAATGAAGATGGCTGTTATGCTTCAGAAAACTACACAACAGAAAACCACACAGAAATGTATAACTTAAGGAGAGATGTACAAATTCCATGGAAAATACTAACCTGCACCTGTGAAGCTAGAGACATCTGCTAACTGTCTATCCAGAATGCATAAGACTGCTGACGTCTATTCAGACAAAGACAAAGAAAGTAATTTGTAATTCGATATTTCCACTTTAGGTCTTAACCCTGTGGAGATTCACAGTATGAGTAACTTTAATTACTGAGACAGTGGCATAGATAGGGAAGGGAAGAAAGAACTGGAAGCATTCAACTAGTCGCATTCAAGGCCCTGAATTGATTAATATTTAAAAAATTTATTAAAACTGACAGTACAGAATAAAATCAAAGGCACATGTTAGTGATTGTGGGCTCATGGTCACAGCTCAAAATGAAAACAGGTCCTCAAAAGCTAATGCTAACAATGTTTTCATTTGTAACTGATTCATTTTTTATTCCCTCAGTGTCCATGACACAATTAAAAACAAAAAAAATCCCCCTCCACAAAACAGATGCGAAGGTTGCTTTTTCCCACATCATTACAGTCTTTCCAAGAAGGCTGTGACTAACCTCACCAGGCAACAAGCAGAATTATTAGGATCTCTTGAGTATCAAATGCTATAAAAGATACTTTGTCTTACCTTTCCATTTCAGTGAATGAAGAGCTCTGTTTTGTAAACAGTTATGCAAATGCTTTTCTACACCACCACCCCCAAACGTCTCACTGACTTAGACAAAACTTTAAGCAACTTTATACCCAAGTTCATCTATGGGCACAACAGAGGGAAACCCAGCAGTCACTCAGGGCTGCAGTAACAGATTAAGTTCTTGGCAAAATGTAAAATTCAGATGACAGAAATCATCTATCTTGAGATCTAGGGTGAGAAACTGAAATTCCCAGGTATCAGGGTTAAATCAAGATTTGTAGGAAACTATGAGAAATTCAGCGTGTTGGATGAATCAGAGTCTAACTCTGGAGTTGAAATAAAAATGACAGCAGTTACAGCCCTCCCTGAAAGCAGGGATTCCAGTTTTCGGTAATGCATATCATTTAATATTGGAAAAACTAGAGAAGTAACACTCAAAGAAAGAAATTCACTTCTTAGTCCTTTTCTTTTTTTCCTTTCAATGTGAAAATTCAATATATAACTGCACTGTTAGTTTAGTTACCACTGGTATTTTTAGTGAGTTACAGTTTTAGTGGGTATTGTGTAAGTATGGTCCTACTAGGAGGAAAAAGGGTATTTCGGGCATCATGCCGCGCTCTGTACCACAAAACTAATACTAAGGCTTCAAAAATCAGTTAAAAGCCATCCAAACGCAAGCAGTTGATTAGCCTCCTTAGGAACCTAGCTCAGGACTAGAACTATAAAAACTCTGAATCTGTATGGACAGCGGGGACACAGAACCAGATGCTGTTAAGTGAGAAAACAAGAAGAAATCCTGTTTGCAAAAGAAATGTGAGAAACAGACCTATCCACAAGCAGAATGCACACACCTCTCCAAAGCACCTTTCCAATTCTCTTTGAATGAAGACTTTAGGATCAGGCCACAGACGCTGTACTGTAACACAGCTCTGAGGTGTTAAATGTCTTTTCTTTCTGGTCACCAGCCCCGCAGCAGAAAGAGAAGTCTGGAGAGGTTACAAACCACAGGACTCCATTTTTCTGTCTGGCACAGCTGAAAGCAAGAAAATCTCGTACCTTTGACCAGTCATTCACCTTTCAAGAAGAGAGAGTGATGCACGAATTGTAATTAGAAGTAGAAAAGCAACAAGTGCTAGACACTGAAATCAAAGTTACCAAGCACTTTATTAAAGTAGTCTTCATTGTGTGGACTTGAAGTCTTCTGTTATCTCACTGCAGTAGCTGAAAAGTTCTTATAATCTGTTTTGACCCTCAGGGCAATTATTCAACTTCAGATGTTTAGATTTTAATAAACTTTCACCCATAGGGGAAAAAATGCAGCAGTTAACATGACGGACTTGCCATTTATAGCTAGACTATGGACAGAAAAAAATCAATCATATTTCACAAATTTAGTTTTTGCCAAGTGCAAAGCTTCTGTATTTTTTTCCGTCTGCGCAGTCACAGCAGAAGGAAGTATCTTTAGATCAATCTTGCCCTCTCTATTATCATTATATATAACCCAGCACCTAATCACTGTTGGGTGTTGTGGGAAGTTACTGCCTTCCAATTAAATCTAATGGGATGCTTTGGCTGCTTTCAAAATTACACGCACTCAGAAACATTCATTCAGAGCTATGAGAAGGCATAACTCAATAATGCAGCCATTTTGAGTATGTGACAATACAAGCCAGTTGTACTATGAAAGTCCAAATCCACTGCTACTTCCACAGCCTCTCCCAGTAAATGCAAGCAGCAGCCTCAACCTGCTTCTGTGGAGCCTTGACGATACCTGTATGCTAATAATGCTACACTCACAGTGAACTGTGAATCAAGATGAGATCTGCTGTGTCTCCCTTACACCTTGGAAACCCTGTAAGCTCTTTGCAGTCCCCACTGCTCACTGAGAGGAAACAACCAACCCATTTCAAGTCCAGCCTTGGAGAGGACCACTTCTCCAAGGGCAAGGGTTGCAGCATTGCCATGGGTACTCCATGGAAAGGTCACACAATGCTGACTCTGTATTTCCAGTTACTAACAACAAAACCAGTCATTTTTATGTTTTCCCATGCAAGCAACTTTTGTAGCTGACATACAGATGTTGCACCATCGCAAACAAGAAGACAGTCAGTCAGAAGGGAGGAGGACCACATTTTTGATGATGAAGGAGAAGCCCGATTAAAACATGATCTACACTGCAAAGGCCCACGAGATCTATCATTTGGTTAATATTTCAGCAGACACAGCACAGAGCAGTAATACTTTTATCTTCAGTACTTCACTTAAGTAAACAAACCTGACTCCACCAAAGGTCATACTGCTGCATGTCTATAACTCTAGAGGGTACAGGACCCACTAGCCAAGGCAAAGCACAGTTTCTAAATGGAAGGGTTGGTTCACAAACATCTTTTTCAACAAGAAAAACGTGTACCACCCTTCTCTTGCCTGCTACTAGTGGGCTTAAACTAGGGTTTAGTAGAAGCTGCAGTGCTTTTCACAGATACAGTGCAGACCTACCGAGGTTACAGGGGGGGTTGGAGCACCTTACACCACACCACAAATTGCCATAAACCTATTTTCCACTGCGTGTCCAGATCATCCTTCGTGTGCTGGCACGATGCGTAAGGGAACACATGTCATGGCGATGCGAGGGGCAGAAAGGGGAAGAACGCTAGGAAGAGTTATCAGACAGAGGGAAAGGGCTGAACAGTGGAGAAGGAAGACAGCAGGGCAGAGCACCGAAGAGACAAGGGCATGCAACAGGATTACCCCACCTGAAAGCTGCCCTTTGCCATCTACCAGCAATACATGCCAGTTTCGGAAAAGCCAGCTTAACCGCCGGAGAAAAAATACCAGAATAAGGACAGAAAGCCATGTCATCTGGTAGAAGGTGAGGCAGGAGGAGGAAGAGGAGGGCACAGGCGCGGACGTTGCCCTTCCTGGGCAGCGACGGGGCTCCTCACCCTGCCGCCCGCCGGCGGGAGCCCGGAGGACAAGATGCGAGCAGGTGCGGCGGCGGCTCGCGTCACCGCGAGGGGGGAGAAGGGTACACGTACCCCGATACATCCCCGCACACACCCTGGCAGAGCTGCCTGGGTGCGAAGCCACGGGGGGCAGGGAAAGGCTGCAGCAGAGAGCGCCGTCCCCGGCCGCCGAGCCGGGCACAGCCCGGGGGCCCGGGAGGGAGTTTCTCCAGGGCGCCATGCGGGCTGTGGGCGCTGCCCGGGGTGCGGGGCCGCCGCGCCGCTCCTCCCGCTCCTCCCGCGGTTTACAGAGCGCTCACGGAACGCAAAGGTACCGATTGAGAGCTGCCCCCCCGAGCTGGATTGACATGCGGGAGTTGTTTAAAGTGATCATAAGCGTTCATCAAAAGAAAAGAAAAGAAAGCCACACACAAAACCTACCAAAGCTCCAAAGCAAAATCCTTCCCAAAGAAGTAGGTGTACGTAAACCACCTTTGGAACGAGTGGGCTGCGAGAACAAAAGTCTCCCGTCCTCACTCGAAATCCCAGATGAAATCTCCCAGCTGTTTATGTTGTTTCCATCTGGCACCACATTCCTCCTGATCCTGACAACTTACACGTGGCTTTCACTCAGCACAGGGGAATAGTCCCATGCACAGATAATATTGGCATGCTTACAGGTAGCCAAAGTCCTCACACTATGCCGTTGCCACGCTTGTGATTTCTATAACGAGCCACTTCCACTCCTAAAATCGGGCTGTTGCCTGAGAATCTGTTTTCACTGATTTCACTTTCAGATCAGTTTTTGTCTTTTTTGACTCCAGAGAAAAGCTAGAAAACATAAATCTTTCAACAGCGTTGGACAGATGAAAATAAACCCCTTCAGGTAGTATATAGGAGAGCTAATCTGATTTTTGAGGCTCCATTCCTGATTTTTTTATAGGATTGAATTGCCAATCCTGAAAGATTTACAAACCTGCTCAAGTATATACCCGAGTTTCCTTCCAGGCTTCACTGAGATTCCTCACAAAGATCAAAATCAGATCTAGACCAACCACAAAGACATTTCTAGGACTGAGCCACGGTTATCCACACACAGCAACAGGTCCTTTATGCCACAAAGTTTCTGTGATTCCAGGCCCCCTTCAAGAAACCCGAGGAGGAAAAGTATAAACTAATGAAAGAGCAGCTGCTTGCTGAAATTTCCACTCAGTTCCAAGAAGAGAGACTTGGCAGATCCTTGCTTTTCGTAACACTCCGTGACTCATTTGCAGAGGCAGGTGAAGTCAGAGCCATCACTGCCAGAGTCGTGGCCCTGACAGCTTCTCCAGGAAGGACATGAATTTTCCTAAACACTTTTTTAAAATGAAGAAAGGAAGATATCGCTCAGCTACTGTTTGCAGCAGTTTGGTTGTTGAATCTTCTCAAGTGGTGCTAGTCGATCCTTGACCTGGTGTTTTCCAGCAAATCTTTCTAAGAATAAGGTCTTAGGTCTGCAAATTGGGTTATTTTTCCAGGCTCCCTGGTAGGTTCAGAGCTGAAGGCAGTGGGCAGCAGGCAGGCATGAAACTCACTGCGGGCTCCCAGAAGCCAGACAGGAGAGTGTAACCCGACCTTGCAGATCAGGCTGGGAGAGGTGGGGCCTCACTCCACAATCCCTTAGGAATTCACCTTAACCCTGCTTCAAAAAAATTAAAAAACACCTTAGAGAAAAAGAAAAGCAGTTCAGCCAACTTCCTCTTCCTGACTCTGAGCTGCCAAAGCCCCTTATCACGCTGCATCTTCTAATGGTTCTGTCTCTGCTACTTTTTCTGTTCCAGAGAGTCCTCCATGAAACAGGAAAGTGAAAAAAAAATTTGTGAAATAATGGGGGGAGGAGAGCGTTGAGTCCACTTCAAAGAAATGCGTAGATACCATACACTTATCTTGTTAACAGGAAGTTTGTTTCCAACAAACCTTCAAACCTTAAAAGAATCAGCTTATGGAGAGGTTGCCTAGGTCATTAATGCGAATGAACGCTTGCAGAAACACTGACATCTAAACCGACATTTCCAAACTTCGTGCCAGTCGCCATACACATGCTCCCTAGGTAAATAATAATAGTAATTTATACATCAAATTGTTTACCCCATGAGAGGTGGAAAGGAATATGATAGGTGCTGTTAAAGAAAAGCTTGGGGACTACTTCAGTCCTTGGCAGGGATAAACAGTGCCTCTATTCCCTCTTCTTTCCAGGATAGCAGCCCAAGACCACCCCCTGCTCCAGTTCCCTCTAAGGACAGAAGACAAATGCAGAAGACCACTACGGGCTGATATTTCTGTTTGTTTTTATTGGGGAAAAAAATATTTAAAAGGAACAGAGATGATAAAGAGAAACATGGAAAGAAAGTGTGACATGAGGATGAGAAAAGGGAAACCAGAAGAATAAATGAGAGAGAGAAAGATTTGGGGAAGAATACATTCAGTTTCTGTGCTTTACCAAATTTTCTTCAGGATGTGTACAGTAGATATGGACATCTATAAAATTATTTTATATGACTATGGATCTAATATCACTGCAGATAGGAAAGTGGAACATTGTAACACAGGTGATGAAGAAAACATTTCAGCAATGTTTTTCTGTTTGGGGAAAAGACAAAATGTGCCGTAGAATTTTCATCTGCTGTAGAATAGCCTAAATATACTTTCCGTGCTGGGAACCTGCAGAATGACTTACACACAACGAACGATTTACACATACAGCCGTCTGGCAGTCACAGCAG
>NW_020799092.1:10199833-10236899 GCF_003259725.1 Athene cunicularia | reverse complement strand
CCCCCCCCAATGTGGAAATTGGCCAAATACCACGCATGGCCCCAGCCAGTTGTAATCTCCTTTGCAGGTGTACACATGATGGAAGGCACGGTACGGGGAGCAAACTTGCAGATTCATGGGGAGCGCCATTGTTCAGGCTGTATTTAAAATAGATGGGCAAGTGTTCAATTTGTACAGTATTGGCTGCAGCAAGCCTGGGGATTTAAGATTAACTGCTTGATACTGAAATTTCCACTCTCATTGAAAACAGACACTACTGTATCCATAGAGTTTTCAGGAGAAAAATATACAAAGCAAGCCTGATTCTCCTCTTGATTTTAAGGCACATGCAGCTACAGTGAGAAACTGCAGAATTGTTCCTGATTTAACATCATAAAAATGTGAGGTTAATCCAAAGGAATCCACAGTAAATGAGAGAAACAAGAGACTGGCTATCAGTCCATGCTCCTCCATTCTTTATGCTATGAAAAAGAAAAAAGAAATCCCAAATATTGATAGTATTTATTTGCTGCTTAGATGAAATTAGAGAAAACTTTTTGCATAAAGTCTAAACATGGTCCTATCTAGGAAAGATGTAGGCTAGGGGATGTGAAGAATAAGCATAGCGATTCTTCTAGTCCCAAAGTAATTCGTGGTCTGATTGGGAGTTTCTCCGAGGTGTGTCTGTTTTTAAACCATTCTACTTAAATGTGTCAATCTTCATGCTATAAATATATATATATATATATTAGACCATTTTCAGTAGAAACTAAGTGAATGTAATTGTTCTAAACTATTATTTGAGTAGTAAATTGAGTACTCATTTAACCTACATGCATCTAATTAATGCAGAAAGCAACATCAACAAAAAGGGGATCTCAGATTACAAGAGAAGGGGGAAAAAAGCACATGCCCAGGAATACCAGTGACATCAATTTCACTCACTCCCGCTGACACTAACAAGAGCTCCAGGGAGGAGAGTAACAGGATCAGTGGCTTGTATATCCCACTAAATTACACATCTTTGTCTCCCTTCCCATTGAACAACATTCCCACCAAGCTGTAACCCCTCTAAGATGTTTTACTATTTGAGTAATAAATCTATGAATAACATAATGGCCTCAGAACTGGTGAGAAAGATTTGGTCTAAACTTGTTGAGGACATTCTATAAAGTTCTAAATTAATTAGGAACTGGGGGTCTGTTATGCAAAAATTAGCTTTGGGCAAACCCTCTGTTTTTGGTTTTGGTTTTGTTCCCCCCTCCCTGAAAATGGAATATATAAAAAAAATATTAATAGACCTCCTCCATCCCCATAGACTTTGGAACATTAATAAGTAGTTAGTCAATTCCTTTACTGAAGATCTGTGATCAGTTGATTAATATGAAATTACAGAAGGTACTTGGATTTTCTTTAATAACCTTTCTAGGGAAGGTTGATTCAGGCAAACAAAGTAAAGCAGACAAGAGAGCTACCCATGATCTAATTGTAAAAAGGAAGGAGGAACCCATATTGTCTGTAACACTCTTCTTGCAGAAACTGAACTCCAGCCTCACTTCTGAACCAGAGGGAAAATATCTGGACTGCTCTGAATTGACTCACACCCTTTATCCTGGGTATGGAGACAAAGCAGTGCAAAGGATTCCCAAAAGCCTCATTTCCACCCAAGAAGTGATTCTTCTGAAGAGCTTGGGGATACAGCAGAGAAATACATCAAGGCAAGAAGGAGGTGTCTGTCGGAGTGCAGTCACAGCACTGAACTCCATTGAGACTCGCAGTAACTGAGATAGGTAAGATTGCCTCAAAAATCCATCGTGAATCACTTTGCCCAAATTATATGAGGGACCACTCTGTGTACTGTAGAAAAGCTTGGCATTTTAAAAACCAGAAAAGGCACAATCATTTGCTCATGGTCCTTGTAGTGCCTGCATCCCCAAATCAGAGAACACGGAGTTACACCTACTGGATTTTCTGGTCTCTGTTTTGCTTAATTTGGAGCTTTCATCAGTGTAGGAGTCGACTTGTAACTCCCCAGAACAAAGACTGACAGAATCAGCCTGAGGGAAGCATAAACAATGTTGAGAAGCGAAATTTGGTAAAGATAAGGGGTGGGGGGGTGGAGGTTCTCCAAGGCTTTCCAAGGAATGTCTCAAACACTTGCAAGTACCCTAAAATGAGACTATAGTCATGGGGTGGATAACATGGAGTCTGGATAATGCAAGCTATGTGCTCAATGAGCTGATAAGGCTGCCTGGATAACACAGGATGCAGGTGGAGGGGGGAGCCCTGTGAAGACAGGACGTTCTGCTCTTGTACATCTTGCAGAATTGCACGGCCATCTGTCCAGTGAATGACCTTTGCTTCATTATCTGCAAAATGCATATTAAAGTTCACAGCCCTGCATATGCTAATGAAGATTAACACGATCGTGCTAGTTGCAACATCCCATGAAGCACCTTGGTCCTCCCCATACATATGTACATCAACCTAGGGGTGGGACTCAAGGAAAGTGCATATAATTGAGGAGGGGCAAGGATAACAGTAGTGAAGAAGACAGATACATCCTTGAACCCTTATTAGCAGGACCAACACAGGAACCCAGACCAGTGACCTCTATCCCCATTTCTAGTTCTATCTCTTCTATTTTCCCCCCTTTCCTTGCTAGCATTAAGTAATGCAAGGCATATCATATTGCTTGCCATAATTTGTTACATGCTTAGTCAGTTATTGCATATCAAATTAATACACTGTGGGAAAATAATAAATGTTTATGTATGGACTTTGAGACTTGTCTCACCATTGTCCACTCTGTTAGAGATTTACGAATCTAAGTCACTTTCTCTCTTCTGAGTGTGAGGTGAAAATCAGTAACTATACACCTTCCCTGTTTGTCCCTTAGTCTAGCTGCCAGGGGTTATCAGATTTGTATTCCTTGTTCCATGAGGGAGGTTGAGTGAGCTGACTAGGATAAATTAACCAGCTGTTTATCCTGAGCCCAAAACACTTTAGCCTGAAGCTGCCACCACTTATAAACTTCCCATCCAACCATTTCACTTACTAATGCATCAATTACAAGCCATGTAAATTTATGGCTAGGATTAAAGTTGAATGCATGATGATAAAAAGCCTTCCAATAAGACAAGGGCTCTGTGATGTTATGAATTACCTGGCAGTTCTTTCTGCACAATCTTATGTTGATCACAATCAACTAGTGAAGTAATAATGCAGGGGACCTTTCTCCCACTGAAGCTATAGGGAGTGTTGCCATTTATTTCAGAAGGAATAGAATCAGACCCAAATCCTTAATTTTTGCATTACTCAATCTCTGCACTGGTTGGCCTACACTTGGATTAGGAATTCAAGGACCCTGTCCTGAAATCTGAGGCATAAACCAAGCCATATGGGAACCAATGTGAGCAAAGCTCAGCATGTTTGTGATTACTAGATTTTGATCTGTCCCCTCTCAAGAGCTACATTGTGTTTGATGGATGAGGCTCTAATTGAATTTAAGCAAATTAATTGCAGGTTACAAACATTGCTATGCATTTTGATGCCTCCATATTCCTATCTTATGGAGACAAAAATGACATAAGACACAGACAATCCATCTTTTTATATCTACACTCTGCTCTTTATAGGGAAGTATGTCAGATGTTTTTTATTACAATTGTATGTTTATTGGGAGAAAGGTAGAGCATTAAACCTCAGATACTTCCTTTTCCTTATATCTCTTATTCATGAGAAAAGAAAGAGGGCAAGCAGAAAGAAAAATATATAACTGCAAAAAAAAAAATTCATCTGTTTTGCCAGAATTTATAGAAGTTTCTGGTTTTTCTTTTTCTTCTAGGGTTTTGAACTATACTTTTCTGGTGGAGGAGGGGAACAATCTTAACCATATGGCTTCTCCCAAGCCTTCAGAAATCTTGAGTCAAGCATCTAAAATCAAGACATATCTTTAATAATCATAAAGTGTTGATTAAAAAGATGCTGACATTTTTATTTGGGTTTAGGGTCTGTAGATTTCATGTTTCCTAGCAGAGATGTCAGAGGGAGAGGCTTTTTTCCTTCTAATGACATGGATTTGGTGCATTCACAAAACTATAGCCAATTAAGCTTTTAAGGAACATATCAAATATCATTACCACAATACTAAAATCACTAGATCAACCAGAATTATTTTATAATTGTAAATTTTGCTGAAATTTAATTTAAAAATATTAGTCCCAGTTCCTGCTTTTAAGGACAGAAGGGCCCAGTTCAGCTGTCTGACCTGTTTAGACAATGTGTAGGTCATCTGAAATTCTGCATTTGCATATCTGGGAAAAAAATCTTCATCATTTCAACACATACTTGCTTAGATCTGATTGCATAATTTTTTCATTAGCTGAGGGAAGTAATTAATAATGCTGATGACAATTTTTGGTTACACAGCTCTTGCCACAGACCTCAAGATTATCTACCAGCATTAATGAACCTGGAGAGACAAGCTTCACTGTACAGAAGGAGCAGCCAAAGCTCAGATGATACTGAAAAACCTCACAGTTATATCCTAAAACTTGGATAAGTTGTGTTTCTATTAAAACCCAAAATCATAGAATTTAAAAGATGGTACCATCTGACCCTGGGAGATCAGAAATGAAAATAACAAGATGCTTATAAAATAACTATGTGTGTGTAAATATATAATTTTAAATACATTTTACATGAATCTCATGAGTTTTGGGTGTAAGAACATGACTCGCTATTTCTGCTCACACCATACCGGCAAAGCTGAAGAGGCCCACTCACGCTGGGAAGTTGAATCCAGTGCCCATGGAAGTAGGGCTACAGTGGGACCCAAGAATCCAAGTTCCCAGCGTGGTGCTCTGACCATTATAGTGCCCTGTAGAGAAATGGAACAGTGTCTCTGAATTTGATTTCACACAGAGTCATGGTGTGGGCCTGGGAGTTACAATTGAGACAGTTATGGCGCAATTGAAAGCCTGTGTATATCATGTATAGTCATGAACGCAGCTAGACTGAATGAGCTTTTTCTTTCCTAAGGAAGGTGCCCATGGGATAGCTTCATTTCCATACAGTTTTCAGATAAACATGTTGTGAGAGCCGAGCAACCAGGCCTGTGAAAAACTAAGACAAACAGCCTGGGAAAGCAAAATTTGAGGCTGATTGAAGATTTGCCTCAAACACTCCCAAGACAAAACTATGAGTCACAGGGTGCTTTCTGTGGAGGCCGAAGCTGATAAGGCTGCCCGATGTATCTGGGGGAGAGAGCCCTGTGGAGATGGGACGGCTCTGCCCTGGGGCACCTGGGCAGATTTCAAGGGCCATGTGTCCGGTGAACGAACTTTGCTTCATTATCCACGAAATGCATATTAAAGTTGACACCCCTCAATATGCTAACGAGGGCTGTCATGATCATGCTAGTGACATCATCCCATGAAACACCTTACCCCTCCCTGTACATGGGATACGTAGGTCTGTGGGTTGACCTAGGGGATGGACCCAAGGAAAGTGGGTATAAATCAAAGGGGAGAAGAAAGGGCTCTCTCTCTCTCTGCCCCTCTTCCTGCCCCCCCCCTCCCGGCCGTTCGGAGAGAGCAGTGAAGCAAAGACGACGGATGACAGCGAAGAAGATAGCTGCCTCCTGGAATCCTTGCCGGCAGGAGCAGCGCAGGAACCCAGACCGGTGATCTGTACTCCCCCATTCCCTCTATCTCCCTCTTTTCCTTTTTTCTGTTAAGAAATGTAAAGCATATTATATTGCTTGCCACCGCTTGCTCTGTACTTAGCCAGTATATCATGTGTTCAATTAGTACATTGTAGGTAGTTAATAAATGCTTGAACTTGGAGACTTGTTGTCCGCTCCAATTGGGGATTTGCGAATCTGAGTCACTTGTCCCCCTCGCCGGAGCGGGACGTGACACATGTGTAATGTCCAAGTTCATAATTGCTTAAGTCAGTGACAGATGTGGCAGATCTACAGCTGCATTACTTGAAGCTATAGTTTTGCCTCAAGGCACTCCAAACCCTGGGGTAACATCAGCATTCGAAGCACACATCCTACCAAACCAGAGAGGACCTTCCCTGAACTTGTAACAAGTACAGTCAAGAAAGGCTAATAATAATTAAAAGGTAGACTAAATCCTACCTTTATGATGATCATTAGTCAGCCAGTGGTGGATTTAATACTGAGGTGGTCACAACTGTTTGCACAGATATGCCGGTGCAAGGAGAAGCCATCTACCACAGCGGACCTTATTCAGCCTTCCTGGAGTGCACAGAAATATGGTTGAGTGCCCTCTGATGAACTTTGACACTGAGCAAGCAGTCTAACAGCTGCTGTCAAATATTGAATAAAAATCTGCCTAGAAAAAAAGCTCATCAGGTGGAGTCTAATGACTTCTTAGCAGTTTGCTAGAACACTACACGATATTATAAGGCAAAGTGAGAACATAAATACAATCAAAAAACCACATGCCTTAGAAAGGCAGGGTTCAACTACTTGGGTTGAATTTTGCCCAATCTCTGTGCACACTGCAGAAGTCACTGCGGAGCAATAGATGAGATATGGAGAGAACAGAATATAAATGGTGTACCAGTCAGCGCACACTTTTAAAGCAATTTTGGAACCTTTATTATTATCGACTCCTGGGATAATATTATCTTTTAATTGTCTCATACATTATGTCCCACTCCTGATTTCATCACCTTTGTTTAGGATCTTGCCTCAAAGACCTGTGAACCTCCTGTGAGATGTTTCTTCTTCTCAGACAGCTTTAAGTAAATTGAAGGAGTTGAGAGCAACGGCTCCACACTCTAACTCACCAAAATATTCCAAACACTATGGGCCATACTGCATATATAACTACAAAGTGAAAAGCATCTTGTACAGTTTACAGCATATTGATGTTCTTCTGTGCCATTCTCCTTTCTCCACCATGTGAGGAGTTTTAAATTTCAATTGATTCTTCTAAATACTATTTTGCATCACTATCATATTAAAATCTCTTAGGGTTACTCACTTGGAAGTTCACTGCAGATGCATGTATTCAGAAACAAGTATTCTCCCCTTTTACTAAATAAATAAGCAAAGCTTTAGTCTGTGGTTTTCAGACAGTACTGATGGATGTCCTTCCAGAGGTCTGAAAGAGTTTTTGTACTCCAAAATAATCCTGTCTGGTAAAGAGGGGATGAGAGATTTTAGAGGATATCCACTGTATGCATATTATTCCAGGGAGAAACAGTTCAGAGATGTGTTTTTTAACCCAATGGTTTATGAAAGTTCAGTGTTTGGCACCCTCTCTCTCACTGATGCAGCAATTAGGAGATAGCCTCGTCAGCTGTGTGACACACGTCTTGGGAAGATATTGAAACAGAAATGGCTGGGGCATGGAAAAGGTACTCAGGAAAACTCCTGGATGGAGGTCACTGCCTCTCCCGTGGCGAAGGGGTCTTTGAGAGCACCACCCTGTAACAGCCATCCGACTGTCAGCTTCTTTGGGTTTTTTCAGCTGTAACTGAAGAAGCGACACCAGGACAGAAAAGATCTCACAGCATGCTCCACCCCTGTGTCTCTTGGGCATCAGGTTGCCTTCAGGCAAGTGTTGTTTTGCTTTCACTGGGTGGCTGTTTGCCAAACCTCCCTTCTCCCTCCACTTCCCCAGAAGTGTCCCTCCCTCCTCTGCAGCCCTGTGCACCTAACTGTAGCCTCCTAGCCTGGGAAGCATGGTGCTGCCATGGCTGTGGACAGTCCATAGGCTTTGTACTAACCTAGCAACACCCCAGGACACATCAGACTTTGTCTGGACTTGTTCTGGCCCTCCTGGAGCAGTGTTTTATCTTATTTAACTGTAATATCAATTTTCTAATGTCCAGGTGGCTATTGCCTAATTTAATTAGCTTTTGATTAGCTCTAGAGCTGAGCAAAATCATATGGCAGAATCATATGGTATAACCATATGGCATAATAATTTTTATACAGATAATATTAACAAGCTATTAGTCTGTGTATTATATTTATAACCTTAGTATAATGATGTAGGAGGACAGCAGAAGCCTCCAAAGTGGGGACACAGGATGCAGCCCAGAGAAGTACAGGCACAGGATGATACTGGAGACTTCAGGGTGATAAACCATCCACCCACAGTGAACAAACTGGGGTCAGACACAGCCCCAGGAGAGCCAGGCAGGGCCATGGGGATGAGGATGCATCAGGTTTTAGGCCCGTGTTTTGGGCCTGTCTCTGGGGATCCATGGCTGGGCAGGGAAAGGCTATGGGGAGCTGGAGACCAGCCCTGCTCTTCCAGACCTTTCTGTGGAACAGGGACCCTGAGAGAGCTGAAATTGGATCTTGCACTGTAGGCTGGTCAGGGACAGCAAGGGCTGGTGGTGCTCCCAGGGGCGTGACAATGGGATGCCTTCTTGCAAACTGATCCCAACTGATGCCTTCTTGCAAACTCACCACTTGCTTTGTTTGTCAGGAAGACTCATGCCATTGCCCCTGGAACACAGATGCCGTGGAGTGAAGCGTAACACCAAGGAATGAGGAGTAGATTATGAGGCTTGTTTCCTTGTATAGCAATTTTAAACCATTTTATTAATAGGATTTATTTTATATTAATTAGATAATTTGGACTGTGAATATTTGTGTATTGTAACTGTATTACTACTAATTAACTGTGTTGTATATTAGGTAGCATGCTAGGATTATAAACAGACTAAAAAAATCTTGGCTTCTTTGTTGCCGCTTTGCCAATAGCAAGATTTTGCACATAAACCCCTCTCCATCAGTCCTCCCCTTCTTCCCTGTTCTTCCTTTCATTTTTATTGTGATGCTCCAAAACTTTTCCCATCCCTTTATAAGTAAGTGCACTCATCAACACCCACTGACACAGTGATGGGTCAGAAACCTTTTTGTCCCTTCTAGTGGCAGTAAGATGACAGGCATTTGACCCCTCTGGTGCCAGGCGTCCAAAAAAACAGAGTTGTGTTTTTTGAGACTGACAGACCCTGACCTCGATATTCCCATCACTGGCATGTCATGATCGTGAGAGTTGCAGAGCTGACTCCCCCACATCTCACTATGAAGCCAGGCAGCACCAGGGCCTCTTCCTCCCTCCATGACCCTACACAAGATACACAAGGGGGTGATGAGGGGAAGGGGCACAGAGTGAGGAAAAGCCATCATGCCAGGCACATCAGCAGAAAGGTTCCCATGCAGCAGCTTAATATCATGGTCCATCCCCACCTCCGCACACAGCCACAAAGGGAAGTAGGAGAAACCTGAGCTGCCTTCCCTCCTGACCCTTCACATGGGTGCTTTTCAATGAGCTGAAGGAAGAAATTGAGCTTACACACGATGATAATCACCCTATTTGTTTACAGAAACATTTTCCCAAACCTTTTGTGGTTTCAGTTTTTAAAAGGGTAAGATTTTCAAGGCTGGGACTTGTCCTCATATATATGTGTATACAGTGCCTAGCACAGCCAGGGCTCCGTGCTGAGAAAAGTCTCTGTATCCTACCAAAACAGGCAAAATAGTAACAAAAATAATGTCAGTCCTTCCTCTTTACACAAGCCTGTGTTAAAAGAATAAGCAAGTACTTGGCCTAGAGAAGAATTTCTTCTTCCTCTGGAGTGGTGTCAGCCAGCAGAATTCACCACTCCAAAGGGCAGAGACACCCAGACTCCTGTTGAATATAAAAAAGGGGGGTTGAATGGTCTCAATCAGGCGATGCTTGTGGCTGGTGCAGCTGTATGGAGACAAAAGGAAAAGCTGAGAGGGACTGAAACTCTTATAATGTGACACGGATGACTGAACCCCTAGAATGAACAAAGGATTGAGAACACACTCGTGATACAGATATTTCTGGACTATAAGAAAAATAGTAAGAGAAGGAATTGAGTTAATCTCAAAGTAAAATACACAAACAGTTACTGGAAATAACTGAACAGGTCATCTGGAAAACTTCCTGGGGTGACCCTAAGAGCTTTCAGATTCACAACCATAAGACAGCAGTGCACGCCAAAAATGTACACAGCAAGGCATTGCTAACCTACCTGGTCTAACAGAAACCTACTTTAAGGGTCTGTAACCCACAAAGTATTTGTAGATTTGTGGAATCTGAAAAAAATATTGCAGGTTTACAACTGTTTTTTCCTTATATTTAAAACTTGTGGGGTGTATATTTTTTTGATGGAGGTAAGGAAAGTGAACCTTGGATGTCTGGAACATCCCTCCTTCTCAGGCTGAAAATAAAAGCAAAGCTAACACAAATGAGATGGTCAATGGGATTTCCACCCTAAAACCCCAAATCTCTTTTGAAAATACAAATGCTTTAAACGTTAAAAATGCTTTAAACTTCAGGTCCTTTTCTCTTTGTCTTTATTGCAAAGTTAAACATTCCTAATTTGTTTTGATAACAGTTGTACAAATTATTTTGCTCCCTTCTTTTTAAGCATTGTACAAGCTGCAGGAAATGGCAATAATTTTGTTGTAACACTGCTTCTACTGTTCCTTCAGAATAGAGGCTCCATGATACTTTAAAATCATGCTGTATCTGCATTAAAAAAGAAGCTCTCTTTCAAAGGTGTATTATATGCAGGCCATAGCCAAATGGAATAAGGCTAAAAATAAGCATATCTCAGATTTATTTTTGTTTCAAATCAACACAGACTTTTACAATGTTTTCTGTAAAAGAAAGTGCAGGTCCATCACAAAGGAGGGTGAGTAGGCAGGCACTGGTTTTGTACATGTACCTGCAGGAGAGGCTGCCCTCCCCTAGCAAGACACTGTGGCCAGCTTTGCATTTCTCTTTTGTTCTCTGCCTCCAAATTCTACCCTGCCCTCTGAAGAAAGTGAATTGCAACATGGAGGAGAGTGAGACACTGTGAAGATTTATTCAGGTGTAATTACAAAACACCCTGAGATCCCGAGATGAGAATTGTGATAAAACTGAATCCAAAGTCCACTGAACCCAAAAGGATTTTTTCAATTTATGGGACACTGCAGCAGGCCCATACATACTGCAGAATTACTACTGCAACAGATAAATCAGGATGCACCTAGTACTATGAAACTACAATTATTTTTCCTTTCATGAGACTTTGCTCTGTATTATTCCAAAGAGGTATTCTTGTTATCCTCATCTAAGTTATAGGCTGTTAAATTTTCAGCACAAAGACTACAACAAATGAAAACAAATCAGGAACAATGGCTTGAGCTTCCCTGTCTGTAAGAACAGGGCAAATAGCAAAGACTGCTTTTCAGTGCTGAGTTGAACATAACATATATAACATCTGACAGCAGCCCCAATCAAATCACTATAACACAGAGAGACAATACTCCCCCAGTGTCAAGCTCTGTGTGCTGAAAGCAATTTTCAATTAACTTTCCTCATTTAAAGGTGCTAATGCAGTTTTGAAGGAATCCAAAAGCCTAGTGGTAAGTGAAAAATTCTCTTGTGAGATTTTCCCAGGAAGAGCAGGGAGAGACAGTTTGATAGCTTATTTCTTTAGTGGAGAGACAAACAGACAGGTTACATTGCCCAGTCTTGTCAGCAGTCTCCCTTCACTCACAATCAAACACACACAACCAATTAGGTTGTCCTAACAGGGACACAGGAGTTTTCATGCAACTTCCCATGCGATTCCTTGAGGAGCTACTGGTCAAGAAAGTAGAAGGTTTTAAAGAAATTTTTGTGTTTATGGGTGAATCTTCTCAATACGGGGTTAACTCCTGTTGGACACTGACATGACCAGCACTGGCATATAATCCAGCATGTGGGCTGAGTGAATTTTCCCATTCACGTATCAAGCAGATACGAACTTCTCCAGTCAAGACTGTGGGCTGTTTTCTCCAGATAGCAGTTTGTTCAGCGCAGTGACTCTAGCTAATGGCCACTCATGGTCGAATTTAAGATTTGATGGACCTGATTCTTGTTTGCTCTGCTACAGCAGTGTAGTTTAACTATTTCATTTACTTACATGCATTATTTATTTATCTATTTATTTATTTATTTATTTATTTATTTATTTATTTATTTATTTACATTTACTTGAAAGCCCTGTAGAACTGCAAGAATGTAAAAGTGGCTTTAATATAAATGAGAACCGTAAAATTAGAGGTTCAGATAATAATAAAATTTAGCTCAGGTTGCTCAGGGATTCATACAGTTGAGTTTTTAGTATCTCCAATAAACGAAAATTCCACAACCTATCTGTGTCTGTGTCCCAACTTCATGGTGACTTTCTTTCCTTTCATTCACTTGGAATTTCCTATGTTCCAACCTGTGCCTAACACCTCATCTTTCCCTTGTGCACATCTGAGCTATGTCTGACCCTGTCTTCTCCACACACTTTTGTTAAGTAGTTACAGACAGCAATAAGATCTCTCCTAAACTTTCTTTTCTTAAGGCTGAAGAAATCCAGCTTTCTCAGACTCTCTTTGTACATCACATAAACCCAAATAAACCATCTTAATGACCTTCCACTAGATTCACTTCTGTTTGTCCATATTGCTCTTGTATTCAGGCACCCCAAACCAGACACACTGCTCTAGACATGGCTTCACAAGTACTACTGGGGAAGCAGAATCACTTCTTGTGATCTGTAGCTACCTTCTTGCTGTTACTGCCTAGTATGTTCTCAGCCTTCATTTCCCTGAGGCACACTGCTGATGCATGCTCAAACCTGGCTGTCTACCAGGACCCCCAAATCCTTTACGGCAAAGCTGCTCTCTGGCCCAGTCAGTCCCCAGCTTTGTCCCCTGTTCTATAGCCCTATTTCATGTTTGGTCATATTTTTCAAGCATTTGTACATTAAATTCAGATTGTACTGAATGTACATGTGTACATTAAATTCAGCTGTTGTTTTGCATTTTGCATTTGATTTTAAGCAATCTGCGGTGGGGTCGACGTGTGTCCATTGCTTCGGTCTAGCTGCTGTGTAACCCTGGTTTGAGAGCTTTTAAGCACTTTTACAAAATAATAAGAGTAATGTCTGCAAAATCTGGGAGTGAGTAAAAGAAAAATAACAAGCAAAAGAAAATACATGATACACTCTTGTTAATAATACATTATGATTATTTCTTATATGGGCTATTATTATTATTATTATAGTGACCCTATAATCCTAATAAAGAACCCAACAGTGTAACAAACCAGTTCATAAAAATCTTCAGGACCTAAAAGGATTCATATCAGTGTAAGCTGTTTTGGACTTGGGTTTCACAAACTATTGCATCCATTTAACTGTAACCCTTCCAGCTCTCCTGTCTTCTTTACTTAAAATACACATCCAAGACGTAGGTAACATATTGATGTAAAATGCAGATATGGTGAATTCACTTCCATGTCCAACCTATCTATCCCTCATCCATGAGCTGCTTTTTAAAGACCACCACACTGATTTGAGGGGCCTTCTTCCTGAACATTCCCACCAGACTACTCTCTCTTCAGATGCCAACAGCTTTATGACCCACACTTTCTTTTGCAGTTCAAAAATAAATCCCAAAGCTTGAAATCTCTTTTCTTTTTCAAATCACCAGATTTCTGAACTCTGATGGCTATGAAATCTGGCTTTCTATACATCTCTGTTCAACACAAAAGTTTATGTTGACAAGTTAGGGTATGTTGCTGGATTGCATAATTGTAATGTAGGACTTCTGTGCAGAGGCATGGTACTGTTATTGTCTTTTTGTGGAATATGAAAGAATTAAATGCATAGTTTAGAATGAGCTTGATTCTCTGGGTATGAATAAAATTCTTTTGCTGCCTGACATAGGAACAGAGTATTGTTCAAAGCATGTTTATCCTAGTGAAAATATATTAATTTTTCTGAGTAACAGCAATAACTGAAAGAAGGTCTCCGTAGTAATAGGTACATTTTTCAACAGAAAGGCTTTTCTTTTACCAATATCTTTTCATGAAGTTTTATTTTCATTCTAGGAAGATTTCATTGCTGCTATTAAGACTTTATGGGCTAAGGTTAGAGTAAAGTGAGAGAATCCAGTTAATTGATGGCAAGATTGAAGTTTTTGACTGTGGATGTCACAATACATTGGAAATAAGGCTCATGGTCCCCCATCATCATTTGTCAGCACGTGATTTGTTATGTTTTTTATCTTCATTGATATATTTAATTGAGTTTACAATGTTATATTGACCTTATCCTTGTTCTAGTCATCCATTTCTATCCTTAAGATATTAAGGATATTAAATCCTGAGAGTTATTGCAGTAGACCTTTCTCTTCAGTGGATTTATTATTTTATGCTAGAGGAATGTGATTTGTAATGACCTGCATTTTAAATTATTTCTCACTTGTAGGCAGTTTTGACCATACAGTAATACAAATGAGGTACAGGTCTTCTTCTGGGTCCCAGGAGGAGAGCAATAAACTTTAACAGGTAACTACTTATAGTATTAATGTTTGCATTAACTTAAATTGTTGGAATATGCCAGAGAAATTGCACTTGATTTCTCATTAAATTGCCTAAATTTTAGTATGCTTTATTTCACCTTGTGGGGCTCATTCTTGGGTTTGGGTCTGTTTTGTTTTGTTTGGAGCTCTGTATTGATATTTGGAAACAGAAAAAGTTGGCTCTTGGGTATGTTTTTATAGGTCATGATGGGGTAATTTAGAATTGCCTTTTCTACCACTGAGTCATCTTTTGGACTTATATGAAAATCCGCAGATATCTTCTTCTTTCTACCAACAGCCAACACTTTGTTTGCCCAAGGGTTGTTTTAGCATCCTGTGGATTCCAGGCCTGTGTTGTCACAGCTGCATTTATTACAGCAGGAAGTTTGTAATAAAGTTAGAGATATAAAACAGAAAATAATTTATTCAGCCTTACAAAGTTATAAAGCCAGAAAGTATTGAGCTTCTAAACTGAAATATCATCTGTACTTCTAGGGCATTAAAAGCACACAGCAGTGCAGTGTAGAGGAATTTGGACACTGATCAGTCCAGAAGATGCTCTCATATACAGAAGCTCAGCTGTTTTGTATTTGTCAAAGCCATGTTCTTCACTTCCAATATTATATAGATACTGTATAGTTGCTCGTATGGCCACTATACTGAGGCTTGTGTAGTTGCCTGTCATATCTATTTTAGCATTACAGCTTCTGGATGGGAGATTTCCAGTCTCTTTAAGTGCTTTTTGGGCATCTTTAAACAAGTGGATCAGAGTGAGAGCAGTACCTCCGCAGCAGAGTCCTTTCAGCATCAGAAGGTTTTCCTGACTGCTTACATACTACCCTGTGAAGCAGGGAGCCCTGATAATATGATACAAAAGCAAGAAACACAGACACTAGTATTATGCACTCACAAATCAAGATTTACTTTTCCATTTTAGAAATTATGGACATATTTCAGTGATACTGCTCTTTCCAATTGGTTCTTTATGGAACTTTATATGCACAGAAGGGACATTCTTATTAGCTATCAGTGGGTATCAGTATATAGATATTGCTCACTAGATCAGTTTCTCAAAGATATGAACATTTAAACCCAAGCTCACTCAAGACCACAGCCCAGACCGTAACCCTCACAGCACTGAGGATGAAGTGGCCAAAATAGTAAAGATGTAACTAGTAAGTTCAGAACCTTTGTGTTTTGCAATTGTCTGGTACATTGGAAATTCCCAGTTAATTTTGAAAACCTCCTAATGTATAGTCAATATTTGAGTCCTACATAAGACAGGGAAGAAAATTTCTGTAGCTGCAAAAGGACAGACAAGACATCGTAGGTCGGAAACAAAACAAAACCCAGCGCTCTCCTACAACTGCCACCACCATCTTCTACCCAATTCTGGAACAACATGGCTATTTAGAGGAACAAATCTTTACGCATCCTTGACCTTAGTCATTACCACTTTGGGATCTGTAGTAGTTCCTCCTTATCAATTTAGTACAGCTTAACCCCTGTGTCCCCAGACAGACCTTCAGCTCTCGCTGAGTACAGCAGTTAGGCATCTGGAGAATAGGCAGCTTAATGATAGGATGGGGTGAGGGGGCATCTTCCTAGGGTCTGAACAGTTGTAAATGTTAAAAAAAGAAGGAAGAGAAATAAACAGAAGACATGAACACCTGATATTGCAGAAAGGCCTATTTGTTTTTAATACACCAGAAAAACAGCTGAATTACTGAACAGCCATGTGAAAAATATGAAGTTAGCTTGCAGAGCTGACCTTGGCAACAAAGCAACAGACGCCTGAGACATGATATCAGTTTTGCATCCAATTTCTGTGAGTTTGAAACCAAAACAAAAAGAATGTTAGAAGAAAGCTGTCCTTTTCCCTTTCATTTGCAAGGATTTGAAACAGACCCCTGTTGACACAAAACATATATCCTTACCAACATTAGAATCGTTCACACATTTTTGCAACAGTATCGATTATCCTCGACCATGTTGCATGTGAAACAGAACAGTCTCCAAAATAAAATCACAAATCCAGTCTAGAAATACCTTAGACCATATTATTTAAACTGAATTGTTCAAAGTCTAAAAAGTTTATTGAAAAATAAGGATCTCAACAAAAATATTAAAACTTCATTTAAACACATTTTGAAACAAGAAAAAATGTTTCAGAATATCAAAAATAGCTTATATAGGTAAGGTATGGCTCTGTTCTCTTGGCTAGACAAAAATCAAATTGATTTGCAACAAATGTAAGTTTAAAAAAATTGAAAAAATTAAACAAAACCTATTTTGTTCTCATATAATACCTTACAGTGCTTTATAAATATAATTTAACTACATTTCAAACTTAATGAGACAGCAATTATCTGCCCCACTCCATTGTGAGAAATAGAAAGACAGATAACACACATCCCTTAAATATTTATTACCTCTATAAAAATAAATGAAAAGACCATATACAAAATTCATATCTGGTCTGGTGTCTATATTTCAGACATATATATTTCATATATATGACAAATTTGGGTGTTAAATTCTACCATTAACTTGTAACATCCTTTGCCAAAACACAGTATAAATATCAATAACACAATATAAATATCAATATATATTGCCATTTTCCTAGTAGTTTCTGTTTCAACACAGGACAGCCATTCATGAGACATAGTAAAACTTAACCTGATGTAGCCCAAGCTGGTGGTTCCCAAACAGTGTGTAATCTATCAGAAACAGGCAGAGGCGTTTGATACCAAATTCCAAAGAGATAAGGTTGAAACAGAAGCTTATACATAAGAACAATACTTTTAGTTGCAGAATAGGAAGTTGGAGGTTCAAAGTGACCTTACAGCATGCTGTGATGCTCTGGCATGGGCGGCACGCTCCACCAGAACATCTCACAGCAGGTGGACCAAACACACTGAGCTCAGGGTGGAGAAGGTACAGAAGAACAGACATTTGTAGGCATGCTGATACTGCCTTTGTAGTTCTTTTCAAATATTATTTATTTTACAATATCAGTTTAGTATGGGATGTTCCAGGAAACTGATGTCCTTAATTTAACCACAAAATAGAAAAAGAATGGACACAATCTGCCTGAAGTGAGGGAAATGTGTCAAAGAGATAGAGATTTCTCCTTCTATATGCACTGAATTGCTGAGAAACTACCAGCTAGTATGCTAATTATGCATTAACTGGAATTTGCACACTGGATAAGCATCCACACCATTTGAACCATTTTATTGATAACTTTATTCCTTATATAAAGATAAATCTACAGGCTTCAAAAATCAGGCTCCCCTTCTGATAAACATTCAATATACGTTCTCACTCCTATTATTTTCCTTCGTGAAGTGTTCTGCTACAAGAGAAAAGATGACAGAATCTGTAAAAATCTGTTTATAGTCAAATAGATGAAAACCTAAAGAATCTAATTTTGCAGATGCTATATGAGGCAGGGAGAGAATGTGATTTGACAAATTACACAGAAAACACAAGAAAAAGGTGAAAATAAACTGCAATTCTGCTGACATCTAGTTGAGTCTATGCAGCCTTCCATGGCTGATGACAGCCAGGTTTGTACTGGTAGCAGATAACAAAAGCTGCTGCCCACTAAGAAATTAGCAGAAGTTGTGAGTTTCTGTCATCATAAATTCAGAATGGCTAATGCATTTGTTATTATTAATGTTATTTGTGTCATCGTGGCTCTCAGAGAATAAAAATCCCATGACACTGAGATCATGGGAAAGATTGAAAATAACTCCCTTCACAAGTGAATCACAAAACTGGAATCTTTGAAATGTCTTTGAGGGTAGATAATTTTTATATTTAAATTATAAAAAGTTTTCTCAGAGAAATAGAATAGAATCTTTGGCAAAATTGTTAGGTGTAAACATTGCTGTGAAATATTAAATCAAGATATTTTAGTTCCCCTGTAACTTTTAGATTGTAAGGTGCACTTGGGCTCATATTTTATTTTTATTCTCTGTGAGGCCTAATAACTTTATAAAAGTGAAGTTTGAGCTTCTTCAGGATTTGAAGTACCAAGCAAAACCATGAAATACTGAAAGTCTGAAAATAAAGTTGCAACTATCAGTAGTGTTATTTCATCATTGCTAGCCAAATAGGAGGGTGGGTGTGAAAGCAAGCACCATTGGAAAACAAAAGCAGTCTTTGCTTCCTCTGTTAAACTATCATACAAATATCAACAGGCAGAGTTCTCTTGGCCTACTACAAGGCAGACAAATAAATACAAAATAAATGCAACAAGAGTTGTGAGGTTGGTTGTTGGTTGGTTTTGCTTAACACTTCCCCTTTTTTCCCCCCTACTTACTAAAAAAATGCAGAAAACTGTAGGCTGCCATATAGAACAGGTGATCTTCAAGATGGTACTGATTCCTAGCACTGCCTCACCACCTTGAACACAGATGATTGCTTATAAAGAAAAGATAAATCTAGTTTTCTGCAAGAGTCCCTTCACACAATGGAGGGTGCTCTATTGCAAATGTAAATCTTGCATCAAACCTTGCTTGAGCAATCTCAGCATGAACCAGCAGCTGCAGGGGATTATCTCCATCAGGGTACCTGGAAAGGCAGAAGAGGCTATTTCTGAAAAGAGTTGAATACGTAACATAAATCCTTCTCTGTTAGGAAAGATCTACTTTATAATTTGAATCAACTCAGTTCTAGTGGAAAAAAGTCTTTTGCAAGAAAGGTCTGAAGGTATATCTAAAATTGTTCAAATCTAGGAACTAACAGCATCTCTTTCCAAATGGTAAACTCCAAAGTCAGAGTCCAGGATGTCATAAGGATCCCAAAATGAGTAGCACAATTTTTTTTTTTTAATTGTGCAACGACTTTCCAATGATTGTAGGTTTGTTCAGTCTAGATTGTAAATAAATCTCATTAATCTTAGTGTTTCTGATGCAAAATAAATTACCCTGTACCATAAAGACGAGAGGAATGTTCTACAGGGTAACTTTGGAAGGGATATGAGGAGTGGTTTTATGGTTCAGGACTTCTGAGTCTGTGAACACCTTGAGGAGTTTAGTCAGTAGTGAAGACCCTTTGCCAAACCTATCTGTCTTCACCCCTAGGAAACTTTGTTCTGGATTCTCTGAGGTGCTTTTCTGAGAAGGATGCAGCTCTGTAGCTATAGTGCAGATAGCCATGCCCTGCTAATACGAATAGATTAAAACTCGGTGATGGCTTTGAAAATTAGGAACTAACTACTAACTGGCAGTCAGAGTAGACCTGAAGCTAACAAAGATCAGTGCAGAGGAACGATATAGAATAGCAGCAGCTCTCAACCCCCCTGAAAATTAGACAGCTGCATTCTTCAGCAGCAAAAGCCCAGGTGTTGTCTTTACCTTTGGACAACCTCTGTAACTGATGGGCTAATGTAGTCAGGATGTTTTATGATAGGATACAGGGAAATGGGATCAAGCTTAAGGACGAGTTTTTACCATGCTGTCTATGAGATAATGAATAGGCTGATATTCCTAATCACATTAACATCTGGATGGAGGAAAATATATTCTAACTATGTAGGTCAGCTCTGAGAAGCAGCTACTGTTATTTTGGCATGGCACACTGTTAATCTGAGTAACTGGTTCCTCATTCAAGAATTAAATACTGTGGATTTTGATGCTGAATTCTTCTGTGGAAAACTATGTATCCAAACAATGATGTATGGTTGATATCACTCCATTTTCCCACGTGGTATTGTATATCTACTGAAGCAGGATGTCTGTCCAGGCCAACCTGGCAGAAGAGGACTTCTTGGTTCTTACTGATCTCACAATGCTTTTGATAGGCAATGACTGACTCCCGTGTAGTACTGAGTGGCCAAATTGTAAATTTTTATTGTTCCACTTTGTGGTGTAAACAGGTTTCTGCATTGATGGTCAGACATGCCATCAAAATGCAGAACATTCACACACAGTTTCTATCCAGTGCCACAAGAAAGTCTTTCCCTTTCTTTGCATCATTGCTGGTCTCTCTCTATTTCTTGCTAATATTTAGTTAATCCAGCAGCAGGAACATTTGCAAACCTTACTGTCTTTTAACAATGATCTTTGTCTTAAAGTAAGAGGATGAAATAGTGCAATAAACTGGAAGGCTTCCAGTATCCATTGCCATCCTGATGCTCCTACTGCTTTCATGAAATTCATGGTGGTCTTGTTTCTCTGAAGGAAGCTTATATTTTCCACTAAAAGCTATACACTTCTTCAGCAGTCAGAAGACATGCCAGGCTCGTTTTGTAGATTGTCACATTTTGGAACCCGAATGCGAGAGGTTCATGTATGTATAAAACTAACTCAGAGAGGTGGGAATCCTCTTCTCCCTGGGAGTGCCACTCCTACTTGGCTGATATTGCCTGTGAAATAGTATAGTCATCCCAGATATCACTGCTGTGCTTGGATTACATGGTTCGTAGAACAGGATAAAAAGCAAAGAGATCTGCTGAAGTTAGAAGCGGCACTAGGTGACCTAGCTTTACAAAAAAAATGTTATTTGAAATAAAGACGCTGTGTGTCTTCTATTTCTTCTAACAAAAGGAAAAAGCTGGACACAAAGTGAAACTTCAGGCCATGGTGGTATAAATCTACTATAACTTCTTATCGTAGAACCATAGAATCATAGAACAGTTTGGGTTGGAAGGGACCTTTAAAGGTCATCTAGTCCAACACCCCCTGCAATGAGCAGGGACATCTTCAACTAGATCAGGTTGCTCAGAGCCCCGTTCAACCTGGCCTTACATTTTTCCAAGGATGAGGCATCAACCACCTCTCTGGGCAACCTGTTCCAGTGTTTCACCACCTTCATCGTAAAAAATTTCTTCCATATATCTAGTCTGAGACTACCTGCTTTTAGTTTAAAATCATTACTCCTTGTCCTATCAGAACAGGCCCTACTAAAATACCTGACCCCAATTCTTCAATTGTGTTAATGCTGTTTGCATCAACTATCGATTCAGCTACCATACATCTTCTCTTTAGTGTGTCACTATGCTGCTCTGTAATTATTTCCATATGTATACATTTACCAGATGAGATTCTCAGGCTTCTGGAAGAAAAGATCTCTAGTTTCTGCAAAAAAGGGTCTGTAGAGAAGATGGTATATATTCTGATGGTGACTTCTTGCAACTGCAAAAGAAAACAAAACCAAAAATCAAAACAAACTTCAGGTATATTTAGACAGGGAGTCTTCTTACATATTTAAGCAAAATGATAAATCAGTAAGTTTGTTTTCTGCTTTTAATGTACCATATTTTCTTCAATTAATTAAGTTTTACGTAGTGTTTAAGTTTACCTAAGAGAGATTGTGGAAAAAGAAGCGCCCAATCCACTTTCACTAAAATCATTGTACAAAGACCCACTGGCTTGACTGGAAACAAGTTTCAGTTATCACTAGAAATACAAAGGCTTCATTTTTTAGTCACCGGTTCCATAACCATATCCAACCTTATTGAAAAAGACCCATATTTGTTTTACAAGTTGTTTAAAAATCTGGAATATCAAACATTTTCCAAATTATTTTGAATTATTTTAATTCAGGGGCTAGAAAACACAACTGTCAGGATCAGCTACTTGCCTTTTGGGAAGAAGATAACACACATGGAATTTCTGTAGAGGGGTAATAGTGGAGAAACTTCCTTCAATCCTGAACTGAAGATAGTATAATATAAGCTCATTGGTGTAGATCAATGCATTTGTGATTAAATGACAAATATTACTGTCATCTCTCTACTCACAGCAGGTATGAGAACAGCAAAAGCAGTGACTGCAGGACTCCACATTCCCTGCAGTGCCCTAGCCATGACTTTGGTTCTGGTCCTTTGCCTTCATGTCTTAACTCTCAGATGAGACTGCCCACAAAGCACATAGCTCAAATTACTTTTAATCAGCAGACATCTTAGGGAGGTGGCCAAAAACCCCTGTCTGACTCACTAAATAAATGCCACCCAATTGCCAAATGATAAGGTGTAATCTCTACTAACTGTCCATTCTTCTAGTCCCCTCTAGAGCATGGTATATATTAGGTTGACAACAAAGAATGAAGTTAACAAGCCCATTTGCTTACTACTTGAAGTTGATGAAAGATGCTTCTGGCAAGTTTTTGGAGGGTGCTTTAGAACCCCTCTCTTACAGATGCCTTTGTTAATTTCCAACTGTCTAGTGCAAGACATAACACCATGTGAAATGCAAAACAAATAGCAGAGAAGGATGGACTTGACAGAAGACAAAATTTGACTCTTCCTGGTTAACTCTTTGGGAGTGTGCCTATATTGATAGTTCAGGTAAAGCTGTTTTTAAAATAAGAGATTAAGTGGGTAATAAACACACTACTGGGAAAGACACTGAATTACATCACTGAATTATGTTTTTTTTTTTGTATGATAATGCAGAAATTATGAAGAAAAGTAGGCAAACAACATTTGTTTTAAACGGTGCTTTGAGACTACACTGTATATGAAAATATCAAAGGAACATCACAAATGTCACTGAGGACATACCATTATATTACATGATTTGTAATACAAGAAGCTGACCTCATCCTCCAAAGAAGATGAATTTTATTGACTCCTACTGACTGTAGTAATAGTTGGTACCCAGCAGTGGTGCAAATCAGTCGAAATCTGACCTAGGTCACAGTATAAGGTAAAACCAAGAGAAAATAGCATTCGCATCTCTAGTCTTAACTACAGTGTTATTCTTGCAGAGTACTAAATAAGGAGTCTGCAAACTTCTTCAGGATTACTAACAGTGGCTGCCAATGACAGTGCCAGCTCTCATTTCATTTTGCATTCCCGTACCACAAATGCATGTCCCACACTTCAGGAACTTCTACACTATACTTGCAGCAAAACATGGGCTGAAATTCACTTTCCCCATCTTGCCCATAATAGTTAGAAAAACCTGCTGTTTGACCACAGAAAATTTTCCACTGATGATTGATTCCTAGGTCTGTTTGGCTGATTATAATTCCCCAACCTACCCTTATATGATTCACACCCATACATCTGCTCTAGCTTCAGCATATAATTGTTATTCCAGACAGCCCAGTATTTATTCAAACAAGGGTGTTCTTGTGTATTTCTTCTTTTTTAGCTTCTCTTTAAAGAAGTAAATTGGTTACAATACATTACATTGTATGTGCGTGTTTGTGTGTGAGAATAAAAACTAGTTTTATTGTCCTCTCAAAGGCAGCAGCTGATTACTCAGACAGAATAAATAAAAGAAGTATGTTAAATGGAGCACTGTACATTTACATTAGAGACAGGACATGCCAGCATTATCTAAAATACTGTGTCTAGTTAAAACAGATGATGATTTCTGTTATTTTGCAACGTTCTTTTACATATTGTAAAACAAATAGTTACTCTCCTGCAGATCTGTTGCTACAGTACAAAAAATCTGGGCTGTGACTCTGTGATGCTGCAACTTTGACTCCCATGTTATCATTTTGTCCTGGGAGAAGCAGAAAAGATGCTTGTGGAAAAAGCAAGTTGGTACTGCTTGGATTATCTTCATAAAAGAAGCTGAAATGAGTTTAAAAACATTTGTGCTCTGCCAGAGTCAGCTGATTTGGTTCTCAGGAGTTTGTGTGAACTGTTGTTTCAAGGGTTTTTTCTGGCTCATGCATATGTTAGGACTTTGGGAGAGTTCAATGAACCCAGATCTCAAAGCAAAAATATTTTATCTACTAGTGAAGACATTTTTTAAAAGCTAAATTTAGTTTTCTGGAAAATATTTAAAAAGTAATTTTAGAAGTGTTTAACTTGTTTTGTGAAAATGATCCATATATAGACTTGAAAGTCTAGGATTGGCAGTTTGGCTTTTGGTTTTAGGCCTTACACAAGTAGGGATCTACCTGTAAAAAATTTTGTAACTACAAGCTTACTGCCAAGTCATGTGCTAACTGGATGTGGAATTTGAGCTATTTTCAGTAACATCTATTGAGATAAAGCATACCATTGTTGGGTTTTGTTCCTACAAGTATAAAGATTCTCATGAAATTAATTAATATAGGTTTTAATCCTAAAACCTTTGTGCTTCCTACCACTGTTTTCCATGGTACTTGGAGTCAGATCTTATGAAGTCAGGTACTTGGAGTCAGAGTTTATGAAAGTAGTATGTTTGTTTTTATCTACTCATTCACATTATAGCTCCGAACAAACATCCAGTAACTATGTTTCCCCTCAAACTCACATCCCTTCAAGTAGTTCAATTCTGAGTTTCTCAAATGGAATCAATACAGCAGCTGGCACTCCTGAGACCAAGAGCCTCATACACAGTGAATTGAAAACTTGCACAGAAAGCCACAAAAGCAGCTTTCATCTGGAGTCTTCTGCATTGTCATCAAGTTCTGTGGTGGGAAACAGGTGAAGGGAATACATAAATTTATTTAGCAAAACATTTGTAAAGCAATAAAGAATGTCCAGCAAACTAGCTGTGGCTTTAATGGAGAAGCTGGTAAGAGGCAGAAGAGACAGGTAACAGAAAAAGCAGAGGTATCAAAGCCTACTTAGGAGACACAGGTCAAAAGCCTGAAGGCCTTCAGGAGGTTAGGGTTTACTTCAGTTATCACAGTGAACAAAATATTTCATTTCCAGGCAATCAGTTCACACTCAGCTACA
Source organism: Athene cunicularia (assembly GCF_003259725.1). NCBI lineage: Eukaryota > Metazoa > Chordata > Aves > Strigiformes > Strigidae > Athene > Athene cunicularia. The sequence goes on along the minus strand of NW_020799092.1, from coordinate 10,211,859 downwards.
GTCAGCATTGCCTATAAGTGCTGGTGATCTGGCAGATAAGATGCTGATCTGACAGTTATTTAATGGAGTATGTAGGATAAATCCATTTTTCAGTGGAATGAAATGAATGTACTAATACATAACTTTGTAATTTTCCAGCAATGTATTCTAATTCTCACAGGAGTAAGGAAGGTTGTTCAGATGATAGGATTAAACTGTCTGGCCTCTCAAGTCAAGTGATGCTGTCAACAAGAGAGCTTTCTGATACTTTTTTTTTTTTTTTTTTTTTTTTTTTTTTAGATGACAAGCTAACTGATAGCCTGTTTTGGTCTTTCAAGTTGGCACAGATTTGATTAATGATCCACAGATGGGAATCTCTGTAGATCTTGCCAACTGTAGTAACAGTGCATTCCCAGATGCTGGGCAGATTTGTAATACTTTTTTTTTTTTTGGCTGATACACTACAATGTAACATGATAAGTTAAATTACTCATATTATTCCTGCAGGTTACCAGTATTAGCTTCCAAATTCTGCTCCCATTTCTTCACATATGGTATTTGTTCAGTGCCTTGAATAAGTGAGATACTAGATGCATATTATTGGTTATAATAGGTTATTTACATTAATTATTTTTAGTGTTGTTTTAATATTAATGTAAATAGACTAGCTGAAGTCCCCAGATATGCTAGTGTTATATGGGGTTTTGTCTGTAATCTGTTTGCAGCTGCCAACTTTTAGGTGGTCACAATGTTCAAGGGATTTGCAGGAGCTGTAGAGTGTTACTAGTTCTGTAAAATGACAATTTTGTCTGCCAGAAAAATTCTTTCCCGAAAATTCTGCACTTGATAATATTCCTACAGTGGCCCTCTGTACATTACTCAGCCAAGAGTGCCCCAGCTGTCTCAGGGAATGTCTCTGAAATGCCTGAATAGACTGCTTCCTTTGGATTTACTGCCCCCACAAAGATCGGGCAATCTAAGTCTGTAAAACACAAGGACAAAAACTGAGGTAAAGGATTAGGCATAAAACCAGGGTGGAGAAATGACAAATAGAACAACTAGAGAATGCAATTCTAACTGACACATAAATGGATACCTCTGTTTGCTCCAGTACTCTCACAATGAGTTCCTATGATACCCTCTGGTGTTCAGAGCCAAGTACTCAGTTTCCATAGAAATAGAGTACTTTCCAGATAAAGCCTAAGATTAACTACTTAATGATTTTTCCTTATATGGTCCTATACTTATGGCTTTAGAGTTCGGCTCTTTTGTTAAACTTTAAAGGCTCTTGATGGGTTTGAAGGGATATAGCTATCTTGGGAACTTGCAATTTCTTCCTGATTCACACCCAGTCAGATGATGAAACTGTAGCTGTATAAACAGAGATGATGTTTTCACCTGGAATCAAGTGGTACAGGTGTCTAAAGATTATTTCTTCTATTTTTACCCAGCTTGACAGCCAGCCTAAATAAACTGCTCTTTCATACAAAGCTATTCATATATCCACATTAAATGTTATATAAAACCTGGGTCACACCAACATTCACATGCAAATAAAATTCTTGCTTTTAGTATCTTGTAGAGATTACACATGATCTGTTACTAGTACAGGCTAGCTTGGACATGACTGTGAGATGAACTAATTTCTCCCTCTAGCTTGTCAAGCTGTTCCTGTATGACCATCAAGAAACAAAAAGAAAGAAACAATAATTACACTTTCTGGAGTCCTAGTCTGTATTTTGCATGACAGAATTACATGATGTAAACGGAGTTAAATCCAGCTGGCGGCCGGTCACGAGTGGTGTCCCCCAGGGCTCGGTTTTGGGGCCACTCCTGTTTAACATCTTTATTGATGATCTAGACGAGGGGATCGAGTGCACCCTCAGTCAGTTTGCAGATGACACCCAGTTGGGTGGGAGTGTTGATCTGCTCGAGGGTAGGGAGGCTCTGCAGAGAGACCTGGACAGGCTGGAGCCATGGGCTGAGCCCAACTGGAGGAGTTTCCATAAGGCCAAATGCCGGGGGCTGCCCTTGGGCCACAACAACCCCCAGCAGCGCTACAGGCTTGGGGAGGAGTGGCTGGAGAGCTGCCAGTCAGAGAGGGACCTGGGGGTGCTGATTGACAGCCGGCTGAACAGGAGCCAGCAGTGTGCCCAGGGGGCCAAGAAGGCCAATGGCATCCTGGCTTGTGTCAGCAATAGCGTGGCCAGCAGGGACAGGGAAGGGATCTGAGCCCTGTACTCGGCACTGGTGAGGCTGCACCTCGATTCCTGTGTTCAGTTTTGGGCCCCTCACTACAAAAAGGACATTGAGTGACTCGAGCGTGTCCAGAGAAGGGCAACAAAGCTGGTGCAGGGTCTGGAGCACAGGTCGTACGGGGAGCAGCTGAGGGAACTGGGGGTGTTTAGTCTGGAGAAGAGGAGGCTGAGGGGAGACCTCATCGCCCTCTACAGCTCCCTGAAAGGAGGGTGCAGAGAGCTGGGGATGAGCCTCTTTAACCAAGGAACAAGCGATAGGACAAGAGGAAATGGCCTCAAGTTAAGCCAGGGAAGGTTTAGACTAGATGTGAGGAAGTATTTCTTTCCAGAAGGGGTTGTTAGGTGTTGGAATGGGCTGCCCAGGGAGGTGGAGTCCCCATCCCTGGAGGTGTTTGAGTAGGGTCGATTTAGAGCTTAAGGATATGTTGTAGGTGGGAACTGTGCTAGGCGAACGGTTGGACTAGATGATCTCCAGGGTCCTTTCTAACCTAGATGATTCTGTGATTCTGTGATGTGCAAATCTCACAGAAACCCAATTATCAAGTATCTTCATTGGACTAATGAATTTCCAGATATTTCTATAAGCCTCACAAGCAAAGTTCTATTCACAATTAATGATGGTACTTCCTATCTTTTTGACTCACTCCACACATATTTTCAGTTTCTTGGAGTTATATAATTGTTATGCATTTTGGGACAATAATCTTTGTTTCCTGAAATCTCAATAAAATGGAAACCTTTGCAAATCACCCTGTCATGTTTCATACTTTCGAAAGCACAGTCACTGTCTTCTACCATGAGTGCTATTAATTTATTTCAAAGTTTGATCCTGGCAAAAAATCAAAACCCCACAACTGTAGTTACTCCAAGCATAATACCATGTGCCAGACTAATCCATGATCTAATACTGATGACAGTGGATTCAGTCCAGAGACTAATGTAACCTAAAGTTGTTTTGAAATGTAACATACTCTCAAATCTCAGAAAAGCAATGGTATTTGTTTAAAAGTTGGGGGGGTTATGCCCTTAGGGTGGAGATAATCATATGAATTGCTGTCTGTGCAAAGAAATTGTACTGTAACTTTTCTAAATAACACAAATATATGTCACGCATGACTAGTCTCTCTTACCTTTTTCTTGTTATCCTCCATTTTCAACTTCACCTCTTTTTCTGGTGTATCCTAAAAGGGAAAGACAGTCTACTACATAGTATTTTCCATTAAAAAAAAAAAAAAAAAAGTTTCTACTTGTAAAAATCTGGTTTATTGTACAAGTAGTAGCAGAACAACATTTCTGTGTTCTAGTTCTCTGAAATGCAAAACTTGCTCTGATAAACCAGAAAATGTCCTGTTGCCTGGTGAAGAGAGGCTTACAGTCAATTCACAAGCTAAGCTTGATTTATCAGAGATTAGAGCATTTTACATCCTGGCCCTGTACCACTAATATTAATGGTATAACAACTGGAGTTGCAAGTGGCTGCTAAAAACCAGAATCTGAATAAAATCTGCATGGTTGTTCAAAAAGTTATTATAAAAGGCTTATTAACAAGCCTGACTGATATTACCCTGTTTAGCTGCTTTTTTTTTTTTTTTTTTTTCCCCAAATTGTTGAATTCAGCAAAGCTTATACCTCTGAAAACAAGGAAAAAAAATTATAGTGCATGCTGACATAAATTTAATTCTGCATCGGCTGCCCTGTAGAGATCTTGATAGCTGCCATGGATTATATAATAAATAAATTTCACTGTATTCTTAGAACTTGGTCTAGCTCTTTTCATTGCTGGGAGCATTTGCTGTGCTAGCTTGACATTACTGCAATGCAAGGAAGTCACTGAAGGAGTATGACTGATCTTCTCCCTGCCACATCTGGTTGTGTGACTAAAGGAAGCAGATGTATGAGTCTTCTGAATGATCCAATTTGATACTGAGTTATAGCAATCCTGCATCAGTCAACATGATATCTCTGATATATAGGATCAATAATGCATAGGAAGCATATGTTAGATGACATCCTGTGCATGAAGGTGAAGGACTTGTAAAATTTAGCAGTGGAGCAGGATGTGCTTCTCAGGAATCAGGTCAATGATTACATAAATTATGTATAGGTGACTCCTGTCGGTCCTTTAAGACATAATGTTTTGCCTTAAGCAAGATGACAATTTTAGAAGCTATTCTGACTCATCTTCAAAGGCTGAGAGCAAATAGGTGTGAAGGCATAAGAAATCATCATTCAAAGGAAACAGGAAAGGAAATAAAATCACATAGGCTGAAACAAAACTCCAGAGTTAGCCTCATCCAACCTCTATTTAAAGGAAGTACAATGTAGCTCAGGTTGCTTAGGGACTTGTATGGTCAAGATCTAAGTATCTTCAAGACAGGAGGTTCCACCAAATCTCTGGGCATCTCTTCCAGCATTTGACCACTGTTGTGGTGATTTTTTTTTTTTTTCTTACATTTACTTGGAATTTTCCATATTCCAGCTTGTGTCCATTGCTTCTCATCCTTCCTCTGTACACCTCTGAGAATAGTTTACCTCTGTCTTCTTTATATATTTTTATAGGTAGTTTTACATAACAGTGAGGTCCCCCACCTTTTTTTATCTTCATATGCCTGAATGAACACAGTACCTGAAGTGCAGGACTTCTCACTCACCTTTGCTGAACTTCGTGAGGTTCCCTTCAGCCCATTTCTCCAGCCTTCAACAGTCCTGTTCTTCCCCTTGGGATCCCTCATGTGGGATCATTTGCAAACTCACTGAAAGTGCACTCTAACCCATCATCCAGATTGTTAACAAAGACAGTATGTGTTACTGGCCACAGCAATGACTATTGAGGAATGACGATGGTAACCAGCTGCCAGCTCAACTTGTACCACCGATCACAATCCCTTGATCCCAACACTCCAGCTGGTTTTCCACCCTCCTATCCACTTACTCAGTTTTAATAATTTTGACTCTAAGGATACTATAAGAGGCCATATCAAATGCCTTGCTAAAGTCAAGATACGTAACATCCATCGCTCTCCCCCCATCCACACAGCCAGCTATCTCATTATAGGAGGTAATATGGTTGGTCAGGCATAATTTGTCATAGGTCTAGAAGTGGCTCTGCAGCCTTCACAGGAACACAGATGAGGCTGACTGGCCTGCAATTCCCTGGATACTTCTCTTGTTGTTCTTGAAGATGAGTGTGCTTCTCTTTTTCCAGTTACAAAGAACCCATCCCAATCCCCATGACTTCTAAAGGTGATAGAGAGCAGATTTGCAATGGCACTGACTTGCTCCCTTGGCATTTGGAAGGGTTCTGTCTGGTCCATGGACTTGTATATGTCCAATCAGCTTAAGTATGCATAGGATAGTTGGACTAAGTCTATCTGCTATGGTTGATTTTCAGAGGCTGATGTTTGAATTACTTTAGCCTTTTTAGAACAGTAAATATAAAAATCTTTCACTGTGAATAGCATCTTCCAAGTGAAAATATCAAAGCAGCCTACAGTTATGAATTAACTTTGCTAAAACTTATTCCTGAAAATTTGCATTACTGTTTCTTACAGCACAGTAAGCTGAGAGAGAGGTATTACTGATGTGATGATACTTAGAGAATAAGAATTTTGATAAACTGTTTTCTGGAAAGCAAGTGAACTGCCAGGCAATTTTTATTCTCCTTTAGCAAAGCTTTTACAATTGGATTCATTTTTATTATGAATTGAAATTCTTTTTGCAGAGATAAATACTTACTTAGCTAGCCTGAATTATCTAGTGGTTCCAGTGTGAGGCCTTTTCTGAAAAGAGATAGGACAAGAATATTATGTTACTCCTATGTCTCCTCCTTTACTGCTTTACAGTGCAGTCACGCTTTGAATGGTCTAGGGACCAAAGCTTCTGACTGAGAAAGAAAATACAGAAATGGCTTATTTCAGCCAGAAATTAGCACCCATAATACCCATAAGTTAGTTGTTTCATTTTGTCTTGGTTACAATAACTCTAGGCATGGGAACAGCCTCGTGTATCTCTCTTTGTCTCCATTTCCCCTTCCCATCTCCCCTATTAATAGTACGATCCCCTATCCTAAGTCTTGTGTGAGCTTCTATAATGCTGTGCACTGACCTTTGTTCCTTCTATTAAATGCATATTATATGCATTGGCTCACTGCAGCATTCTATACTGTTGATTGAGCACAGTCCTAGTACAGGATTTTGGAACACATGCACACTGTGTTTTCCTCTCTAGGTGAGTTCCCTATATTGACACTGTCTGGGCTTCCCCAACTATGTCTTTACATCTTTCAGCCTAAATCCTCAATATGTATATATTTATTTACATTCCTTTATTTCCGGAGGGTTAACTTTAGCAACAGTATATTCAGAAAACATTTGGGTAGAAATTGGGAAAGCATCTCCTTTTCTTGGATTTGTTTTTAATAATTTCTTCAGTCGTTGTCCCTTTGGTTTTGCAGTGGCTCAGCTTGTCAGTGAAAATACTGGCTATTTAAAGTTTGTACTTTCTTTTTCCTATCCCTCTCCTCTCTGGCTAGCACTACCAACATTTTCCTTTCAAAAGACAGAATGGGACCTGTAGATTGAGGAACAGAGAAGCTGTTACACCGAAGATAAAAGAATTAATATTCCTTATTGTTTTCTCTGTGCATGCTCTGAACGTGCCCTCTAGATACATGGAAAGGCTCCTGATGGTATAACTTGGATGCAGACAACGTTAGGAACAATAATCTTCTCAGAAGAGTAAATCCTTTCAAGATACTAAGATGGTGATTAAAGAAGTGATCTTACATCTGACCTCACCTGGAAAGACAGGAAAAAAGGTGCAAATCCCACTGAGGCACGCAATTGGACTCTGAGGTAAAAGTCTCCTATATGTCTTCCTATACGTCTTCCTATACAGCTTCCATGTGTTAGATTTCTCCTGCTAAACTACTTATCTTCTCTTCCTTGCTGTTGTCTCAAATTCCTCTTCACACTCTTCCCTATTCCTCTACAGCCCATTTCTCCCCTTGGTCTCTACTCACACACACAAAATACAACCATGCACACCCAACATAAAAGTGTCTGCGAACCAGCACTCACATTCCCTAGATCTATGTTACAAGAAGTTGCATGAAACTAGAAAAAATATGGTGCTGTTAAAGGCTGATCTAGAAAGGACTCATTGACTTGAAGCACACTGTTGTATTATTTGTGAAATACAGTTACATCTGCCTTTTATCTTACATCTTGTTACTCGGTGATAATTGGCTTCTCCAGGCTGGTACTCAGTTGTAATTATTCCCCTGGTGAAAACACAGCAACATGTTGTGCAATTGCTCTCACATATCTGCACACAGCATCTGTAAAGCATCACCCTTCAGCAAACAGCTATTATTTTTTCCCCCCCCCCCCCAATTATCTGTACAAATTAGTAGGGGACATTTCTCCAAAGAATTTAAGAGTTAGAGAGCATTAGTGTGCCTACAGATTACACTGAATATTTCACAATACATTAAATAAATCATATTCAAGGTCTGCTAACAAAGGGGCTACCCTGATGCTGTCTTTTGTGGTGCCTGAAGATTTCCATTTACCTATTTAGCCAATTTATTTTAGATAATTAAGCCTCTAGTAACTTTTTGAATGATATGTCCACAAAGCTGCCAGGTACAAAATGAAATAACTATCAGTAAGTCACCTCACAGTAAAAGCTCTCAGCTAGATCGTTAATGTACTAATAAATATGTAAAGAGCTCCACTCAGTGGCAAGAGAATATATTTCCAACTATGATATCAACATGAGAAGAAAGGAGTCTTTGGAAGTGTAAATATGTGTACTAAACACCCTCTACTTAATTCAATCTCTGCATGATTTATTTTAGTCAAAGCACTAGAATGATGACCTTTCACTAGGATAGCTTTATTCATTGTCAGCAACATTTCTGAGAAAATTCAATCACTGGCTGTAAAAAGATATTGTTTAATCAAACATATACTCTGAATTATAAATGTTAAGTAAAAAAAGAGTCTTGCCCAGATGATTTATAACCTATGATTGGCAGACTTGGTATTCCATGCAGTAATGAAGTGAATTACTCTCTATGATTACACAGCCCTGATTACTTCCTGACAGGTTGGGGTTGACAAATATTTATTTAAGACTACAAGAGAGTTATTTGGACAATAAATAGACAAACATGAAACTTTGAATAAAATTTTTTTAATGACATTTCTTTTCTTTATAACTGTATTGGAATCTGATACATAATCCCCTTGGCTAAAATAATAAAACTCAGTATTAACCCAGTATTTTTATTTTATGTTTCCTAGGCTTTCATCTGTAACTACTTTTTCCATCTTTCCTTCTTTTTCTTTTACATTTTCTAAAGTTTCTTGAAAACATGAGGCCTGTTTCACAGATCCTAGCTTCTCAAACAATCTCTGTACTGAAAGTAGTCTAGCCTGAGGGCACAGAGTTAGTGTATTTCTAAATCAAACATTCTCAAACTGTGGGGAATAAACATATTGCAATGGAGATGCTACTAGGAAGCTAAAAGGAGGGCAATGGTGGGGAAAATGCCAGAGGAGTTGCAGCAAGGGCCAAAGGCTGTCAGGCTCCAACAGAGGAAAAGAACAACTCTGAACACCAGCAGAGGAAGCACATCTAACAGAAATTACCACATCAGCATGTTGCTCCTCAGCAAGAGCTAGCTGACAATGATGGATTATCTTAGCATCTCCTTTTGCACCTGCTCTCTCTCTGTATTTGGCCCCTTCCCTTCTCATCTTTGCTCTTGCTTCTGTTTGAAACACCTCCTCCTGAACTCTTCTCATTCCACTTGCAGTGTCTCCACAACAAAGTGCTTCTCTCTCTGCAACTGCAAATGTGCTTCATGATAGTGTTTCCTCTCCCCATGATCTGTTTAAGAAATGTTGCATTAGAAATTTGTATTTGGAGTTGGGCTAGAGATGCTGAATGCATCCTGGAATGTAGAAGGAAAAAAGTCTGAGACCGCTGCTAAACAAACTGTCTGACTGAATTATGCATGATATATCCTGAGTTTCAGAGACTTTCAAATACTATGTTCTGTCTTGGTATTAAAGATTTAAGAAAAAATGTAGATAGCTTTATTTTCAGTATTATTTCAGTATGTCATAGTTCCCCAAACCAATAAAGGTCTCCTCTGCTTTGCAGAATTGCAATTTTAGAAGTCATATCCTTCTGTATCACTGTTAAATCTAGATTCTAAGGGTCTCATTCCTATACTTGTCCAGCCATGTGGCTGTACTATTACTGTACATAGTAATGGAAACACCTTTAGTGCAGATGGCAAAAATCAGTTTCTGGAAGCCACTGCCTGGCACAGATCAGTGAGAGGGTGAGAAATGAAGCCAGAGAGGCCATTTCTGGGGCCAGTGGGGAAGTGTCAGGCTCTAACTGGGAATCAATAAAGTATCTACTGCTGGAAGGCGATACTGGCACTGTGTGGGATCAGTGCTCATGTAATCATCTACATGCTTGTACTAAATCCATCTACCAGCAGATTTATAACTTTTATAAAAATGGGCAGTAGCTGATAACAAGCAATACACAGGTTTCTACCCAGTAGTCTGGGTAGAAAACTGAAGAACAGCAGTTAGCATGACGCCTAAAGTCTGCCTAGGTCCCACAGTAGGTATCAAAGTAGGTATCAAAGACCCTTTTTAAGGATCTGGCTTCAGTGACACCCATCATGTTCCTTACTAGAATCTTCATGTTCCTGCAGCATATGAAAAACTTAATTCATAATACTACCCTATAGTTTTGCTGGGTCCAGTGGGATTTTTAACATGTCTAGATTTTACAGGTTTCACATCTCCAAGATTTTTCTCCTTTTCTGATTTTCAGCTACTTACCTACTGGCAAATTTGAAATATTTTTGCCTTTTTCTGCCTGTTATAGATTTTGTGTCTTCCTAAATAGATGTCACATTGTTGCTTTGTGCAGATGGAAAATCACACTCCAATTTAATAGAAGACAAACCCAATCAAAACTATGAAATCATCAAAAATAAACTTCTCTAAACACAATCTTCCCTTTCTTTCCCTTCCTCAATACTGAATTTTAAGTAGGTAACTTAAATTTAATACCAAGTTTTTATCTTTACTGACCCTTGGGGGTGGGGGTGGTGTTTTCCACTGAAAAAATTGATAACATCAGTTACCAGAACAGATTTTAAAAATGTAAACCCAAGAAGCATTTCTAACTAGGAGACATAATCCTATGTTTAGATCAGCTTTTGAAAAACGTAAATGTAAATGTAATGAATCTTTTGCTTAGTGCTGTTTTAAATATAAGCTTAGATAAGGGATCTCCATCTATCTTTCCCCATAGTTTCTGCCTCATTCCTATAAATGTACTTTTTTGGTGTGCAACGGCTGTACCGAGAATCAAACCAGATATGCAGTTAGGAATGAAGAAAAAAATTACAAGGAATAGGACAAAGAGAGAACATACAGAAGGTTTAGAGGACTGATATACCCTGACATTTTTAAAGAACTGCTATAATACAGAATATAATAAAATTTCATTTGACTTTTGTACTCTGAAGTTTTGGTGACTCTACTGAAGTAAAAGTATTTTATACATTAAGCTCTCAAAGTATTCCTAAGAATGGGATAAAATACAGTAAATTCCTCAGACACAAACAGTTTTATCAAGAGAAACACATGTTTTGGGGATTCTGTTTAAATATGAATTTTAATGTTAATTTAAGAGCTTTCAAAGATCCATTTGAATTCCCCATGATTACAATCTGTAGTCTAGGAGTTGATAGATTCAGCTATAGGTGTGTGTCAAGGCACGGTGAGATATTAGGATAAAATCCAGAAAATCTCAAAAATACTGAAAAGGTCTATGTGGTAGTCTGTGGCTGTCTGTGGAAGAACTGGAAATGTCAGTTACAGCAGTAGTATGCATGAAAATGGGTTATGAAATTACAACATCGTTAGGAGTTACTTTTGAGAACTCTGGAATGATAAAGAAATACCATGTCAGAAACTGAAAAAATAGCACCCATCCTTCAAAAATAATCTGTGGAAGACTCAAGTTGTCTTGAACTTCAATTATCTGTTAATGATTTCAATGCTTTTCCTAGTTCAAAAAGGAGGTGACAATCAATCTTTCTGATTTCTTAGCCTGTTGAAACAAGAGAAACACCACCTCCCTAATTTTTAAGTAAGGCTGTTGACACATCTTCAAGTATCATCTTTACAATGCTTCTGAGGCCAAGTCTAGACACTAGACACACTACCACTGGCTTGGTTCCCTTGTCTTTTATGCAAACCCAGGTGGGTGCTACTATGTATCCTGCCATCTCTACACCCCTTCAGTCTCTCTTCCCACCGCCTCCCTGGATGGACTGGTTTATTGGCTCCTGCAGTGAGCCATGACGGGAACCAGTCCGACAGAAAAAAATGTGCTTCTTTGTGGGAGGCTTGATTTGCTGCTGGTTTAGGAGCCTGAAGAGATCACCCCAGGGGCACAAAGAACTAACTGTGAAGGAGCTGAGCACGGGGGCCTGGGGAAGGTCATGCCAGCACGGGCATTCATGAAACCCCAACTACTTGAAAAACAAGGCTGGGGCCTGCTGGGAACTACTGTAGAAAAGCTCCTAATCAAAATAAAGGCGGCTTGAGGGGCCTCGAGCCCTGGCGCCAGTAAATTATTATTCCTTCAGAACTGCGACAAGGGAGGAGAGCCGGTTAGGCCATTCGCGGGGAGCGCCGCGGCGGCAGAGGCCGCTACGGCTGACGAGCAGCACGTTCAGCA
>NW_020799092.1:10196639-10199783 GCF_003259725.1 Athene cunicularia | reverse complement strand
ACCCAGTTCGGTGCCCGCGTTTCGGCCCGCCATGACCCGCGCTGCCGGCAGCTCTCCGCCCCGCTGCTCGTAGGCCGCGCATCGCCTTCCTGAGGGGTCTATTGCTGGGGCTGGTGGAAGGGGGCCGAGGAGTCGGTGCTCGCCGGGGGAGTTATGCCGGGGTGCCCTGTTCGTCCAGTGGAAGGCTGGTACTCGTAGGATAATACCAGTTTAACGTATTGCCGAATGAAAGGGGGAACTGATTTTCATGGTGCTTAGTTACCGGGTTAGCCTGGGGGTGTGGAAGGCCGCATTTGCCCGGTTTGGATCCAGACTGTTGTGAGAAGGGAAGCCTCCAAAACATTTGTTTTGAAAACTGCCTATTTCTACCGTCTGAGGCTATAGGCTGCAGATTTTAAAGTGAGCTCACGTTTAACCAGGGCATCTGCCTGGTTAAAATGATGCAAAGATAATGTCTGCCTCCTTTCCCTGAAAGCTATTCTGATTATGTGAATAGCATTTCTCCATACGTGTATACATTAATCTTATTCCTGTACTCATAAGTTTAAAGGGACGTTCCTTTATGCCTGTAGTGCTTCAGCTCTATATCTTATTTTGTGAACAACTTTTTAATAGTTTCCCCCAAAAAAATAATCCCAAGAAAGGCATTCTGTTTCATTTTTACATCTCTGTATGTGTTTTAAACTTATCTGATTACAAAGACAAGACATTTTTAAGTACTGTTAGTCTGAAAATACTGTTCCAAAGGAAAAAAACCTACAACTGTCCTGCCTGAAGAAAACTTGAGTAAAAATAAAACCTAAATAAAGTGCTCCTTTATACCTCCCTTCTACCTTAACACGAACATAAAGAAAACTTTTGTCTCATTTGGAGTAGTAGTTTAATGTCTATACAGTTTTAGACGCATGCAGCTTGTACAGCTGCATAGCTAAACACTTTACAAAGAATAGCTTCATAAAGTATGTGGTATTTCCACATGCTGGTGCAAATAAATCTTTTTATGAAACAGCTTCCTTTTTTTTTTTTAACCACGTTACCTGAATATTTGTTTTGTTTTTGTGAAGATGGTAAACCTATGCTGCGTCAGGGCGACACAGGAGACTGGATTGGCACGTTTCTGGGTCATAAAGGTGCTGTTTGGGGTGCCACTTTGAACACGGATGCCACTAAAGCAGCTACAGCAGCAGCAGATTTTACAGCGTAAGTGATTTTGATTGCAGAACGTTGCATTTTGATTGCAGTGTTCTTTCATGATGTATAGTTGTAGTAAATTACTGATTCATTTATTTTTCTTTAGTAATTATTCACTTATTGATGGCTAGCCAAATTAAAACCTACCTTCTTTTAGGTTCTTGAAAGCAGCTACAGTTAATTATGATGAACAACTATGATTGCTTCTTGATAAATATACTTCATTACCATACTGGTTTGCTAGAATAACATTTCTCTGTGGCTCTAATCTCTGGACTACAGTTACAGCAGAGTTGAAAGGGTGATTTTTATTTTGCTTCTACCAGTTAGCCTATTTCTATTATAAAAAAAAATCTTTCTGAAAATTTTAGTGAATTATTTCTTTGTTTTTCGTTGTTTGTTTTTGCTGTTTGTGAAGCATATATTAGATTTGGCAAGCTGAATCCTGTTAGTAGAGGGCAATCTATTAATAAAGTTGCAGAGAACTGACTTTGGCTTAAAACTAAAATGCTAATTAGCCCTCATTATCCTGAAGAACAGGATAAAGGAAAATGGTGGGATAGTACAGAAAAAGCTTTAGTAAAAACATATAAAGTATTCTTACTGACTGGGTTATGACTTACAAGAGTGTACCATTTATGACAAAATGTTATGATGGTGTCATGAATGATTGCTTACAAACTAATCTGACTGTCCTAGTTTTTCTAAAATATAAGTGTTTTCTCTTGCTGTCTAGCAAAGTGTGGGATGCTGTGTCAGGCGATGAACTAATCACATTGGCTCACAAACACATTGTCAAAAGTGTGGATTTTACACAGGTATGAAAAATCTTTATTTCTTATTCACCAGAGAAATAAGATCTAGAGTACATTTTGTTATTAGGTACTTTTCTGCTTTTAACACGTATCTTAATGAGCAAATACTGTAGCATACCACTTCTAGTTTTTAAGATTGTAGTTTAAATGTAATAATTGTGTTAGAGGCTGTCTGAGAGAAAGAACTGTTATTTTAAGACTCTTAGATGAAGGCTGGTGTTTTGATTCAAAATAGAGTTGACCCTTTATAACTTCTATTTCAGGATAGCAATTATCTGTTAACAGGTGGACAAGATAAACTCTTGCGTATCTATGACTTGAGCAAGCCAGAAGCAGGTGAGTCTGCTCTTAGAACTGATTCTTGTTTTTTGGAGTTAAATAAAAGTTCTGAAATTAAGAGCTACTTTCTATTACTATTATGAATCATGAAAGACAAAGTTAAGGATTGTTTTACAAATGTAGTGTCTATAGTAAGGTAATCTGTATGTTTTAAGTTTATGCTTTTACAAATCAATTAGAGTTTATTTATAATGGTGTTAAAGAATAGCATGTTTCAGTTAAACACATACTCATTAGAATTATTTTTTTTTCCAGTTAAGAAAGCTGGCTGCATGGCCAGGCCCAAAGAGCTGTGGTGAACAGAATTAAATCCAGTTGGCAGCTGGTTAAAAGTGGTGTCCCCCAGGGCTCGGTTTTGGGGCCACTCCTGTTTAACATCTTTATTGATGATCTAGACGAGGAGATCGAGTGCACCCTCAGTCAGTTTGCAGATGACACCCAGTTGGGTGGAAGTGTTGATCTGCTCGAGGGTAGGGAGGCTCTGCAGAGAGACCTGGACAGGCTGGAGCCATGGGCTGAGGCCAACTGCAGGAGTTTCCATAAGGCCAAATGCTGGGGGCTGCCCTTGGGCCACAACAACCCCCAGCAGTGCTACAGGCTTGGGGAGGAGTGGCTGGAGAGCTGCCAGTCAGAGAGGGACCTGGGGGTGCTGATTGACAGCCGGCTGAACAGGAGCCAGCAGTGTGCCCAGGGGGCCAAGAAGGCCAATGGCATCCTGGCTTGTGTCAGCAATAGCGTGGCCAGCAGGGACAGGGAAGGGATCTGACCCCTGTACTCGGCACTGGTGAGGCCGCACCTC
>NW_020799092.1:10192739-10196589 GCF_003259725.1 Athene cunicularia | reverse complement strand
CCTCGATTCCTGTGTTCAGTTTTGGGCCCCTCACTACAAAAAGGACATTGAATGACTCGAGCGTGTCCAGAGAAGGGCAACGGAGCTGGTGCAGGGTCTGGAGCACAGGTCGTACGGGGAGCGGCTGAGGAAACTGGGGGTGTTTAGTCTGGAGAAGAGGAGGCTGAGGGGAGACCTCATCGCCCTCTACAGCTCCCTGAAAGGAGGGTGCAGAGAGCTGGGGATGAGCCTCTTTAACCAAGGAACAAGCAAGAGGACAAGAGGTGTAATGGCCTCAGGTTGTGCCAGGGAAGGTTTAGTCTGGACATTAGGAAGTATTTCTTTCCAGAAGGGGTTGTTAGGCATTGGAATGGGCTGCCCAGGGCAGTGATGGAGTCCCCATCCCTGGAGGTGTTCAAGAGTTGGGTCAACATAGTGCTTAGGGATATGGTGTATTTGAGAATGGTCAGCGTTAGGTTAATGTTTGGACTAGATGATCTTCAAGGTCTTTTCCAACCTAGATGATTCTATGATTCTGTGAAATAAGTCTAATTAATTAAAATTTAGTCATCTGAAATAAAAGACTCCACATATTTAAGTGTGTTCAAATTCATGTTGATACTGAATTACTGATGATTGATATGAAGCTAGAGAACCTTGATGTTAAAATAATGAAGCTTTTTTAAATTTAGGCAATCATGTACCCAGTTTACATTTATCATTTCTGGAATAAGATCTACAAATAAAGTCATAAGTGCTTGAAGTAATTTTATAGTTTTTAGTAAATGGAAATCCATATAGCTTAAGAAAGCTCCCAAACTGCTGCATGACACTATTTAATTTTCTGAGATGTATTAAAATATTTGGCTTTATTTTAAGAACCTGATGTTGTCAGTGGACATACTTCTGGCATTAAAAAGGCTTTATGGAGCAGTGATGACAAACAGATTCTTTCAGCTGATGATAAAACCGTCCGGTAAGAAAAAGTAACTTTCAGTTTTATAAGAATCTCACTTTTATTTATTGTCATAACCTCTGTGAGCAGATAGTTAGGCTTTTTGGTAAAGGATATAAGTAACACAGGTTTTTTGATCCTAGATTATTATAGCTGCATACCTAATACATCTTTTCTGCTGTTAGAGATAATACTTTTGTAATAATTCTTATTTACCCCATAAACATATCCTCCCTGGTAAGAGTAGATTGTCTTTGACATCTGCATAGCGTAGTAGAATAAATTATGCCATTCATAATCCTAGAGAAGATGAATTTATAGATGAGGTCTTGTGCATTGTGCTGAGGTATTGCTGCCTTGTCTCTGGCAATCCAGCCCTGAAAGATGCACAAGGTGTGGACTAGCCAGGCACTGGGATAAAAGGCTGGGAAGAGTATCTGGAAACACTGCAGTGTTGATAGACCTAGCCTTCTTGCTCTGCCATGCTAATAAGTAGGCTTTAGTGTTTTTATAAGATGGCTCATCCAGTTACAGTTACGTGTTTTACTTTACGCCCAGTTGGTAGGAGACGTGCTGAAACCTAGACAAACCTGGCTGCTGGCGAGGTGAATTGACAAAGACCCTTCCTCAAACTATGCTGAAACTAACTTCGTCATACAGAAGATTGCTTCCTCAGCTTTCTGGCTGATATGACCAGTGTCACCTCATGCCTAGCTGACTCACCACTCTTTCATTTATGGCACAAAGGAGAGAGAAATAGTAGTCTTTTCTGCTTTGTGGAAAGAAGGATGTGAGGGTGGAGTCACTGGTGCAGTTTCCCTGTAGTCTCCTTTCTAGCTCCAGTTCTTTTCAGTTTCCTGGTGTTCAAGATAGGCAAAAGCCTAGTCTTGTTTATTTCCTCTGAATTATAGAAAGAGAAATACAATGGTCAGCTAGTGAACAAAGACTCCTACTTAGAACAATGCCATTTCTCTTTTGTTTAGATAGCTCTTGTACTCCTAGATAGAAAACTATCATTGTAAATGAATTTCTGAATCTTTGTGAGGTAAAAAGGCAGAATGGAATCACCAAGCCTTGTTTCTTGAAAGCTCTATTGCTCAGGAGACTTAAACCAAGATTTTTAATCTCTAAGACAATCCTTGAATAGTAAAATGGTATGTGTTGTTACGTTCGGCATCAAAAGCAGCAGTATTTTAAAGTAAGCATGTCTTAAAACTTTGCCTAGTTGAGAATGAACATAAGGATGCCACTGAAAATCCAAAGTACCCTGTGGAGTTAAACGACATTCTTAGTTAGGTGGCTTTTTTGACCCAAATCTTGCCATGGAAGGGAAGAGAAAAATTGTTTGGTTTGCTGAAGTAATCTGAGACTCTTGATTCCTTTTTGTTTCTTCTTAAGCCTCTGGGACCGGAGTACCATGACTGAAGTGAAGGCCCTAAATGTTGCAATGTCAGTGAGCAGCATGGAGTATGTTCCAGAAGGACAGATACTCGTGATAACCTATGGGAAGACTATTGCTTTTCATAGTGCAGAAACGTGAGTCCAAACCACAGAATTTTCATGGGTTGAGTAATGAGCTTGGTTGTGGGTAAAAACTGACTGCACAAGCCCAAAATCACCAAGTTGTCATAACTGGGATTAGCGGACATCTTCGCTTGCTTGCTATCTTGTCAGGGGTAGAATGTGAAGCAACCACCCTCTTCTAAAATACTGAACCCTAACTGTCTCTGAGATGCTAGACTGTAAAGGTCTGGTGCCATTTTTGTATTTCAGTTGTACTTGTGGTTAAATAAGTTTCAGCCAAAGTTCAGTGCTTTTCAGAGAACTAGTTATATATCTTTATGTTGTCTTAAGAAAGCAATTTACATGCTTAAACATATTCCAGAAAGTAGTTCTGAAAGTAAACTTGTTTTGCTTATTCTGAACTTGTTTCTAACTTGATGAGTGTGATTTGCAAGTATTAAAACTTGTTTTAGAAACTGTGTGTGGGTGTATTCTGTTTTCTTAAAAGCAGTTGTGATTAGTAGAATCAGAGTTTTTTTGCTGTTCGGATTTTTTTTTAATGAACTTTGTTAACAAACTTTTCTCCCTCAGCCTAGAACAGATTAAATCATTTGAAGCACCTGCTACAATCAATTCTGCATCACTTCACCCTGCAAAAGAATGTTTGGTTGCAGGTGGTGAAGATTTTAAACTCTATAAATATGACTATAATACAGGAGAAGAATTAGGTATGTTTGTCTTCCGTTATCAAAAGTGAGTTCTGAAACGGGTATTAGATTAATGAAATAATGACTAATAAATGAAACTTTTACTCACTTAAGGTCTTAGCATAGCATGCTTTGCAAGAGGATGAAAAGGTGTATTATCAGTGAAGCATTTTTTCCTATCTCAGTATACCTAATGTTACTCTTCTAGAATTAATTAAAGCTTCCATTAAAGAGCTTTTTGCACCTATTTAAAAAAAAGTTGTCCTTCTGTATCGCTGCAATAGCAAGTTATGTGTTAAGTATCATTCTGTAGCATTCATTAGATATGTCTAATGAGTTGCAGCTCCTTCCATCTATGAAAAATGTGGGGTGTATGTGTTCTTGTTAATGTTGGCCAAATATATTTTTTAAAAAAGTATATTTCTAAGTTTGTTTGATCCTGTCCGTGTTTAAAATTGTACGTATGGAGTGAATGGTTGAAGGAAGAGAGCATGTATGCTACTGGCTTGCTTTGTAGTTTTGCCTAGAATAAATAAGCATCTGTTTTCTTGCAGTTAATAAAACATTAATATGTAATCTAAATTGAGATCACTGAGATAACAATCAGAAGAAGCTTTGTTTTGCATCAGAAGTTTAAATACTGAGAAAGTGTGTGTGTGTGTCATGTCTGTGTCGTCATTATCCTCCCCCCCCCCCCCCCCCCCCC
>NW_020799092.1:10189736-10192689 GCF_003259725.1 Athene cunicularia | reverse complement strand
CCCCCCAATATTTTTTCCCTTATTCTGATCAATTTTTACTTACTAATTTCAATTGTTGGTTGAAATTTGAAATTAATGTGTTTGGTATGTTTTCTTACAGAATCTTACAAAGGACACTTTGGTCCAATTCACTGTGTGAGATTTAGCCCTGATGGTGAGTTATATGCAAGCGGCTCTGAGGATGGTACACTAAGGCTGTGGCAGACAACAGTAGGGAAAACCTACGGTCTTTGGAAGTGTGTAGTCCCTGGTAAGTGTGTGCTTGTTCCTGGTGAAACTTGGCTGCTCCATGTGCACTTCTTAAGTAGTATCTATTATAAGTGGTAAATATAAGCTGAATTTCATACAGTAACTGCACTGTCCTCTGAGGGTCTCTATATCCACTCAAGTCTGTTAGATTTAAATGACAGCTACAAAAGTAAATCCTTAAGTAATTAACTTCAAACCTGTAAGATTATTGAATATAGACATTTTGTGGATACTTAAGCAGATAGTCTAATGTATTTTAGTGTTAGAGCAAGAAATATGAAATACCACCTTTATAAGTCATAAAGAGATAATCTCTAGAAAGTGTGGGTGATAGTTTTTGTATTGTACTTCGGTGCTCTAAGCTTTGGGGGTGGGTGAGGAAGCAATGTCTAGAAGACTGCAAGTAGTCATTAATGGAATTTGCTTACCCAATTATTTATCCACAACACATTAAGTGGAAATTTTTTTGTGTATGTGATTAAGGTGGAGCTGAAGGTATTGACTGGTTTGTTTTTTTTTTTTTTCTTCCCTCCTCTCTACAGAAGAGGAGAATGCAGAAGCAGCAAAAGCAAGGACCACCCTTCCAGGAACTGCAGAGGAGGAAATAGGTAATGCATTGAACTGCCAGGTTCAATTCAGCTGAGTGTTAAAAGATCAGTCGAGATGGAAGCATTTTTTAGTATGGAATTAGTTTTCCCCCAAGTACCTTCTGGGATTTTTCACTCAAAAGATCTCTGAATGCATTTTCCTGAAAATGACCATGTGGTGAGTGTCAGGCTAGTGACTAGAGCTGTGCAGACCGAACAGATGGGGTAGAATAACTGGATCAGGTTAAATGGGAAAACAAACTGAACTAATCTTTAAGCAGTCCCTGCAGCATTTCTTTGGTTTATAGATCTATGGTAAAGTTAAGTAATATCCTTTTTATTTATTTGCAGAAGATCTTCCCTCTGAAAACTCTGATTCGGTGTACAGCTCAACTCCTGAAGTTAAGGCCTGATTACTGCAACTGTTATGCAACATATGGACATATGAGACTAAATCAAGTGAACAGTGATAAACAGCAGCCTTCCAGAGCGTGTTCTCTACATAAGGCAAAGATGGGCAGTAATTGATGAGAATGTGGTGGAACTGGCTAGGTGTTGTCTGTAAGAGAACTGAGTATCCAAAAAAAGACAACGAGTAGTAGAGTTTTGCTATCTTTTTAGCATAACTGCCTACTGTTTTTTCAAAGAAGTGTGCAAGCCAAGATCCAGTCTCTCCAATTTCAATTAGACTCATTGTAGTGTGTTTTCTTTATTATGGAGAAGAGATACAATGACTTTTGCCCATTTCTTTTTCTTGAAAGTTGGAACATTTGGCTTTAGTTTAAAAGAAAGGGATTATGTACTTAAAGTATTTGGTTTGGGTTTTGTTTCATTGTATGCTGCTTCTGAACATTTAACAGTTTTCAGTTGTCTAAATAAAATGCCTCTCAAAACTTGTATGTTACTGTTGAGCCTTGAGTTCATGGAATGGAAAAGCAGCCAAGTTAATTATGTAATCCTTTCTAGCATCTTAGTTTTGTACTATATAGAGGGAAAGCAAGAAGAAAGTTTTAGTCTTGGTATGGAGGGTGGCAAGTTCTTTGATCTGTAAGCTTTGTGTCTTTTTATTCTTTTAAAGTTTGAATGTAAACATGAGTCCCTAAAATCTAAAAACAGTGAAAACTTCTAAATTAAACATGCTGCCTGAAATATCTGGTTGTACGTGAAAGTCTGAGGTTGGCTATGAATCTGTATAAAGCTTTGGTTTAGTCCTCCTGACTGGATAAAAAAGTTACTCTTTCAAGGTTAAAAATCATATTTTCTTCATTAAAGAAAATATTGCTGTTCTTCCACTTGTTATTTCCTTTAATGTTATGCTGAAAGGTTTCATAATGCATCCTATATGGAAAGGAGAAAAGTTATACAGAGGTATATTTATTCATACATGTTTTTATTTTTTTAATACTTGTCCTTACTGTTCGTTTGGATTTTTTGTAAGAGTACAGTAATGCTATCATATTAGAAAAATGAAACAAGGTTTGAAAACTGGGGCATAGATTGAAAGATGGGCAGTTCTGTCTGAACATAAGAAAATATTTCATGCCGTATTTCAAGTTTCATAGAGATGTCTGAAATGGCAGCTTAAGATTTCAGCTGTGACCCTTTGCTGCTTGACATCATGATGTTGCAAGTTTTTGGTTTCTTTGCTAGCACTGAGCAAGTAGGGCTAAAGTTGCAAGATGCTTCATCTAAATGAGAATATTAACAATGTTTAATACTTTTCATGTGAGTCTGTGTCATTACAACTCAAGGAAAAAAAGTGAGGGCCATGAATATGTTGGTGGCTTTGTTACCAGACTTTCTTTTTGCTGGTGTTAATAGGTTTTACCAGGTCAGTGAGTTTATAGAGCTCCCCGTGTATGTGTAGCAACAGTTTCTACTTGGAGATTCAACTCGAAGAAAGTGGAAGTTGCCTGGACTCGTTATCATTAAGACAGCAAATTCGGTGTTACCCCTCAAGGAACAGACCATCTTAGAAATTCCACCCACAGAGTGAGCGGTCTCTTACCCTGTGGAGGCTGAGGGGTGGGCTAGGCCTTGGTTGCCTCCTTACCGGCAGCTCCGGTGTGCTGGGCTCGGTGCTACCGCGGCGGCAGGAAGGGCCGTGCCCCGGGGCT
>NW_020799092.1:10088278-10189686 GCF_003259725.1 Athene cunicularia | reverse complement strand
GCCCGCCCGCCCCGCCGCTGCGCCTGCGAGCCGGGCTGCTGCGAAACCTTCGCTTTCTGAGAAGCCAAAGTAGAAATAGGCTTACGGCTCCTTTAGATCCTTTAACGTATACTCGTGGTGTATACCGGGAGGCCTGTGGGAGGCTTATTTGCCCTTCTGTGCTCCTGGTTAAAGAGAAGTTGAGGCTCGCCGGTCACGTGTGGCCTGGGCCGGAGAGGCTCCGGGTTGGAGGGCGGGTACTGCGGGACTCGGCAGCCTCAGTCCTGTCAGTCTGGGCCTAGTCCCCTCTTGTGCACCTTTCTGGTTCTCACCGAATAAACCTGTACACACGCTTTCCCCACACACACTCCTTTCTCCCCAAGAGTTTCAAAACAGTTTCTTTTAGCTGGATTCTGATTTACAAACTCGGGATTTTACTTATCTTTCTCCTTATTGCTTGCTCTCTGAAGACCAGTGAGGATTTTGCAGGTGGTCTCTAGGCGCAGAAGGTGGCTGTGCCTCAGGTGGGGCAGAGAGCAGCCAAGAAAGGGTTTCTCTTGACATTTCCTGTCTGCAGCTCCTCTTCTGCTGATGGGGGTGGGGAAGGAGAAAGGGCTGCTAGAGCTCACTGACTTCTCCACCCAGCAAAATCCAACTGCAGTGGGGGAATGAGTTAATGTCTGCATTCTGCCTTTAAGGTATGATAATTTGGTCAATATGAGTAGGTGGACAATTAGGTGGAGGAGACACAGGGCGGGCATCACGGAAGATGGGAAGCAAAGGACAGCTGGTGTGGAACAAAGAGGTCTCAGTTATCATGAGCAGAGTTCTGGAGGCCATGTTGCATGGTGTCAGTGGCTATGCTCCTGTCTCTAGCACAAGCATTGTCATTTTTACAGAACTAATATACAAGTTAAATGATTAGCCCGTGGACAACTGAGAGTTGGCTGTTTTCATTCACCAAAATTGTTGATATAACTCCTAAAAGTGAGCTGTTGAATTGCTCTCTGATACACTTACTTGTGGGCTACTTGCAGGGACAACTGAGTTTCAACTGTAGCCATCTGAACAGCATTGTTTGCTGTCACAAACGTAATAATGTAGTGGCAAAACTTAGTGGCTGTTAGGAGAGAAGCTAGCGCAGAAGTTTGCAAATGCACTCCAGTTGCTTTAAACTGGTGCATGTTGTGCTTTTTCTTACTGTAATTTTAATCTTACAATTTATTGTCAATATGCATGGGGAGTCCAGAAACCTGAATATGAAATCAGTTCAGTTCTTATCAAACAGTCATCCTCTGCCAGATAGGCATACATGTAAGGAAGGCCGTGCTGTCAAGTGGGAAATTACTGGAAGAGACAGGTGACCTGATTAACATTTGGCCAGATCTTGATGTACAGTTGTAGTCAAGGGAAAAGTATGCAATGTGCAGCTGACCAGCAGAACATAATCATTGGTTTTCTGCACCCACTAAACCAAGCTTTGAGTATTTGCCAAATATTTACTATAACTCTGTCTTCTCCTGTAAGTAGCCCTCCCCTACCCAAGAGGCAGAGTCAACTAATGCTCAAGATTATTAATGGCAAACACAGAGGGATGGATGTCTTCAGGGCTGCACCATGTGACCTCTTCCAGCTGTAACTGATTTACCTGGAAAGGCCACTGCCCTCAGCTTATCCACAGGTGCTTGCCATCCTTTCACAGTGATCTTTGTTTAAATCAGTTGCAGTCAAAATGCTCTGGGTTAGATGTGCAGGGCAGGCATAGTAGGTGAATGGTGTGGCCGTAACAGCATTTTTATTAAGCAGCAGCATACCTGCTTGTGGCTGTTTCTAACTGCTGGCTGCTTCAAAGGGAGAACTGAATTTCCCTGCCATTTGCTCTCTCACTAAATACATACCTGACATACATTAAGTACTATATTTAATAAGTAGCTGTCTCTTAGCTGGTAGCAGTACTCCAGGACACGTTAAACCCTTGCCTTTATCTTTCATGGTCTAACAATGCACACATCTTCTGTGGCTTAGGCACTTTGACTTTTGAAGGTTTTGACAGCTTGTGCCAGCAGCTTTAACAGTAATTCAAATTATTTGCCCTGTATTTCACAGAGCATTCTGTAGGAGTGTTTTCTAACAGGGCTGCCTAGTGGTAAAATATCTTTTACTTAAAAGTATATTATTTGAGTCCTTTTCTCTGTATCTGCTATTTCTGTGCTTGCTACCTGATGTCATTATTTAAGCAAATTTCTGGAGCTGCCATTAGAGAGCATCTATCTGTTTATCAGTAAGCCAAACGCTTATCAAATCATGGTGTATAATGTTTTCCCATGTGATTTTTTTTTTTTTGTAAAATAAATACATTTTTGTAAAAGCCCTTAATTAAACTTCTTTGTCTGACTGTCTTCTTATCACTGTTCCTTAGTAGAAGAACAAGGTGTTTACTTGGAATAAACAACAGGTACATGTAACACAAATAAAAAGACTGATTTACATGAACTAGTCAGAGGGTCACTAGTCTAATACACTGATACATTTGCCATCAGACAGTTGTGTAAAGAAGGAGGTTAAAGAATTTTACAAGTTTGGCATTCCACAGGGACCATTTGCAGAGCCATTCTTGGGTACTTGGGTTCACCGTGATGCCTGCAGGGGCTGTAGGAGTCTGCCTCTCCTGCTCTGCTCCCAAGGACAATGGAGTATAACGGACCAGATGCTTTATATTTTGTCACCTTTCAGGAAAGCATCAGATGCAACTTCTTAATGCGACTTCACAACAAAATAGTGAAACACATCAATGAGCATCTGCTTTGTAGTGTAAGATAATAGCATACTCCTTTGGTTTCACTGTGGAGATGCTGACATCTGCTACAGGGGTTTTGTGTTCCTTTCGGATGGAATTTTGATGCAACAGCATTGTGGAGAAAGACAGACATTCAGTAACCTTTGGTAGAGGCAGAAAATGGCAAGTAGGATGTTTAAAACCAATCAGATAACACAGCTTGTTTGTGTGGAGCATGAACTTGTGCCTAGATACAAGTCTTTCTTCAGGCCACTCAGTAGAGAGATTGGAGGGGGGAATGGCCTGAATTATAACACAAGGTCACATGGCAAAACAACAGTGGAGTTGATTGCCAGTCACATAGTTTTATCATTTATTGTACTGGTAAAAGAGTAAATTGTGCCTGGCCAACCTAATTGCCTTCCATAGTGAAGTGACTGGATATATATGGACAAGGGGAGAACAGTGGATGTAATTTACTTCATCCTTAGGAAGGCTTTTGACACTCTTTTGGAATATTTTGTGTCCAAATTGGGACATTTGGATGGGTGGATGCCAAAATGCTTAAAAACCTGGTTGGATGGTTGGGCTGAGAAGGTGACGGTCAATAGGTCATACTCTACTTTGAGGCTGGTCCTGAGAAGGGTCACACAGGGGTCTAGCATGGGACTCATCGCATGTAACATTTTTTTCAGTGACCTGCAAGAAGTGATGGACTGCTGTGTCATAGAGTTTGCAAATGAGACTAAATTAGCCAGATCATTCAGAGGGACCCAAACTGACTGGGGACATGGGTCAACAGGAGCCCAGTGACACTGATCAGGGCTGAAGGCAGAGCCCTGCACTGGGAAGGACGGGCCCCGGCAGCCACACAGGCTGGGGCTGCCTACCTGGGGAGCAGCTCTGCCCAAAGGCCCAGGGGCTGGTGAGCAGCGAGCTGGGCATGAGCCAGCACTGACCCAGCAGCAGAGATGGCCGCTTGACCCAGCAGCAGAGATGGCCAGTGGCCTTCCAGGCCGTGCCAGTGGCAACACGTCCAGGAGCTCGTGGGAAGGGAGGGATTGGGAGGGATTGTTCCCTCTGTTCAGCACTTGCTAGGCCATATCTGGAAGATTATGACCAGTTTTGTTGTCTCCCAACAGAAGAAAGAGATTGATAAACTGTCACAAGTTCAGCAGAGGGCCACCAAGACGGTCAGGGGCTGGAGCACCTGCCCTGTAAGGACAGGCTGAGGGAGCTGGGCTGGGGAAGCAATGGCTTCAGAGGTTCTAACAGCAGCCTGCTTATCCCTATGGGGAGTGTATCAAGAAAGAAGAGCCAAGCTTTTCATAACATTGCATGATGGGATGAAGCAAGACAGCAGGCTTGTCTTGAGACAGAGAAGTTCATACTGGACATAAGGAAAAGCTTCTTCATGAAGGACAGTCAGATTGTGTGGCAGATTGCCCAGAGTGTCTGTGCAGTCTCCATCCTTGGGGACTCTCAAAACCCAACTGAATAAAGCCCTCAGCAGCCTGGTCTGAACTCAGAACTGACCCTGCTTTGCACAGGAGGTTTGACAAATGACATTCAGAGATCTTCCAATCCAGATTATTCTACGATTATATGTTTTTTTACCTCTGTGTGTGTCTTATGTGTGTGTGTGTGTATATATATACACATATGTATTCTGAGTAATGAATAATTAGTTACAGTTGTTTTGCAAAATATGTTCTTGGATTCTAAAAAGAAAAATATCCGTATTGCTCAGCCCTTCTAGTTGAAGGGCCAGAAATACATTCATTATATTTCAATTGATATTTTTAATTATAGTTGGTATTTCTGAGCCATTTACATGTGAGAGCTAGCTAGCCTGTTGGTAAGTGGCATTTAGATAATGAAGTCTTGCATCTCTTTTCAAGATAACGTAATTTTGTTCTAATATATTAATAGCTAGTTTTAGCCTGTACTGTGGCTCTGTTTTTTCAGTGTTCCTTTCTAACACCTATTGAATCTGCTGCACAGTTTTAATCAAATTTGAAGGACAGATAGATGTCTCAGAAATAAGTAAGTCACTGGGTGGAGTGCCTGCATTAATCCCTCTGTTGAGGGAAGGGCAGACACAGCTCATCAGTTACAACACTTCTGATTATATCTTTTTTTGGGGGCTTTATGCAAGTAACAATGTCCTGTTTTACTCCATAGCTGTAAGGACCATAACAGGACAGCTGGGTTATTGGGGTGAGGAGAGGCCTCTGGAGCCAGGAGAGAAGAGAGGAACAGCAGAGGACTTGGACCTTCAGAAAATCAAGCTCCCATTATTCTGCTGCTTGCTTTCTGAGGAAAGGCTTGTCAGTGGCTTTCAAAGTGCTTTGGAGGATACCGTGATCCATTTTGTGTGATCAGCATGAACACTGTGTGATTTCACTAATGTCACAAGGTAGTAGAGCTGATTTCTAGTTCAGGACTCATGCCTTGGTGTTGTGCTTTGAGTGTCTGAATGCTGATGACTTGGAGATGGAACTTGTCTCATTTAAGGAGGAGCCATCTGAAAATAAAACAGGTCCATAGCAAGAATCACTGTGAAAAAATAACTACAGCTTCTGTCTTGAAGAATCCGAATAGCTCCCAAACTTCTAAACAGCTTATGTGGTAAGATAACTGTAATGAGACCTGATCCTCAAGCCTTTTCTCTCTTTTCAGTGGCTTTGCTTGGCTGTGTATGGCCAGCTGGGGTCAGGTTGTGTCCAGCTGAGCGCCTCATTTCTCCACTAAAGGTTCAGGACGCAGTTTCACTGCTTCTCCAGAAATAACAGCTTTCATCGCTTCCCTTACCATTTTATCATGTGTTCATGGTAAGAGCAGGAGCACACATGCTGTTTCTGGCACAGAGGAGGAAATAACCGGTTAAGAGGACAGCTTCTTTTGGGGAGAGTGATGCCTTAAAATGCTTGTGAAAGTACAGCCTCAGGCATTCTTGAGCTTTCTGTTTCACCATCTGAAGGGATGCCATCTACACTTTTTTTTTTTTTTTAAAAGCTTCTGAAAAGCTTAGTCTGTTTTATGAGGGATGTTAGGTATCTTAGATATTTATGTAATTATACTAATTAAGTGCTTTTATTTATTGTCTTATAAGGAAATGCTTGGTATTTTTGGATTCATGGTCTTCAGAGAGGAGATGAATTTCCTGCTAAGGTTTGGAATATGATTTTTTTCAGATGCCTTCAGAGAAAAAAGTAAACTTGAAGGGTGATTACAGAATATTGGCTAATTAGCTATAGTGTAACTGCTTTAATTACTTTTATCCCTGAAGCCACATGACTGTGCAGATGACTAGCAGATGACTTATTTAAAAAAAAAAAAAAAAAGACGTGTTCACACTGCAAGGTTAATGAGCCTAATTAAAAATAGTTTTCCTTAGCCAGATACTAAATCATAAAGCTTGGGGGAGGGTGGGAGGGGAAGAATCCGAAAGCAGTCAGTTCTATTTCAAATAATGGTTTTATTCTGATTTTTAATGGAAAAAAAAAAAAAGCTGGAATTGTGAGTGATTTTTCTGAATAGAGACACTTACATTTAAAAATTTGGTGAGACCTCACATGGCAAAATTTGAAAGTCTATTTAGAGACAATTTCGCTGAGACATATTTGTTTTCACTTGCCCACTGCTTTAATTAATGGAGAAGTGGGCTTGAATAAAAGGTCTGTGTTAGATAGAAGTCTCCATCTGCTGCTGGGTATTACCAGAACCTTTGTCCTTCCTCGCTGTGTGTTTTTTTTTATTACACTATTTTATTTCCTTTAGTAAGCTGCATAATTTCTCACATTAAGTTGTACTGACAGGATCGAATTCTGGTATTTTTTAAAAATTAAACCTTTTTTTAAGTTTTCTGCCTGTGCTGTGCACTTCTTTTTTTCTTTCTCAGCAGGTTTCAAAAGTTATCTTGATCAATTGGATTATGATTAAATGATTCTACCTGACTACTTGGCTTCCTTCCTTCCTTCCTGCCTTCCTGCCTTCCTGCCTGCCTGCCTGCCTGCCTGCCTGCCTGCCTGCCTGCTGCCTATGGTGGCCCAATGGAAATTTATTTCTTACCATGTTGGAGCCTCAACCTTAGAGCAACTGCAGAGGATATAGAGGTTTCACTACCTTGTATTTCAACTGTCTGTGTTTCTATGGTTTGCAATTATTC
This sequence comes from Athene cunicularia, assembly GCF_003259725.1. Taxonomy (NCBI): domain Eukaryota; kingdom Metazoa; phylum Chordata; class Aves; order Strigiformes; family Strigidae; genus Athene; species Athene cunicularia. Next base: position 10,182,760 of record NW_020799092.1, on the reverse strand, counting down.
ATATTCAAACCCAAGGAAAGTTGTAGTCATAGGTTTTGTTGCAATAGCTTTTCTCACCTGAGCAGATAAGCTTTGAAAGTGGAGGGAAGTGATGAGGGTTTGTTGTTCAGTTTGCAACTTCACAAGCTCCTCCTTTTCTTTGTTGCCATACAGTGAGACTGATGCTAAATTCTTAAATAAATCCTTAAATTCCTTAGGATTCCTTTGAAATGCCTTCTTTGATTTACTTCTTCTGCTTTTGGCCAACATTTTGACCTTGTAGGTACTGCTCATTAAATTACTTGTATGTGATAATAGGAAAGTGGTAGCAAGGTGGCTTACTATGCTCAGAACAAGATTTTACTTAGCTGTGTTTCATGCCTTTGTCCTGCATTTCCACTGAGTCATGTTTACCCTAAATTGGTTTCTCCAGAGCTTTTTGTAAGTCTAATTGTGAAAACAACTTGCATTTACACATATTTTAGCTACTATACTAGTTCTGCACTTTTTTTGGTCATTATAACTATAAAGTAGGAAGAAAAAAAATTAGGATAAGATATCTGTACAAAATTAGTGATTCTGTTGATTTTTTTTAAAGTTTTAAACCTCTTTTAATCAATGTGCTCAAGGGAAATGCAAGTTTAATACAGTACTAAAGAAGACTCATAGAGATGAGATGCTCTTAATTTAAGTCACCCAGAATTATTATTTTAGTATCTAAGCCCATGTCCATATACTCACCTTAACTGATGGTGATACTTGATGATCGGTGGTGGTAACTTGATGATTGGTGATTAATGATTGTTGATGCTGTTCTCAGAGTATTTTCATGGATTGCTTATATGATTAAAAGAATTATATATGATTTGGGATATGAGAGATTTTAAAGATACTCTGATTTTTTTTTCCTATGTAGGTCTGTGAGAAGTTTGTGTTTATTAACATTCAAAATGACACTTTTGGTTTATCATACTAAGCAGAAATTTCAAGATTCAAGAGCCTGGACCCTTAGTTCTTTATCTGCCAGTTACCCTTCTTTAAGCAGTGTCCAATTTTTGGTACTTCTGTTTTTAGACAGTTCAATTATTTTAGTAAACATTGAGCATCTGCTTCTCCGTGGGTCTGGTTATTGTTTGTGGATACTGAAACTCATTGAAATTGTGAGCTAGGTTGTCTGCAATGGTCATCTGAAGGAATTCACATCTTGAAGATGTTGCCCCCAAGTCTTCTTGGGTGCTTGGCAAAGTGAGCACTTCTCAGGCAGGCATGCATCTCAGCAACTTCCAGGCAAGTATTGTTGCCCAGGAATTCAGTGCTTCAGGAAAATTGTAGTTAGTCAGGCCCTAGTAGCAAATTCAGTAGACAATAACAACCCAAGTGCTTTCTTATGTGAGTGTATGTGCAGAGATTTTGGTGACTCTGTGTGGTACGGTTCCTGTAAACAAAGGTTCATGCACACAAAGAATACTGTCGTATCCTGGGTGCCAGCAGACAAGCAAAGGACTGAATAAATGTTACCATATCTTGAAATCAAGAAGTAACTCAGCAAGCAATGACAGAAGGCTGTTTTGTGTTTTTTTAATTTTTTTAAAATATGCTGCAGTATAATAAACTTAATAGTCCAGGATTGGTAAGACAGTGTCATGAGCAATAAGTTAATTCAGTTGTAATGGCAAACAAAACACCCTGTGTGAAACATCCAGTTCACAGATCATACCCTAAGAGAAGTTAATGCTATTATAATATTTTGGACCGGTGATAAGTATGCAAGCCCTTAAAAGGACATAAAAGCACAACGTGCTCTTCAGAGGTCCCAAACCAAGCTACAACTTTCTTCTGAAGTCCCACACCATATCTTAAAAGAATACAGAAATGGATGAGACTTTTTCTTCTTTTTTTTCCCTCCCCAGAACTTGGCTGGATGTCAAAAGTGCATGTGAATCGACCTGCAGTTGTGAGGTATGCAGAACGAATTCAGAAATGGAGAACTGTGAAAGGTAATTGGCAAGTAAGTGCTCTTTTTATGCATTCTGTTCCTGTATTTTTAAAGCAGTCACTCTCCTCTCCAGGCTGCAATATTGAATTTTTTTTCAAGATGCATGTAAACTTAAAAGATGTGCTTGTCCATGTCTTATTTTAATAATTTGTATTTGATGATGATGGGATGGAATAAGGTGACGTATTTATCCAAACAAGTTAAAAACCTTATAACTCATGAGTGGCAAAACCGCAAATGAATTTAAGTCATCTTTATTCATGAGTGGATTAAATTGTATATTACTATCCCACCACATTTATTCTGTCTCCCAGACAGACTTCTCTGCACGCTGTGTTCTTATTTTTTAATTTTAAAGCTGTAAGATATAATCGTGGTCCCTGTCAAGTTTGACCTACCTGGATGATTTTTCTTTACTTAAACATCCCCAATATGTGTGATTTCTTTGCTTAACTAGTTCTTACCTAAAGCTTAAATATTCAGACTTTCTATGGCATTAGAGGGGAGAAAGAAGGAAAGAAAGAAGGAAAGAAGGAAAGAAGGGAAGAAGGAAAGAAAGAAAGAAAGAAAGAAAGAAAGAAAGAAAGAAAGAAAGAAAGAAAGAAAGAAAGAAAGAAAGAAAGAAAGAAAGAAAGAAAGAAAGAAAGAAAGAAAGAAAGAAAAAGAAAGAAAGAAAGAAAGAAAGAAAGAAAGAAAGAAAGAGGAAGGAAGGGAGGGAGGGAAATGTTAAGGGGGCTGACTTCTCAACTCTTCCATCTTAGTATAACATAGATTCAGGTAAGTCACCACTAAAGCCAGTGCTGCGAATGACCTTCTCTTCAAAGCTATACATTTAATGTCTCAACTGTTACTGTCAGCCTTTGCTGTTATTGCCCCCATGGCAGAACTGTCAGATAACTGGGCCAGTATGCATTCTGGTTTCTCTATGTATGTGAGAATCATAATGCAAAGCCATCAGGTCAACAATGTAATCTAGTATCTTCTGCAAAGCAGAGACAGTGAGGCACGGCTGCATGGTGGTTCCGCAGCAGGAGAGGAAGCACTGAGAGGGGAATGGCAGGCAGAGCTGGCTGCAGGGTGCTAAAAATGCTTTTCCAGCATTCAGCCAAGGGCAAGGTCCCTGGGAAATGCTGTGGAGGAGACCTGGAACTCCTAGTGAGCTCTTAGCTGTGGCGTTGTAACTGGTGTCCAAAGACAAGTTGATTCTTCATTCATAAAGCAGCTGTTCTGCAAGGAAATGTGTGTGATTCCTTCCCTCTGCATGCTAACAAGTTGTTTACTTCCAACAGTAGCTGTTAATATGGAAGCAGGAGGAAGGAGACACTCAAGGATCAATCTTAACAGTCCAACATAGTATAATAAAGCAAGAATCATTTAATTATACTTAATTCTTAAAAGAGCTGTTCAGAATCATTGGTATCCTCAGCTTAGCATGTCAGGCAGTCATTCTGGGGTGGCTGAAGCTGCGTTCATAATGAGCACAGGTCTTGCAGGTGACATTTTGGGGATAATTTGATGTAGCTATAAGGTCCTACTGGAAGGTGATAGAAAAAAGCTTACTTCCTGTTACATGAACCTGAAAGTTTGTGCTTTGAATGTTATGATTAAATAAAAAAGGGACATAAACTGAGGAAGGTTAGACATCAGCTCAGCATTTCTCAAGAGTTTCTTATGCATAAAAAAGCACTTGATAACAAGTTTGGCAGTCCAGTGACTCTGGGTTGGGAAATAGCATCAGTGAGAAAATCCAGAGGGTATTCCATAACCTTGGCCATCTTCATATACATCAGGAATGAAGAAGTTTTCTGATTTGGCCAAAGTTGCTATAGAAAGAAAAAAGAAATAACCACAGGCTTTGATTACAAAGAATCATTGGGAAGAAAGGGATTTAGTATCACTCCCTCAACATGGCTGTAGTTCAAATGTTTGATTATTACTAACTCCATTCTCCTGTGTAGTAACACTGGTACTGAGCTACTTACGTAAGGTTTTATTTTGAAGAATGCCAGAAGCATCTCTCCTGTATTTAAACACTGTCATTGGAGGATAGTCATGTGCTGTTTATTTCACAAGAGATGATTTTGAACCTTTACATCTTTGAATCTAAGTAGCACCACAGACTCAAATTTTGAAGCCCATTCCCCAAAATACATATTTGAAAAACTCTTTAAAAAAATGTTCATGCCAGTTCTTGGGACTCTCTGACTACATCTGTCTTGATGACTTTATGATTCATGTCATAAGAGATAAGACAAAAATTCCCTCAAATGAAGGACAAAATAATCCAAGTAAAAGAAACTTAAAACCATTTAAAGTGAAAAACCCTTCTGAAGTATTATAGGGTGAAAGTTAGAAACAAGCAGTCAAGCTTAGACTGACAGAGGCCAGTAGTGGTTCATTACTCTGTTCAATCAGCCCAAAGCAGTTTTCAGTGTAACATTTACTGCAGGTTCGGAAAGGAGACTCCTATCAGTGAAGTATGAAGGGTTTGTAGGCTGCCAGCCACTTAAGATTTGCAGACTCCATGCAGAAGCAACAAGTTTTGCTGCCTGTACTGACCAATCGTGTCACAGAGCAGAGAAGTCAAGATAGGGACTTTATGGTCTCAAATGGACTTTGCCATTGCGAACTCTCCCCTTGTTGAACAAATGCCTGCTAAGAGATGTCAGCTTTGTGAAGTCATTGCTGTAAATGAGAATTTGCTGGAAGACCTTCAATGAATATTTCAAAATAATGTCTTCAGCTCAATTCTTGTTCATCAAAAAAACCTCAAAAAAATTTTAGTTTTGCTTCTGTTCCATTCTCTGATTAATAAATCTTTTAAAATTCTGTAGCATTTTCATCTGAAGAGTGCTTTAGCCTTGTCACTTAGCTCTTACTTCTTTTTTTTTTTCTCACCAAATAATTACAGATGCTTTTTATTCCTGATTCACACAAAAGCATGTGGAAACATCTGGAGTCTAGACCCTAAGTTTTAAGAAATCTGGGTTCTTACCCCCCACTGATTCCATGTTTCACTCTCACAGCAGGAGAAGCATGCAAGCATGCAAGTGTGCAAATTGCTGATGTGTAGATTCATTTGGTTACTGTGCAAACCTGTGCTCCTCTGGAAGGATATGTGTAATTTCTCTTGCATGCAAGCCTTAAAGATTCAGACATACTATATAGAATGGCACATATTATAACAGTGAGGTTCTTCACTTTTTGTCCAGGTGAAAATGTTTGATTCTTACAGAGTCCCATTTGGCAGTTAGCTTTTGCACCAAAAATTGGAATTTCATCCTTTGATTCTGAGAGAGTGGACTTTTGATTCCAAATCCTTACTGTACCAATACTGCTCGAGACATGGAGACATGAAAAACTGTCTGTCAACCCTGTCTGTCATAAATCATTCTTTGCATATCCTCCATGTTATATCTCCTGTGTTTCCTTATTCTTAGAGTGAGAGCCAGGCTTCTGATTCCTGCATCTTCTAAGTCAGTTTGGCTTTGGAAGTGTAAATTGAAATACTGTATTCCTTGCTTCACTCCCTTTGTAGGCTGCTTGGTTTCTGAAAGCTGTCACCTGTATAGACCTTACCACTCTTTCAGGAGATGATACTCCTTCAAATGTTTACAGACTGTGTTTTAAAGCAAAACATCCCATCAGAGAGGATCTGCTGAAAGCCTTGGACATGCATGATAAAGGTATGATAGTTTTTGTTGTATGTATTTTGTAGAGAAAATGTCTACATTTCCTCATTATTTTTTCAGTTTTCAGAAAGCTGTAGAAATGGCCTCCTTCTTCCTGTAATGGAATCAGTTATGGTAGGCAGTACTGCAGAGCTAATAGTCCTGAGAGAACAAACTAGGTCCTATATGGTCTTACTCAAAGCAACTGTCTTAAGTTCTAAGTGCAAAATACCTATTCCTTTAATACAGGAATACAAGGAGAAAAAAAACATTTTCAGTTTGGCAACCAAAGGAAAGCATGGACTCAGGGCAACACTGTAAGTTATGATACCTAATGAGCAAATTTGATGTGGAAACCAGTAGTGCATAACCTCAGTGTATGTCTTTTAATAACAGTGCACTAAGGTGAAACTAATTGAGCATTATGTTAATCTGCTTATGTCCTTAGTAAATTGGAGAAGGGGGGAGTGTTCATGTGACTCCTTTGGATTTTGTGCTTAGCTGCTGTTCTGTTTGTAGCTACCGAGCCTGCCATTTTGCCTATCAGAAAAAAATGCATTCTACAGTCCTAAGAATGTAATTTTTCCTTCAGAAAATACTATCTTTTACCTGCTTGTTTCAGTAGTTAAGACAGGAGACATCTTTTCAGCCCATTATCCTTTAAGGAATCAGTCCTGTAGTGAGTGTATGCAGTTGTGTGCATATCCATGTATACACACACACACACACACACACACACAGAGTTCCCAGCTAAATCAACAGAGCTGAAGGGGCTGAAGACAGTCCTTAAGAACTGGTCATAAAACTTTCATTGACATTACTCAGGCAGGCTCCATCCCAGTGTTACACTTAAGAGTGAACAGAGACTGTCAATATAACTATCAATAAAACTTCTTTATATCTGAGCAGCATTTCTGAATTTTTCTAGATGTAATCACTGATGTGTCAGTGAATACCATTTGACTTTTGTCCTGTCATGTTGGCCTTATGATCTATAAAAAGAAGATCCCAGCGACATTTGGGGCATGCTTTTACTATTTCAGTTTTACACAGGCATTGGTCCACTGATTGAAGTCATATGATGTAGAACCAAAGGGGGATCAGGCCTTTGGTTTTAAGCCATACAGATAAAATATCAAAGATTAGTGTTTTTTTAAAAACTTGGATTTATGAACTCTTCAGATAGCTGAAGTATTAAATATGAGGTCAATTATCTGAGACTTTGAGAGAATACCATTTTAACTAGAAATGCAGTAGAACTACATTAACATAAAGACTGCTCAGTTGCTGCTGGGCTCAGTCTGGCTCAACAAGTAATGACAGAGCTTGGCAGTGTGGTTTCTCTCGCAGCAGTTTGCTGACTAAGCATGTCTTTACTGTACGTGTTGGTTTTAAACAGTGAATCTGTTGATAAAAATCTTGGCGTTTTAACTCCTGCTAATGTAAACTTGGTCCCAGGATCAGGTTAAAGAACATGAGGGAGGGAACAATATGGAGAATTACCTGAACCGTGTGAGCAATATAACAGACATCCCTAGTGTAGGTGCTTAAGATCCATGTGCGAATGCACAAGTGGGAGGTGAGAAGAATGTGCACATCCTTATAACATGGATTACACTCAAGAAGGTGGAAATCTATATGTGAAAAGTGAACTGTGGCTTTTGCAGGTATTACTGTCGGAGCAGTTTGTGTATATCCTGCAAGAGTCACCGATGCTGTTAATGCCCTAAAGGCTGCTGGTTGTAACATTCCAGTAGCTTCCGGTAAGCTTTATTCAAACAATTAAATATTTTTATGATATAAAATATGTAGAAAAATCCAGAAGTTTGGACTTGCTTTTGTTTCAGAGAGTAAGGTGAAAAAGTATTGTATCAGGTAGAAGGAAGGGAATGGATGGGAGGATTTGCTTCTGGTATAATCTTTTGTTTTCTTTCAACTTCAAGCTTATCAGGAATGCCAAATCTGTTTTGCTGGAAGCTCTTCAAAGAGGTCCTTAAGATATGTCAGTGTTTTCCTCACCCAAATAGAAGAAATTGAGGTAGTATGCTGGACAGAGTATCAGGAGACACTAAGTAAATGATAATAATAATCAGAACAACAATAATAATATTGTGATATGAGCTTTAGGAGTTCTAATACAAGGGGATTTTTTCCCTATCAGTTTTTTGGCTTTTAAGTATAATCCTGCAAGCTGGATTCAGTGAAGCTGTATGCAGAGGCAAGGGTTATTGTCTGCTGAGCAGCACAGAGGTTCAGGACTTGTACTTCCAAATCTAGTAGTGCCAGCTCTTCCTCCAGTCACCACACATGAGAGAAAAGTCCTGAATCTACAATAAGCAAGAGGCAGAATCAAAGAATTATGTAGGTTGGAAGGGAGCTCTGGATGTCATCTAGTCCAACCTCCTGCTCAAAGCAAGAGCTAATTTTGAAGTTATATCGGGTGTTTAATGCTAAGATCCATGTTTTCTGGTAGTGTTGTTTCACTGTTGTGTAGGGGAAAAATACATATTAAATGCATTTATATGTCAGAGAGAAAAGGGATTATTTTTTCCATTTCTGAAGTTACCTTTGGATTTTGTACTTGAACATCATTAATGTAATCTTAAGTAGACGTCATTGAAAGAAATTTTTGTGATATTGTGATTTAGCTGTTAAATATATTACTAGGATTTAACTTGAAATACTACTTAAAAGAATGGAGGAGAATTAATGTATTGCTTCATGTATGAGTTCAGTCCTTGTTTGCTCAGTTCTGCTGGAAACAATAGATATTGTACTTTCTCACGTAGGCCGCTTTGGAAAAATTTAAGTCACGAGAAAGAGACCTTTTCACAAGGTGCACTTAGTATCTTGCTGGACATTGGTTCTTGAGGGAAGAGCTAATGCTTCTGGATGAAGAGAGGGCAGGATGAGGTGCCTTTAGATTTTTTTGAATCATGGTAGGGATAAAAAAAGAATAGCTTTCAAACTCTTTGGTGTATTAGAGGTATATGCAATTTTATGGTCAATTAATAAAACATTTTCTTGCCTCTGCCTGCATCCCCTTTCTTGATAGTGGCTGCTGGTTTTCCATCTGGACAAACTCCTCTGGAAACCAAACTGGCTGAAATAAAACTAGCTGTGGAATATGGTGCCAGAGAGATTGACATTGTCATTAGCAGGAGTCTGGTGCTGACTGGCCAGTGGGAAGGTAAGTACCCACCCTTTGGCAAGGAACCTAAACCTCTGTGAATGTACACATGCAAGTTATATCTTTGTCTCTTCCCCATCTCCACACCAGTCCTTGAAGAATTGGTCCCTCCCCTAAGAGTATTCTGAGGCACTGAACTAAATAAAAGCTATTTAATTTATGATGAATGGTTGCATTTTTTGAAAAGAATGCTGTTACAAGCCCTGTCAGGCTGGGCATGTGGAATGACTTTGTATTTTGAAAATTCAGGTCTATTCCTTCTATGCCTTTAGAGGATTTTGTGTACAGGATTAAAAAAATAGCAAGTGAAGTGGAAGTGAATGCCTAATTACTTGACCAGTTTTGTTAAAACCCCCAAGGGATTGTAACGTGGATGATACCTTGTTAAATATACCTGTTTCAACTCTTGACAAAAATATGTATTTTAGTTGATCTCTTTTTCCTGAAAATTGAGGGTACAAATTGACTGTTCATATTATTATTGATGTTCTTGTGTCTGCAGACTACTACTAATTAGTAAGAACAATAATGCTGAAGATGATTTTGCTCTAATTGCCCCCTTAATGTATTGTGAATGGTTTGCCTTAAGTGCTGATAGTGGTCCTATAACTAATCTCCATGTGAAGGTAAACACCTCATTGTCTTGGAATGAATTGTCCATTTAGTTGTATTGCAGTGCTGTAATTAGTCTCTTTGCTTGGAAGACTTCATAAAGGACCGCAGGTACATGAGTTTGGTTAAGGAAATACAGTTATTATGATAACAGATCATATTTTCTGATTTTGGTTTTTTTTTTCAATTAACAGTTAGAATTGAACCAACAACCCCACATGTTTCTGTGTCTGTGTCTTCAGGACTGATATCTCGGTTTCCACTTGCTGTAACATCTTGACGTCTTTTGTAGTATTTACCATCTCCATCCGTTTTTCTCTTAAATATATGGAGCTTTACAAATATTTGATTTCTTGAGGATGGGCATCGTTGCATACATTTGTTTCTTTCAGAATGGCTGTCTTAAATTCAGGTATGGCCTCAGAAATTGCTGTAATAAGGAGACTGGGTGAGAAGTTTTAACTAAGACATAATGATGGATCAAGTTCTATACCAGCTGGCAGCAAGACTATACGCACATCTTCCTACATTGTATCTTTGTTAGTGTCTACACTACACTACACTACTCTAAACTGGAGGGTACGCCCTTCAGGAGCTGCATTCAGCTGTGAATGTGTATTGGACTTGGATACAAAGTGAGCTGAGTCAGTAATCTGTCACTAAGACTGAAAAATGACCACTAAACTGGATTTAAGCAGCAACTTGCAATTATGTCTGAAAAAGTCCGCCTTGTAGCAGTTTCTGACATAACTGCGGTTGCCATACTTCAGACTTCATGGTACAAACCGCTGTTAACTGCAGGTTGCATGGAGCAGAGATCAGAAAATCAGCGCGTGTAGGCAATTGAAAATGCAGGCTCAAGGTTGTATTGCCTGGATTATGTGAAGGAGAACTCAGAGAAGAAATACAGGTCTGGATTTAGAGAGAAAGTTTGTATCGGTGATTGAAATCAACTGGACATACACTGTTAAGGTTTTCCGTGTCAGAAATGAATTTGGTTTTGTGATCACAGATTACAGGGGAGGAGTACACAGACATAGCAATGATGGATGTAGTATAAAGCTGTCAGTTTACTAAATGAGTAAATCAAGGGGTGACTTTTGATTCGGTATGCGTATTCTTTTATCCAGACTTGAGTCATGACAAGGTTGAAAGCCATCCATTTTTTTTTGGCAATGGTTAGTTAACATTTTTTTTACTGAGGGCAGAATTGAAATTATTTCCAAATATTTTCTGAAAGTTTATTGATGAACATAAGTCTGTGTGTGGCACATATTTACACGGTCTTGAAAAAAGCTTCCTCATGTACAGAATTTACTTGCCATCTAGATAATAATGCTACAGGGTGAAAAATTATACTATTTAACTTGCCTATCAAAAAAAAATTACTTAATTGGGTGTTCCAAATGCTTTGGTGGAAATCTAGTGTTCTCTCGTCCTGTTTAGCTTTCAACAGATGTAATGTTACCTGTGTGAACATGCAGCTTTCCATCTCTATCTAGTGGTTAGATATGATACACAGCAATGTATAAGGTATGTTTAAGGAAGCTAGAAGAAGGGATGAAGAAGTCTTTTTTAGGATGGATCCCTGTATTACATAAAATTGAAGAGTCTAGCGCAGTAACTATGCCAGTGTTCATTCAGAGTGCTTCATTAACTAGACCTGCCTTGCAGTTTTGACACAACCTCTGCGTATTCTTAAGATGCTAATATGTTTTTATTGCTATTTTCTCACGCTGCCTGTCTTCACAGCTTCAGGAGTTATTGACAAAAACATGTATGTGGTAGAGTGCTTCATCTTACTGTTCCTATATTTTTACCTTTTCTTCTATCCTGTGCAATAATTGAGGTCATCATGATAGAATAGTTTTGCTTTGTGATTTGTTTCAAAGGCTTGTTTGGTTATTAAATATTTTAGTGTATGTCCAATTATGTCAAGTTATTTTAAAGCACTTCTTAAATATTGTTGGAGCTCTTTATAACACTTGGAATATATTTTGTAGATCTTTATGAAGTAATTGTTAAGATCTTTTTAACAGTGCTGCACATGAAAGCAGCTTTATTGAACAGTTAATTTACACTGGAAAATAACATTAAATGAGATTTAAGTTTATGAACTTATATACCTTTTACAATTTATTAGCTTTTAAAGCAATGCTACTTTACAATAGTTTACTCAACCATTGTCTTGTATCACTTGACAATGTATGGGTTAAGCTTAAAAATCACATTTTAGATAGTCTTTAGGCAGAATGTGTCGCCTGTATGTAAAGAATTATGAAGTTGACTAAAAAATTGCTGAAAAAAAATGGATTTATTTCATTTTTTTCTTTTTTTTCTTGTTATCAATGAATATGTTAGAGTTGCTGTACCTTCTGAAGCTGTGTGGGGTGCTGTAATGTTACTTCTGGTTCCACAGCTTTTAGCAAACACCTGGACATACTACATTGTTGGTGGCTTCAGAGGTATTGTTAACCCATTGTTTGCTTTATGTCAGTTGAATTTTCCTACAAGAAAAGGGTAAAAAGACAGTACATTCTAAGCAGTTTGAAGATGGTTGCATGCATGAAATACATTAGGTAACCTCATTATGAAAGCTACTGTCTAATTCTGTTAATACGTATTCAACTGTGAGCTTAGAGGCTTTGTTCAGGAATTGGGGCCCCCTTTTGTGCTACATACTTTACAAAGAATGCAGAGGAAATACACTTCCCCCTCCAGAGACTTGAATAAGACTCCACATGTTGTTCAGAAATATTATAGTTGGATTTACTGTTTTCTAGATGTGCAAGCTGACTTCGAATCTTGAAGTCTAGTTGCACAATTTCTGTCTTACATTCTTAGCAGCAGCTCAGACTCCTGAAACCAAGCTCTATTTTCAGTTTCATGTGAATCACTGGAGCCTAGAGTTGCACATATGTGGCTGAGAGCAGAACTGAAAGAGTCGTGTTGTGCTGATAGCCTTGTGCTTGTCATTTTGTTAACAAACCTGCCATTAATGTGCAAGACAGAAGGGACTCCAGCTCTTTTTTCAGTTTCCCATCGTGATTACCTTGATCTTTCGGTCTAACAGAAATCAAAACATCTTCCCCCCTCATCACAGTTTCTACCCTTAACATCAGTCAGTGTGACTGACTAAAAAATAAAAACAGCAAATGAGCTAAATTAAAAAAAAAGAAAAAGTGTTTTTATCACCACATTTTTGGAGATGGGTTGTTTCGTAAAAATTTAAGCTGTGTTTTTTTCCCCTTAATATGAGTTATCCCCTTTATTCTGTGATTTTTAGGACAATATTAGACCAAAGCAAGAGACCATCTAGACAGTCTAGGGCAGATTATAGCCATCAGTAATTGTCAGGGATTTTTGCTTGAGAAATGTGGAGGGGGAAGAAAATTTTCTTTGGTGTATTTAATAGCTGCTAAAAATCAATATAATGTACTGAATAGTTAGAATTTAGGAAAACTACAAAAAAAGACACCTTCCAACACTTATCTTTTATAACAGTGAAATTAAAACCACAGCTATTAAGGTTTTTTTTTTCCTATAAAATCTGAATTTTTCTGACTTCTATAAATGCATTCAATAAAGCGGATCTAAAGTTCATGAAAGCAGTAAGATATCTTAAGTAAGTGGATGCAAAGTAGAAGGATTCTTATGTCACATCAATTTTAACAGTTAAGTCAGCGGAGCTACTAGTGACTACATCAAGTGAGCATCTGGCTCCAGATATATTCTGTATAGGTTGCCTTGCTTTGGGGACTTTTCTGGTGTTTTTAAAACTTTTTTTCCCCTGCTTAAGACTTAGACTTCTTTTGGAATGGATAGTATTGGTGCTGTGTTCAAGATGCTACACAGTACTGGCCATTTGCTTTGAGAGCTCTTGATTTTCTTTGCTTTGCTTTTAGCAGTCAGAAGGCGAGTCTCTTGTAACCTTTTCATCGTGGTCGTAGCTCACAGTTGAAAATATGCCTGCAGGGTTTTCTGTGATAGAGGTTTTTCCTAAGATCTTTGTGCCACTGCTGCTAACCAGAGAAATGCTATCTGCTGTGTCAGTTACTGGTGTTGTGCACAGGTTGCAGATATTCCCAGAACTGCAGTGTCCAGCTCTGCTCCAGCGTCCAGCTCTGCTCCTGCTCCTGTTCGGCTTGATGGAACTGAGTAGTTAAGTGATGGACTTTTTGGCAGCACTGACTCCAAGAAGCAGTCCAGGACCCCTTGAAACACTGTGTTTTCAGGTGTGATTAACTCCACCCATACTTTGCCAGGAAGTGTCAGGATAATCAAGTTATTTGTGCCTTGATTTAAATCTGACTGAGTACTGAAACATCTTTTTTTAATTTTGAAAGGAGTAAGAGTTTTTGAACTTGTTCTGTATCAAAGCAGTTCCTGCTTGTACTGGGACTGGGACACTCTGGTTAATATTCTCTGTCCTAGAGGTAGTTGCATTTCTATTTGTGCTTTTACTGTAAGGTTGAGAATGTCCAGCTATTGTCTGCAATAATTGATCTCTGAATAAGGAGCAGTGTTTATTACCTACACACCTACCCCATTAAAGTATGCCCACTTTTCCACCACCTCAGCTAACCTGATAGACGTGGATGATTGAAGATCCTCAGTTGTTCTTGTCCATGGGTTGATGCGTGCTGTCAGATAGCGGGACTGTTCAAATGATCTTGGCACTAATGGCGTATAAAATTACCTTCCAACAATAGGGAGGATGCTGTAGCTGTGGTACTAACTTGAGTGAACAACAGCTATGAAGATGCAATTTCTTTTCATGGAATCCAACCTAAATGTACATTTTGTTGATTTTCTTTTTACATTTTTGGTGGCATATCTTAAAGGTAGAGAAAACTCTGGTATTTTCTTCTTATTACCAAAACTAGAAGAGCATGAAAGCTGCTTTCTCTGGCTTTCCAAAATCTTCAGGAAAGAGTTACTCCACAAAAAGAGAATGTATTTGGATCTAACATGAGCAGTGTTATCAAATGCACAAGAAAATAGCACAGGTTCTTTGTATTTCCTTTTTGAGTCTTGATTTGATGTAGGTTTCTGGAGTATGATCAATTGATCAATAAAACATGTTAGACTGCATGCTAGTACTGATTAATTCACGCCTTTGGTACACAGTAAGAAACAAGGTGAAGCCTGGAGTCTATAAAGGGACTTGCTAAGTGCATTAGCCAGTTGTCTACTAATGCGTGTAGAATGTCTCAGAGGACCACCCCAGCAATTGCAGCCCTGGCCACCTGGTGTGCCGATGGCATCAATAGAATGCAGCAGCATCACGGGTGGAGGGGATGTCCAGCCATACAGCAGCTAACAAACCCTACTGTATGTTTCCAGCTCTCGCTTGAGGACTGAGGGGAAAAGAAAGCTAGTATTGCTGAAAAAAATGTAGTCTTCATAGCCATATCCTGGATTTTTTTAGCAAGAAAGATTTATTAAAAGCTGTATTTTAGCCTTCCATAAAATAACTTTTTGATTATATGTTTGAAGATTATGATTTGTGAAAAGGACTGTCATGCAAAGGATCCTGTTTGCTTATTTTGCATCTTTTTTCTTTTTTTTTTTTTTTTTTTTTTTTAGAAATGGTGGCTGTAAACTGTAAGAGCTGCTTTTCTCTCCATATTGGAGGAGTCTCAAACATCACCAAGTGGCCAGCTTCTAACAGCTGTTTTGATAATTTCTACCTCTTTTAGTCTCCCTATGTTTAGCATTTTGTGGGAGCACTGCTGAATTTTACCAAAAAGGGTGGGAGAGTTTCTCTGTGCTCTCTGTGTTGCCTTACCTGACCAGGTCCACAAGGTCTAGCCTTCTTATTTGGTCTAGCTGTTATGTCCAAATTTATTCTGGTCCATACTGAATCTGTGAAAATACAAAGCTGTTAGAAAGTTAAGCATGCCTCTGGCCATGACACTTTGTGAATCCAAAAGCAGGAGTTTGTGAGGGGGTGGTCTGCTCTAGACAATGTCCATGAGCAGCCAACTGCTCCAACTGACTGCTTGGAGATGAGAGCTAAGGGAGAGCTGTAGGTCAGAAGACAGACTGATAGCAAGAGGCCTTCCAAAGGCAGTGGAGCTCTCTGTGAGGAGCAACTCCAGGTCAGGGTTTGCTTTTTGTTTTCCAAGTAGTGTGAAGATAGAGAGATAATGGTTTGCTTTATCTCTGATCTAGAAGGCTTTATATGTCAGTCCTGCTGTCTGTGGCAGTGGGTGGAAGTGCTTGTATGTTTAACAGTGGCTAATGACAAACCTCCTTCTGGAACTCCAGCTGGCTTCCTCAGCGAGCATGGGCATCAGAAGCAAGGGTCCAGCTCAGCCCTTGGAGCTGTAGTTCCACAGCGTGCTAGACAGATGTTGTGCTGGCCCTCCTGCTGCAGTGCTTACTTCACCTTTGCTGGCACTGTCTGAGGTCACAGCACAGGATGGTCCAAGTCCTTGGTAGCCCTGTGGGCAATGCAACTACTTGAGGTGGTTTGTAAACACAGATCCATGTGGATTTGATCCTTATGGTGTGATCTCAGGCCTTGGTCTCTCCTCATCAGGTTTGTTAGAATTTTTTCAGAAAATTCTTATTTTTAAGAAGCTAAAAGTAGAATTCAGATGCCTAAACACAGACATCAAACTCCATAATAGAACTTCCCGAGATGGTCTCATGGCACTAGGGGGAATGGTAAGAAACCAGGGGGAGATGTGAAGCCTCCAGGAGTGGCAGCTGGAAGCGTCATGGCATCTCAGGTGACACTAATGTTTGTAATTAGACAACTTTGTCACAACTTTGGTGTCTTAGGCTGAGCACTTTGGCAAATTTGGCTGAAGGGGCTGAGAGGCTGATGATGTGATGTGGACAGGAAAATGTAACTGTCCCTTAGTACTACCATATTTATTTATATTTATTTCTGAAAAAGCTGTTTTAAAATAAATCTTTACTATCATAGCATTTTTTACTCCTGATGTATTCATGAGTGTTTGGCATACTGTGCACATTCTTAGTTTTGAGAGAACCGATATTAATAGCTATTAAGTCAAGTCTGAAACTGTGTGGCATTGTTAATTACCTCTAGTCATGTAATTTATTGAACTTACAAAACTCAAGTTCTTGAGTGCTATGACTAATTATAAGATTGGAAATTAATCCAGAAGTGGAAATTACAGCCATACTTGAAAATGTCTCTCAGGCAACTTTGATCATTTTCACATGCTTTTATCCACAGGTCTCTACGAGGAGATCCGTCAGTGCCGTGAGGCCTGTGGAGAAGCTCATATGAAAACAATCTTGGCAACAGGTGAACTGGGTTCCCTTACTAATGTCTACAAAGCCAGTATGATAGCTATGATGGCAGGTAAATATATGTGGTTTTCTTTTTAAGCTAAGATTGTCTTTGCTGTATTATTTATGAAGCTTAAAAAATTCTAGTCGTGAAAGTTTAGTTTTGCCGATTGTAGAAAAAACTATTATGCAGCAATTACTGAAGTTGCAGGCCTAGTAATGGAGTGTCACTTGTTTTGTGTAAACTACAAAAACTGCATGAAATGTTAAATATTGCTTAAAACTGCTAAATGACAAAATTCGAAGGAACAAGCAATATTTGTTGTCAAATGTCTGATCCTTGGTATGTTTAATAAGGAGACATACATTTGGGGCAGATACACAGTATCCAGGCAGTTGTGGTGAGCTAAGAATGTGGTGTAAGTAGATGCCTTGTAAGCTTATTTTAAATGCAGGGGGAACTTCCCTGTGAAGGTTCATGCTGACAGCTCTTGTTTCTGGTTTGCAATCATTTCTAAACACCCCTATGAGAGTGCAGTTCGACATACCAACTGTAGTGGAAATGCAGCGAGGGGAAGAAAACTCTGTGCTCCAGCAGGATGGACTAGGTTATAACTGGTTTTAACTGGTACACAAAAGAAGTGGCACTCACTACCAGCAATTAATTGGCACTTAAAAAGGTGTTCAGTCTTCCCCTGTCTTTGAAAACTCGATTACATCTGACCTGGTGTTTGGGATGCTGTCTTGTTTTTTATTCTGAACCTTTCAGCTGAGAAACACATTCCCATGAGCAGGATAGAGTTTTAGGGGCTACGGATAGTTTGTAGGTATTACTTTTTTGCATAGCTTTAGCCATTGCAGACTGAATGTAGCAAAGCATCCATTTGAACCCAGATTTACAGCAGTATATTCTCTCTTCAGCTTTGGGTTTGCACTGGTACAATTTTCCCTAGTTTAACCAGGATTTTAGGGTTGTGCTTTAATGCTGTCTTTAAGATGCAAAATTGGCAATTGACTGATAAGTCTGTGTTCTTCGAACTCTGTTCTAGACACCTGTTTCTTCCACTGTGCTTGAAAGAGGGCTTTTCAAGTATACTGATAGGGAGAAGTGTAAAGATATACTAAGAACCACTTGGGTTAGTCTGTCTTCTAAACTTTCCCTCATTTTTTTGTTGATTTTTTTTTTTCTGCTGTAAACTCTTCAGACCTGGAATTTCTTCTTATTTTAGAGCAAGAAAAAAATCATCCAAGTGTCTTGACAGTATTTAAATACATATTCAGCTTGCTGCTGACCTCATTGTTTCCTTACACAACACTATGCTTATCTACTTCAAATGGAATGGGAAGCATTTCAAGCTATTTACTTGTTCAGCTATAATGTCAGTTAGTATCATTACCTATAGAGGATCAGTATTATGCCAGTAAATACTGCTTTTCATTAGCAGAGGTGTAAGAACTACACATTTCCTGTCATTTAAACTGATCTACTAATCATTATGATCACTTTTTGTAACATGGAGTAGTGAAAAATTCAGGTTGTAAAGCGTTTTAACATTTTCAGATATTTTGCTGGTGTAGTTTTTTTGAAATACAGCAGATGGCTCTATTGTTAATGATTTTCCTTGCATAGTTACTTATTTTACAAGCTACTTATCCATCTGAATATGTGCAGTTATTTCCTTGTTTCAGTCTCTTGCTTATTCTTTATGGGTAGGTGTAAAAATAAGAATTTTTTTGTGCCCTATGTACATGTATTGAGGGTCAGATTTTCAGACTCTGACTTGTCAGAACCTCAGATTCCAGTTGAATTTTGTTTGATTTGGGTATTTGTAGCATTTTGGGGAGAAAGTAATTTTGCATAGTAGTTTTAAATTCTAGCTTTAGTATCCTTTTTTTTTTTTTTTTTTTTTTTTTTTTTTTTATGATATAAAAGAAAAAAAAACAAAGGAAAAAAGCAGATAATCTTGTGGATATGGCAGGCCATGGCAACTCTTTTCTAAAGATAAACCAGCAACAACTCTGATAAACTTGACTCTAGTAATTAGTTTTATATGGGGAAATTAGTTACACAGTATAGTGAATTCAACTGCAAAACTGGCTTTAGAAGTTTTTGCTGCCTCTGGCTAATTGCTCCTGCCCTTTACACCAAAATTGGGTGTTCCTTCAGCTGTGCTGTTAGAAGTGCTCGTCATGCTGCATTGTAAGCTGAGTTTGAAAATTACATTTTAAGCTGACTTAAAAATTATTCCAGAAAAGGGTTAACTAGTGTGCTGTATGTTTTTTGTCAGTGAGGTTTTTTTTAATGGGTCACAGCCTCAATAATCTGTGCACAGCCTTGCCTTGCATATGATTGTATCAGTGCAACTGAGGACATGGTATGTAGTCCTTAAACTGTTTTCACTTCACTATGTGTAATGTAAGCCTATGATGTAGGGAGTGCAAAATCCTAGATATACAGGTGTTTACATTGTCCTTGCTGAGCATGCACACATTCACCTACATCCTGAAGCACAAAGTCACTAGATGTGGTGCAACATGTATATGCTATATATGTATTTCCCATGGATCTCATTTGTGAGACTCAGAAGACAAGAGTAACACAGTGCTGATTTATCAGTAGTTCTGTGGTTAAAAAGCTTGCCTGTGATGTCTGGGACTTGATCTCTCTGACTGAGGTTCTTTACCCACACAGAGATCAATTTTACAGTGTATTTGTTGTTAAGGATCTCAGTCCCTCCCGATAAACACACAAAGCAATTAACCAAGCAGGCAATACAGCCCAGATGTCTCCTCTCCCAAATAACTTTCCAAAATTTCTATACAGTCTTCCTCATGCTGGCTAGAGGAAATATTGGTGCATGCTGGGAACCAGCATGTTACGTTTGGTTTGACTTAGCTAGCAGGTGGAGGTTCAGCCACTGGACACGAGGCCAGTTGCACAGATCACTGACTTGAAAAAGGATGGTAAAAAATGTGCACCTCCGCACAGGCTTTTGGAAGTATGCTAAGAGCTGTGCTCCGGCTGGGGTGCTGTGCCCGTGCACTTTTATATTCAAGGCAGATTGCATAGGCCGCTTCTGTGGGCAAACAGCTGTACTCTGAATCACAACCCATGCAGGACTCAGCAGAAGCCATTCACTGTACGCCAGTGAGTGAGGCTGAGCCCAGTGAGACATACAGATCCCAGCAGTGCACTGGAGGTGGAGACCAGTTGTAGAAACAGTGCTTTGCACAACATGCCTGTGTACAAGATGTTAATGCTTGCGCCTGCAAGAACTTGGGAAGAAGTGTTGCTTCACAGTGTGGTATGAGAATAATTTGCCTCTATTTGAAGCAGTGGCTCTTGGCTCCTCCTGTGTCTGCTATCTCCAAAGCACCATGACTATCTTTTCTTCCTTCTCTACCACATAAGGAGAAAGACATCAGAATGGGAACAGGCACCCAGTTTCTTAAATTCTTTTAACCATACCTTTACAGATTTGACTGACATGCAATAAATTCTTCTGGAATATTTAAGAACCTATTTCTGAGTGAAAGATGCTGACAGCCATCTAAGGACAGTGACTCACCTGGCAAGAATAATCCTTGCAGTGCTAAGGAGGACATAATAGGTAGGATTGCACATCAGAGGCTCTGTGTCACTACCAAAGGAGCACATTTTTTTCAGAAAGCTGACCAAGAGAAAATCTCAGCATTGAATCAGGGAATTTTTGGTCATTGGTTTATAATGTCCACTGCCATTTCTTGAGCTTCTTGAAGTTCTTGGTGGTAGTTTGAGTACATTAGCTTCTTAAGGGAAACTGTCTGCATCTTCAACTCTACCAGACAGCTTCCAGAGAATGAGTTGAGCAAACTATTCAGTGGTTTTCACTGTCTGGTGTATACTTGTGTGTCACATCAATTTCTACAGGAGACACTCAAATCTATGTCTCCATAGCCTCTTGGATTAAACAGTCCTAAGGAACACAGATGGGAGTGCCTGACTCCCCCATACTAGTGGTAGCTATTCTGGTTTTTCATCATGGTGTCTTTAAAAAAAAAACCCAGATCTTGTACAGAATTCACTTATGACAGCTAGGCCATTTTTTAACTTTTGTTTTTGGACACAAACGTCAGAAACTGCCAAGGAAGCCAGGCAAGGAAGGGGAAAAAGGTGAAGTTGCAGTGGGAAAGGAACACTTCAGTAAAGGTGTGGGTGACTTAATTGCATATTTCAGTCATATGTAAGGGTTTTATTTTGGAAAATCACATTTTAACCATATTATGTAATTACAAAATCTTTATTGTTTTGTGTAACAATTCATATTAATTAAGATATACAAACTGGAGGGGAGAGGTGGAGAAAGTGATTAAGTAAATGTACTGTACTTTAAAAGTGAAAACTGCATCTGTGTCATTTTGACTGTGAAAGTTGGTCTTGATAGTACAGCTCCTTTTATGTCACCTTTGGGAAGCTAAACAAAACAGCAGTGACATGTGAAAGATATTAGATATACGTAATGAAAACAAAACATGTACCTGTGGAAAGGTCAAGAAGGAGTGATATATGTTCTGCAGCTCTACTAAATGTATGGGTTTAAAACAATTTTTTCATAGGTCATTAAGCAGTTAGTCAAATAAATTGTAAGTTGAGATACAGACTAATTTAAGAATTTAATTTAGAAAGGGAATGAGTTAGTGTTAAAACTAACTTCTAAAGACTCTAGAACAAAAAACTGCAAAAAGTAGCAAAAGATGGCTGAGGCAATAAGGTCTCTAATGCTGATAGTCTAGAAGGAGAAAATTAAAACACATTAAATGTGTGATCAGAATTTTTTTTAGATGCTTTGATACTGTTCATTCCAAAGTGAACAGAAATAATATAGCCAAACAGTGAGGAAAAGCTGTGCCTTGCAGTTCTCAGAAGAGCCCACTATCAATCCGTCCAGGATTGATCCTGCTTTACATGAGTGGTTCCAGTTAATACACACTTACCATTTTCACAGCAAACCTTACCAAAACTTAAAGGCACAAGTATGCTGGCCTTGTGGTAGATCCAGAGAGACTGGCTGAGGCCTACAGTATCCAGTCTTTGTCTCTAAAAGCGGAGAGTAGTGCCACAAGGTTCCTCCAAAACAAACTCAGGACACAGCAGTACTGCATGAAGAGGTTTTCCTCAGAAATCCTCAAGATCAGAACATCCCACTGCACAAAAGCCTAGCCCTGAATTAGGAAAACAACAGTTTAATGATTATAAGAAGAGAGAGCAGAGAAATATGGTTTGGAACATCACAACATAATGCCTAGCTACACAAAGCTTTACCTCAGCTCTAAATAAAGTTTTTATACTGTATTTAATATTGGTACAAATTCACTTTTAGTATGAATGATGGGAAGACAAATTCTATGGTACCAGTAGCTGTTGTTGCTTTGAGCAGTGTCTTGTGGAGATTTGTTTTGAGCAGGGTTAGGTGGTGTGGCTGTAAACATCCTAGCAGCCATCTGAGTGCTAGGGATGACTTACTTTCTGCTGGATGTGGACTGCCATGATCCAAAACTTCTACCAAGCAAATTTTTAATGAAAAATGGAAGAAACCAAACTAGCAAAATTTGACTGAGGAGCTAGGCATGCTTTTTGCAAATGTGACTAATGTAGGAAACAAGACTACTGAATAAGTAATAATACTTGGCACTTAGATAGCACTTTACGTCTTCAAAGCACATACTGACATTAGCAGAATAAATCTTAACAATCACCCTGTGAAGTATGAGACAAAGATAATAACAGACAAGTCAAAAGTCAAGCTAAGATCAGTTGTGAGTTCTTGGCTTTAAATCCCACGCTCAAATCAGAAGTCAAAGGTCCCTCAATAGCATGTGACTTGTATTATGTATTGATTTACTTATGTGTCTACAACTTCAGCTGTGATTTGATACTAAATCAGTCAGTTATTAGAGCCCAAATGAAAGGCAAATCAAGGGAGGAGGGTTGGTAACACATGTAAATCAAGATTTCAGTTTGTGTCTGGTTTTACATGTCTGAAATACAACCAACTGTACTGAGTTTACAGTGTATCTGTAAAGGGTACACTTTACCCTGTAAAAGGTCTATCAGGAATCAGGGGCAATGCATGGCTGTCACCTGCTAAAAGCAGACTGGATCAAAATTGGCAGGTCCTTTCTATAGATGTGAACTGTCTCTGAGTGCTTTCTATTTTAACAGATGATGTTAAGCTCTGGTCTGGAGGTCCAATATAAGGCTGGGGACAAGCTAGTAAGTCCTTACTCTTCTGAATGTGTGGAAGGAGGGCTTACTGCCTGACTGGTGACAAAGGCTTTCTCAGTTACAGTCTGGTGGCTGTTTCCTCTCTCCCTCCAACTGAGCAGGAGTCGGAGTGAGTCCAAGGTGTGATGGGGATTGCTTGCTATTCTATCTTGGCTGAGCTGCACTCGTGGGCTGGGAAAGGTGGATTTGAAATGCAGCATATTCCTGAATTTGACTGCTTATCTTCAGAGAACAAAGCACAGTGCAGAGGGAGTTCTCCCACCTCCTTTGTCAAATAGTAGAGAATAATCCAAATTCTCTTTGGCTGTGATCTAGCAGTACAGATTAGATCTAGCGTGGGCATGAGCATATTTCTGAATTTATGTCAGTTTACTGAGAGCACATAAAATGATGTTTATGTCAGCTCTCTTCTGTGTGCATGCATGTAGACAATACCTCATTTGTCCAAAGATCTGCCCATTCCTTCAGAATTTTTAGATAAATTTGAACTTGCAGAGTTTGTACTACTTCAGCACTTTGCATCATGCAGATGCAGTGTTGTATGTTGTTTTGGTTACTGTCTTGAATATGTAGAAGTGGTTGCAGTTGGCTGCTGTAAGAGGCTCATCAGGACAGTGATTAACACTGTGGAATTATATTAGTAATTTATAACTTTCCTGTCTGTTTGCTGCAGCAGATGTTCTGTATTCTGCATAGTCTGTGGTTGTTCTGTATGTTCAGAGCTCTGGTTAACATCACCGAAAGTTTAGTGAAAGGAACAAAAATGAAACATGCTGTAGAAAACTAGGATACAGAGCACGTCAGAGTGAGACAGTTGTCTCAAAATTTTGAATGATATTGTGGACTAAAAAAGTTTTAAAATTAGGAGTTAGATCAAAAAGTGGATGGTCTTTAAATACAATCAGTCTAAAGGAGATTTCTACAGGAACAAGTTGATTTCATTTATTCTGGTACAGAGTGGGGGGAAATAAATAAGCCAGTAGTATAAAAATGCAGATAGCGCTATGTTCAGTAGGCTGCTCCCTTAAATGATGTAATTGCCTACAAGCTTAACAGTGATACTGCACCTAATCACTAGAAATAATGTAGGCATGACAGAGAAGCTTGGAGTGGAAAATTTCTAACAATGCAATTGCAGTATCCTCAGGTTTGAATTACTGATGAGGGTCCATACAAAGAGTAGTAACACAAAATAAGAAGTTGGGCTTGGGTAAAGCAGACCTTGAAGGAATGAGAAATAAGACTTAAAAATCTGTCTGAAACTCAATAGTGTATGTATAGGGAATCAGAAGTGAAAGGGCAGGAGGTGTTTGAGAAACACTAGGGCAGGCTCTAGTGAAAGGTCTTTTCAGTAGAGTCAAAAGAGCAGCAGAATCCTGTATGGGTAGGTAGAGGACAAAGTAATACCTAAGAGAAACAGATGTTGCAGGAAAAAAAGATACAAAGAGTCTGTGAAGGGAGAACAGAGTTAGAGTGTATACAGTAAAACCTAATTTGTTTGCAGTTTGTTAAGCTAGAAACCCAGATGTGCACGCAGTGCCACATTTTGTTATTCATTTATTTATGTGCTTACTGAACTATGCATTAGCCTATACAGCCATATTTGAGGGGAGATAGTTGTCTGGGGATGTTTATACTTGTCATACCAGGATGCCTGGCAACTCAGTTTGCTAATTTTGTGAAAGGTCTATTCTATTAATAATATTCTACTGTAATCAGAAAATAGCAATATGCACCCTCTACTGAAGTCAAAGAAGAAACACCAGTGTAAAACAACTCTGTAAAACGGTGTTGTCAGCACTGTACCTGTTTGATTTTGAGTTATCCAGAACATGACTTGACTTTCTTCCTCCACCATCTCAATTTACAAATAGAAATAGTCCTATTTCCAAGCACTTTTCACCAGAAGAATATCAAGTTAAGTCAGAAGATGGGTAGGATTGTTTGAGGTAGCAGAATGACTCCTAACTGATCATCACGTTTGACAACTCTGTTAGCGTCCCTGTTTCTCCATACGTAAAATTAACATGGAACATTTTGTAGGACCTCTGTGAGGTCTAGAAGATTAAGATATAAGCAGAAACTTGTTCCTCTTATTGGAAGGCAGAAATTTACCATGACAGTGCATGAAGATGGAATGCCCTTCGTCACAAATGAAATTGGGAAATGGGACAAGAGAAAGCCTGGAAATTTGCTGGTGGGAGCTGCTGACTGATTTTGTTAGTACAGCCAACCCCAGGAGGGACAGTGGAGGTGGGAGCTGGCACAGCTTGCTGTGGTATTCTGGGATGATGGTATTGTGCACAGCATGATTGACTGGTACTGCCCATAGGAACAGGGAGGTTACCTTCCTTCAGCTGTTTTCATAGCACTCCGCTCAAAATTTTCTTTTAAATTAAAGATTGTTGCCATGCCTCCTGTACGCCTGTTTTGCTGTGGTTTGGTGTTCCCCCTGCCCTGAGCAAAATGGAATGAGCAGTATGCCCCTACAAGAAATCATAGAGGAGCAGGAGCATGATAAATCCCCAGAAATCCCAGGGCCTGTCACTGGATCTCAGAGAAGGGTTTGAACCCTGATCTGCAGATTTCTGCTTCTTGACCTGTAAGAAAGTAGCTATTCTTTATGCTTGAACCTCTGAAACTGTTTGTGAAATAGTTCACAGTGAGTAAAAATTTACTGACAGTATAACATACTGTTGAGAGGTGTCAACCTTCTATTAACAAACTGTCCTAAATGACTGAATAGCATTTTTCTTTTGCTGATATTCAGGATTTTTGCAAAGCATGTTAATTAAGGAATATCTGAATGGTATATTTTCAATTTATAACAACCGATGCAGAGAGGTGAGAAAGCACCCCTGTTGCGTTAATTTTCCCCATGAATGAAACCTTGTTTCTATGTTAAATAATTTGTTAGAATTTGACTGAAAACTTCTGAAGTTTCATATCACCTCAGACTCGGAAATCATTGCACAGTTAATAGTTCTAGTCAAATATGCCATCAAAATAACACGGCTTCCTAGCAAAAAACTTTGCATCTATGAAGCTCTGGTATTGAAGGTAATGGTTTGGGAGAATGCAATTTTAAAACATGGAAATATTATGTAAAATCAATAGATGTACAGGGTACTATTTATTTCTCTGATACTTCAGGTTGGTTTTTTATTCCGTCAGCAGCAGGTGTTAACTTCTACTAAACCAGTGAAAAATAGAAATAAATATTTAATTTACTGTATCTATCAATTATACAAAATTGACTTATGAAATATTAAAGTATCTTTTAAGAGATTGCAAGTAGGAACACTACTTAGAAAATCCAATCCCTTAAGAGAAAGTTAATACAGATGTGGAAATAAACTAAGCATGATTTTAAGGTTGTAGGTACTGGGATTTTTTTGTTGCTTTTTAAGGTGGCAAGACCTAATGATCATTTCTACCAAATTTGAAGGTATATGCTCATGACAGCAGATATGTGAAATCAGGCTTCTAAAGAGAAAGATCTTGAATGGAAAAATGCACTAGGAATATGTGATCTTGGAACATCAATAGGTTATTTTAAAACACTATGGACACTCACCTGAATGTACCCATTTAATTATAAGGGACAGGAATACAGTGGAAAATAAAGCAGCATAACAAGAGATAGACACAAACATAAGTGAAGTACATATTGAGACATAAAAGTGGGACAAAAATTAGTCACATGAAACAAGAAATTTGCCACAAGGTTATTGATAGTTTCCTTACCAATAAACTGGATGGTGAGATCAATAAAGACATCCACTAACTTTTAACAGATTGTGTCCTAATGGTGTTGATGTTCACAGTGTTACATCATTAAGTGCAGAGATAGAGGCTGCATACCCAAGCTGACTACTGGGTTGCATGATGCTACAAACATGTTCCTCACTGAGCTAAACAGGACTGCCTGTTCAAATGCAAACATTTATGCTTGTGTTTAACATTTTCTTTTCCTTATAAATGTTAGTTTTTAACTGGAATTTAAAAGGTCTTCTTAATAGACTTTGTCAGTCTTTTCTCAAGGGAAAATATTTATATCAGAATATGACCACAGGATATAGCAATATTCTTCAGGAATGTGCTCATTTCAGTGGTGTTTGGAAAGAGAGCTCCATGGCTTTTTTCCAGTGTGCCTCTGTGGTTGCTTGCAGTATTTTTGGTGAGTTGCACAAGGTACTTGAACTTCCTTGATAGGTACCTAGGAGCTTGTCTCCTAGGCTTTGTGCACTCCTTTGATTCGTGTTGCCAAAGTGCAAACTGTGTTGGAAGGTGTTGAAAAGAAGATACTCCCCTCTTTGATACTATACTTTGGAATTTCATCCCCTGGGAAATGTTCCTGATCTATATTTTTGTAATTCCCTTTCTGAAATGGTAGTTTTTAATTTCATCATCTCTAGATAAGACAGTTTCTAGTTTCTGACCACACTTACTTTATAGTTACCAGAGACAATAGCTTTGCCAGAGCTGTCTGTAATTGTCCTGCTTTTGATATAATTTTTTCAAAGACAAAGATGACAGCAAAGTCCATAGTCTTCATGGCAAGTTCAACAGGGATCTCACATCTGATTGTAATTTTCACCTTTGATGTTTCTTCCCCTCTAGCATTCGTGCTATAAAGTGATTTCCCCGCAGTGTACAACTGCAGCTGATTTCTCAGGTTGAGTTCTACCTAAGTCTAAGATGTAGAAAAGATTCCTCCTTGATGATACCAGGACTTTTTCTTAAGCAAAAAGTCTTCCTTCACCACCTTCACAGTTACACTGCCAATCCAGTGTCCAGTTTACCAGCCTATCCCAGACATTGCAGAGGTGGAGCCTTGTAGTTTATCAAGATTTGTTCATCTCTTAATGGACCAAAAAGGAAACAGATGACAATGTTCCATATTCTGTGCAGCACATTGAACTTAAATTATACAATACAAAATTATGAATCATATATCTTCAAAAGCCTCCTTCCCATTGGTCCTGGAAAATAGTTGTGTAGCGAGCTCAAAGGAAACACAAAGTCTCATGCATAAACGGAGGTTTGAAATGAACCTGAGTCCCAGGATGAGAAAGCAGCTTGGTGCGGTGTGATGAAAGGGGCTGGCACGTTTCTCATGACTTCCAGTGCCCTGTAAGAGGAGGGGTAGCATTTTCAGGTGTTGCTCTGGTAACAAGACACCATAACTTTTGATAACATAAATGTAACATGCTGGTTACATTTATGTTGTAATCAGATAACTGTGTTTGCAGCTACTCTGGATGTAAGCAAATTTAAGTTCACAGCAGTTTGCTTGGTTGCCAGTTGCAGCGCAGTTGTGGCTTTGAGGCAGGCTCCTCTGGGAACTTCAGCTGAATGGACCCTGTGCTATTGTAATGATGCCATTTTCAGTGATTTTCAGCGCCTGGGTTAGAATTACAGCTCACTTAGCTTTAAACTAACTGTCTCTAGAGTGTACTGCAGAAATGCTGGTTTGTTACTTGGAAGTAAAACAAAAAAATCCTAGTAAAATAAACAGAGCTACTCCATGCTTTTGAACAACTTCTTCGCAAGTTAATTTGCAGGGACTTGCTTGTATTAGGGAGTAAGAGCTGAAGGCAGGAGAGAAACCTAGGAAGAAAGGAATATATTTTTCTGCTGAAATGTTCAAGAGATTAAGTTTTTAAAAAAACATGTTAGTGAGCAGTAAAGAGAAACCTTTAGGTTTGAAAGGTTCCTGTGCCT
Source organism: Athene cunicularia (assembly GCF_003259725.1). Taxonomy (NCBI): domain Eukaryota; kingdom Metazoa; phylum Chordata; class Aves; order Strigiformes; family Strigidae; genus Athene; species Athene cunicularia. Next base: position 10,154,048 of record NW_020799092.1, on the reverse strand, counting down.
TTTTTACTGTATTAAGGACACAACTTTGGAGTGAAACACAGGAACATGCAGAGCACTTTGCAAATCTGTTTGTGAAAATGATACAGATGAGAACAAATAATTATTAATTAGTAACATTGCTGCATTTTGTTACTCGGAAATAATTTAGAGCAGGGTTCTGCCAGTGAGGTTATTGTCTAATGTCTAGTCCTTGAAAGATAGAAATGCAGGAGAGGATCTGAGATTATTTGAGTGAAAGTTTTACATGGCAGAAGGCAAAGGGAAGGTAAGAACAGAATCCGTTCAAGTTGGAACGAGTCAACTAATACGGCATTTGAGGTATCAGTGATGTGTTCTGTATTATTCACAGCCATGACTCCTGTATGGCTTGTAGGTTTTCTATGCTTTCATTTGCTAAATTAGGTGGGACATCACATAAATAGTAAAGTAGTCAGTGAAACGTAGAAAGGTTTAGATCATCATGATCATGCAAAGCTTGCAGATGCCTTTCCACAAAATGTGAGTTGCTACAGCACTGATTTTTATGTTAATTTACTAGTGAATAATTTAAAAAGACCTGTTTATTTTTTAATAAAAAGGAAAGATAGAAATTGGCTGAGTGTTCCTAATGTTACTTACAGCTGCCATTGAGCAGATGTTAGGGATTCTTAGTGGCGTGCTAGACCAAAATAAGTTTTATGAATAAACAAACAATTTCTTTTTGCTACCAACTCTTTCAGACTGATCCTCTCCCAAATTCACAATAAATAGCCTTTTTAAGTCTCCTCATAAATAATTACCTTTCTTGAGCCACTTTTTTCTAAGCGCTTGGATTTTAATTATAGTGATGAACTGTTTTAATAAGTTGTTACATAATTTTATCTTTTTTAAAAAGGCTGAAACCATTTTCCATTTCTCTTCAACTTATTTGATTCCTGGGATTTTAATCCTTTTAATTTTTGCTAACTCACTTGATGTTGCGCTTTCACGCCCCTTTATAAATTCACACTGGAGAAACAAACAGCATGCAGAGGCATCTTTTTCTTCTGAACTCTTATGCACATACACCCACCTTAGCTTGCTGGTTAACCATGGTCTCTTGTTATAGTAACCATTTTGTTTAACTTAGTCATTTTGATCACAGTCAGTTTGAAAAGATAGGTAATTAAATGGAGACAATGCAGTTTTGCTTTGGGCTAATGTCTGGGGTCTTTAAAACGCTATACAGAAGATATTTAGCGAAGTGAATACTGTGCTTAGTTGATAGGTAAGGGATATGCAACACTGTTATACTCCACTTCAGACCAGTGTTTTCCAATATAAATACTTATTAGATACTTTTGTATGTGATTTGATGTACAGAAATGCTGAACACATAATTCCTTATAACTTCAGCCGTGATTCAGTATCTGTGAAAACCAGCTGCTTTATTGAAAAGTTCACATCACTATTGGGATGGGGGAGAGAAGAACCAAGTGACATATTTTTCAACTTCCTGATTTTTAGTCTCATGGCATGATGAAGATTTACTTAATTAAAAATGACTGCTATTAAAGACAAAGACCCTACAGGTTGTGTTTAAACTTCTATAGTTTTCTTAGAGATTATGGATGAAACACAAAACATAGTAGTATGTCTCATGATCCCACTCCTGACACTGAATAATTGGAGTCACTACAGAAAATACTACCGATTTAGATGTTAGAAGTCATAATTAAAAGTGTGGATCTTGCAAGGCTTTACTTTTATTGGGTTAGGGTCTGTCTCTTCACATCAAATATCTGTTTCTTTGGGATGCAGTCTTGAGTAGCTTTGCTTACTGTTATGCTCTGTATAACCTAAACAGAGCATGCTTAGGACCAAGCTCCAATGGAGTGACAGTACTGCAACTTTTAGCTATTTATGTCAGAAATTCAGGATTACAGAGGGAAAGATATAGGCCAGGTGGTCGTGCTTCCTGGTGTGATGGTGACACCATCACTACCACTGCAGTTTGGGAAGTGAAAATTCGGTAAAACACAGGTAATGTTTTGCTTGACTGCTTCTGTTTTTGAATGTCTAAGTGTGGGTGAAGAAGCCAATGATACCAAAGTGAGGCTCTGAAATAGCACCATGCAAAGCTACACACTTCAGACAGAATTTTTTTCTTTCTGTAAGAAAGACATGAAATGTACTGTCTCAATGAATAGTGACATTTAATAACTTGCCACTAAATACCTATGAGAATATATATACATCTAACACAAAGAGAGTTTGATACTCAATTTCTTTCATTGACAGTATTGCAGTAAAACAAGTGGAATGCCAAAGTACAAAATGATAACATATATTTTGTGTAGTTTTTTAAAAAATATAAAGCCTATATATAAAATGTAGATTTGAAGATTGAAATACCATCTTCATTTTGCCAGTGAACTAATGAAATCTGCATTCTGTATCAGTTTCAATTATTTTCTAACCAAAACCCAGGCAGTTTAATCCGATTGTTGGTACTTCTGGTTTGAGATGCTCAGCATGATTGCAGTCCGTGGCCAGATCAGCACACATGCTGTTGACAAATGGAGGTGGAGAAACAATGCCCCAGCATATTAAATACCTTTTTATGAGTTGCTGCCTATTTCTGACAGCGCTTAAGGGGCTTTTTGATTTCCTTCATTTTTTAGAGTAGTGCTCAATAGATTATTATGGCAGAAGAGTCTGACTGAATTTATCAGCAACATGCCTTCATAAAGCATCTCTTTGAAATAAAAATATTAGTTCTACCATGTAAACATCATTAATAATACAGTTGGAGGAAAAAAGTTTTCTTAAAAAAGCAGAAGTGTGTCTTTCCCTGACCCCCAGCAGAGAGGTGCCTCCTGCTTGGAGTGTGGCTGCACAGTCAGGTGTTTTGGTTGTTTTTTTATTGAAGGGGACTGGCAGGCTTTTTGACATTCAGGCTACCTGAAGAGCTAGACACCTTGTAAAACACCCTACTAAAAGTGGTGAAAACATCTGTCAGTACCTGGAAGTTCTACCCACATTGCAGCCTATACACATGGGCTTTTGCAGTTTTGCCATATGACAAATTATAGGAAGGTGGGGAGAGAAGAAGGAAACACTCCGAGGGGCAAAAACTTATGGGAAGCAGGAGCTGTGAGTAAGATTGATACCTTTTAAAAACAACCATAGCTTGTCATTTTACTGTGCTGCCTCATGTGTAGGTAAGACCTTCCAGGATGATACCCTTTGGGTATTTGTTGCATCAGGACAATGCCCAGCACCTGCACCCCAGAAGTCCATGATAGAATCTACGTGTTTATAAGTTGATTGTATTGAAGACTTCAAAGTGTAATAAAAATTAAAACTGAAGGTGCCTAACATTTTCCTAGTAATCATATGATTACTGGAAGTGGAATATTCAGCCCTCTGTGCAAGCCCATATGTAACCTATTCTACCTGATTCGTAAAAGCCAGGAGGAAACAAAGACGTCACAGATGAGTCTAGTGAGATCTGGCACCTTATTTTTCTTTTTTCAGGGAAAGCCAAAATCTTAACATTGGCCAAAACGTGCTCTTGGGAAATGCCTTTGATACTGGAAATCCCCCCAGTGCTGAAGCCTCCACCTGTGCCAGCTGCCTTTTTATGTGTAGGGAACAGTGTGAAAGAGGGGCTGATGCTGACTGTTTGTCCTCTACATGACAAAGAGACTGGATGCTGGACAGATTCTGACTGTGGCATTAAGATACGACTTTTAAATCTCAAAAATAAATCCTGCCTTTCTCTGGGTTAGAGTCAGAATCTTAAACTACTTTTATCACAGAGTGTTGAAAAAACACTCAAAATGACATTGAAGTGTCATGATTTTGGCTGTATTATATAATTAAAAAAATATATATTTCATAGCACCTTCTTGATAAAGTAGTCTGATTTTCTATTTGTATTGTTCAGCGTGGAATATTTCCAAGTGGGTTTTAAACAGCTATTTCTTCAATTTGGGTAAACTTGTTACAAGCCAATAGACAATACGTGAGCACACCTGAGTTTTAATGTTAACATATTTGTTTCAAAGTTGCTATCAACATTAAAAAGCACAAAGCTAAATGTGGTTGCTGAAACATGGTATGCAATATGCCATGTAGTGCTGTGATTCTAAGCAGTCATGCATATTTATTACTTTCTTCCAAATTGCAGTGCTATTACTGGTAGAAATATGAGGCTTTTAGCCTCAGTCTATAATATGTCATCTTCTGGACAACATTTTGAGACACCAAAATATATTGATCCAAACCCAAGACTACCAAGAGGGAAAAAGCCCGACCTAGATCAGTGCTGTTATAATTACATCACAGTTTAGGATAGTTTATCATTGTTTAGATTAGTTTAAGTGTGAACAAGTAAATGATGCAGTGCAATTCAGTGTTTGTAGAGAAAGCTTAATGGATGAGATTTTCAAATCAAGTCTAGTTTCTCCCACAGCATTTTGCTTTCCACCCAACCCAGCAGGAGCATGTGGCTCAGTACTGAGTGCCTGCATCTAACCTTTATGTTGCTCCTTTATGAAGCTGCTGTTTTAGCAGCGACCTGTGTGTTACTGGTAAGGTGATGAGAATGAATGTTGTGGTTCCTTCTCAAACATCCAGCATGCCTTTAGCTGCTGTATGTGCAACACTAACACTCTGCCCAAGCAGGGCAAGTCACCATTCCCCTCCTGGCCACATCCATATCCTTGTACAGAGACAATGTGTTATTTTATAACCTTTAGATTTTTTAATGCAAATGATGACTTTGAACGTTAGGGCAATCTTCAGCATTCAGCCATCACTATCTTTGCAGCAGAGTTAGAACGAGGTATTGAAAGATGTGACTGCCTTTTTTGTAGGTAGCTGCTGTGCAGATGATGGTGGTGGTGGCAATGAGAGGAAGCAGGTCTGCTGCTCTGTGTCTCCATGCATGCTGTGGAGCACTTTCACTAGATTTTATGCAGGTGCTGTGGCTACTCTCACCACTAGCATGCTATCCATTCTTTTTTTCAGTTGTTTGTGGTTCTTCTACTTCTTTCCCTCTTATTCTTCAGGTATTTTGGTAGCTGATGGAACAGCCACATCTTAAAGCTAATAGTAACTAACATGCTTCTGTCTCCATGTACCACTTCTGCTATTCCTTTGACCCTGTTCACTCCTCTCTCCACTGGATAAAATGCACCACGACTGCCTGCTTCTGTTTTGTCATGGGTATATGTGATAGTTTAGGCCCTGCTGGGACCGGAGACCACGTTGCCGTTGTCCCTCCCCCACCCTCAGACCGAGTAGGGCACAAACCCTGGGTTTAAAATAAGGAGAACTTTAATACAACAGTGTAATAAACAATCTGAGCAACAACAATAGCAATAACAACAATAAACAGTAATAACAGTAAACAAGACAAAAGATATACAGAGAAATACCGCAGTGAATACATCCAGCCCGCCGCACGTGCTTCCTGCCACAAAAGCCACAAAGGAAAGCTTCCTGCGCTGCCCAGTTGGACCTGACTTCAGCATGGTATGAATAACCCGGATGGAGATCCCTTCTCCCTGCTTGGGAGAAACTTAACCCTATCCTAGCTGAACCAGGATAGTATAGTGCCAGAGAGAGCCATGTGTTTGGGCATCTGGAGTCAGAGCTGTGCCACCAGCATTGCCTCCTGCTCTGGGTGTGCTGGGATGCGCTCTCAAGCTGAGCCTGTGCTAGATTAGAGAGATTTGCACTGATGTCTCTCATATTTTATGTCTTGCTCAAAGTCAGAAGGGGTGTGGCAAAAAATAGCCCACAGAGTAGTCTGTAAAGGAGAACAGCATTGTAAGTGGATAAGCTGAGAGGAAAGGTGTATTTTTTCTCAGTGATTATAGTAAGGATAGGTTTAGGTGTTGGGATGCATTGATTTATTTCTTATTTCTGCCTTTGGCTTGTCATGTGTCATTAGGCAAACTGCTTAGCCAGTTCCAGTAATGTCATCTGCAAAATGAAATAAGGTTAATATAGGTCATAAACTGTAAAGCTCTTGAGTGTAATACATGGTACACATTTTTAAAGAAGAAAAATGAGATCTTAGCCAAGAACCGTGAAATTTAACAAGCAGATAACAATACAGCTATTTGTTAAGCTTCCTTGTGGTCTCACTAGTCACTCTTGGGAGAATATCCTGCTGCTTCCTTTTCAGAGAGGAAGAGGAATGGCTGCTCCAGCAGTACGTACTTGCCTGAAATGCTCACCCACCCTTGCATGTCCCAACACTGGTTCTGCCTGGCAACACAGGATGGGACTGGGAGCATGTTTCCTCCTGCGCTTTAGTGTGGTTTGAAGCCTAAAGCCAAATGATAGGGATTCCAGCTGTGGTCTTTGAGCCTGAAGCACATGTCAATTATTTATATTCTCTTTCACCAAACCAAATAGGGCTTGGATTGGAAAGAATTCTCTAAAAATAGCAAGAGCCCATGGTATATGGCCAAGCAACAGAAGGTGGTATGGATCTTTTTGTTGAACCTTCTAAAGAAACACATTTTAAATGAAAACACAAGAAACTAATACTAATTAAGTAACAATATTCTGTGGAGACCTATGGTAGACACTATAATAGTGCATTAGTGAGCTGTGTATAATTCAGGAATGCTGAATTCTTTCAGACATAATCTACAGGATATTTTGCGTAAGTATGGATTTAATAATTTGTCCCTTCATGTACATGCATAAGTTTTCCTAGGGGCATCATTTGACCTGCAGATTGCCTATTACCAGAGGTGGTGTGCAAGAGAGGAAGCATCCATTCTGAGTCTTGAATACCAAGCTGAAATAATAGGAGATGTTGTCTTACTTGTAACCAGACATTAAACGTGGAGCCCTCTGATATGATTTATTTTCCCTGCTCTGTGCAGAAACTTTTCCAAAAAGAATTAAAAAAAAATAGGCAGTTCACAAAAGACCAAGTTATAAGCTAACATTTTTCAAAATGGTAGCTTAGACACAGGTGTGTGAAAACACGCATAAGCACCTAACCAAGTGATCTGGCAGTATAGATGTGTGATGGAGTTAAAGCTACTTTGTGAGCTACTGCTAAAGTGAGTTGCCACAGCTTCCTGTTCTCTTCTCCTCCTCAGTGGCAAAGTTAAGCCAGCAGGGAATGTATTTTATCTTGCCACTGGAGTAGGATAAGTGGGCAGTTACAATGACTCAACTGACAAGAATTACCTGCTACATTAGCCTTTTGTACCTTGCCCTGCCTCTTATTTTCAGACGGTTGATAACCTGGTCACCCCTAGTCAGGCTAATTGTGTGTGAATCTTAAAACCATTATTTTAGGTACTCATAAGATAGAAAGATGACTTACTAATGCGACTTTATGCACATTTGATAATGTACTATTTTGTCTTTGCTACCTTGTCAGCACAAACAGCAGGGGCTTTTGCAGGTCCCCTCAGCAGCATGTCTCTTTTTGCTACCAGTCCTAGAAATCTTGGAAGGCTATGTGTTCACCTTATGTCACCGCATACTGTTATATCTGAGGTGCAGCAACCAAGATATATTTGTTCTTATTGCAAGTACTTACAAGGTAGCATGGCATAATTGTCCCTCTGCAAGCATCTCTCTCTAAACTATTGTTTAAAATTGCCAGACGCATCTTTGTTCTTTATTAAGAGTAAGACAACAACAGAGAGTCTAGTTATCAGGAGATAATCATTCCCCAAGGGCATTTTAAGCACTTGACAACCAAAAGGTTGTGATTACTCCACAATTGCTATACTGTTTATTATTCCTTATTGCTTAATTATGGAACCAGAGTGTGTTTCCTAGATGCTGTCATCTACATAAGATTCTTCAGTTCTCATGCTCTGCTTCAATGTTACATGGACTGGGAAGCTTTGTAGCATTTCTAGATGATGTAGGGGATAGCAGTAGGGCAGACCAGTCATGGTAGCTCTTCTGGCTTTTGGGAGACGAGGGCATCCAATCCTTGCCCTGCGAAATGCTTGCTGAGGCGCCTTGGGCAAATCATGCAGCTTCTGTATACCTAAGTTCTACACCTCTGTTCAAGTGCTACCATAAATAAGGCTGTGGCAGTATCTAGAATAGAAATAATATAATGGACTTTGTCTTGATCTATAGGTACAGACTCAGGCAACACGCTATGAAGACAAGGATGTTCTTTTTAGCATGTGCACATTCAGCTGGCTTATTTTGTGTGGTCTTTGGTGGAGTGCAGTGGCTGAGGGTCTTGTGTGCGTGGGGGCTGAGTGCATGGGAATAGGGGGTTTAATTGCATAAAATACTCTATGTGATTTCACAAGATGTGTGACTGCCAGCCCAAGTGGTCTGGCTCCCAGTGGCGCTGATAGTTTGGTTGCTTGTGACCAGAAAGAGCCTCCCCAACAGGGGCTGTTCACATTTCTTAAGCTTTATTCAGATTTCCATCTCTGGTTAAAGTAAGCCAACACAGTTTCTGCTTGTGGTGCTGTAATGTATCACACCCAGGCAGGTTACTAGTTTGGCAGCAAGCACACCTGAATCGGCGTGTAATGCTGTTGTGTTTCAAAAAGGCTTTGATGTCTCCACTCCCTACTCGTTCAGTGAGTCTTACGTGACTCGCTGCCCTGAAAGGCAGTGTGCTGTTGTGGTTACACATTGGAAAAGAGTAGAATGTGTGGCATTTTCCAGACTCACTGGGCCTAGAAATCTATCCTGAAGAACTCATTTTTTTAAGTCTTTGATTTAATGTTTCACTGAAACATGTAATCTACTCTAAGGAGGGGGAAAGCCATCCAGCATGTATTTTAACATTAGCCATGATTTTTTGAGCATGTACATTAATGGGAAGATGAGAAGATGGGGGATAAATGAAGTTTCCAAATCATCACCTAAATTTTCAGATGAAACTCCTGCTGAACTTCATTCGTTAAACTTGTTTTTGAAAACTTGAATAAGAAATAGACTGGGTGAATTTCCACTATTATTACAAGGTTGGCATAAAGTCTACTTAATGAGGGGCTTTTTACAGCAGTAGTTGATTTTTAAATCCCCCTTTTCATTCCTGAAATTTAAACATTAATAGTACATTGTGGCACTCCGTGCTAGTGTGCATCTTCTGTCTTCTGCAAGAGGCTGCATGCAATCCTCCTAGCGAGCTCTTGTGTCATAAATAGAATTTGTTCAGGAAATAAAAATGTATTGTTTTCATTGTTAGAGGATGCTACTAAATTGGCTGTATGTTTGTCTAATAATCACATCTAAAGCTGATTATTCTGGTAATAGCCTTAAGATATTATTTAAAAATAAATATATAAATGCACTACTTTTGTACTAATACTAGTTTTTAATCTCTTCTTGTTTCTATGAAGTCTGAATGAGATTTTCAAAATTGGATAATAATTTGATCCGTTAATCTTTTGAAGCTAGTAATTTTATTTTCCCCTCTTTGCAGTCTCTGAGGCTCGCAAATGAATAGAGCTTCATTACTGGAGTCTGCATTTAATAACCATTATCCATTATCTTGTAATTAAGACTCCCTGTAACGAATCATGAGGACAATGCAAAAATACATAGTACATTTCTTTAATGAACTGGAAAATGTTCATCTTGTTCTATTTAGTAATGAGTTGCTGAATAGTCGTTAAATCCACTGGAGAATAGAGCTAGATGGATTTTGAAGACTATCTTGAGTTTGTGGTTAATCTATTAGAATTAAAATTTCATCTTCTATTTTTATCAACAGCTGATTAGAAGTCATTCTGTTTGACCAAATTGATTAGAAGACCATATACAAGGGCAGCTGTTGTTTAATGAAAGTTTTTAATGAAACTGTACCATAGAGACTTGTAATTATAAGACTTATAAAAGCTTTGACTTACCTTACACTAGAAAAAATGAAAAGTATTATACTGAAGGACTTTAAGTGCTACATTTCAAAAGGGAAATTAAAAATATAATTTGGCAATGTTGAAGTTTCACTTCCACTGTTACTTGTTTTAATGTGACTATCAGATGTCTATAGTGTCTATCTGGAAGGAGTAGCTCTGAAATATGTAACTCAGTTGTCTCTCATGTACTTCATTCTTTGCAAAGCTCAATCAACTGTTAATTGGCTCTTTTGCACATTGCATTTTCTCTGGAGTTAGAACTTTTTTCACAAAAAACCTGTTTTTCTTTAGAATGGAAATTGTCATTGGAGAGTGCAATTTAATCACCAGTGGGCTGAGTTAGTGCCTAGACAGGAAACCTACAGAGAAAACTATGTCTTACCAGATGCAATGTTGGTGATATCATTTGATTATGTTTAGATCAGAGGACACAGAAACGTGCTCGCCTTTGTCTTAACACCACATCAGGCTGAGACCTAGCTGTGTGTCAGTCCGCTGTGTCTTCAGGAAGACAGGTCTCTGGAGTGTGCCACAGCACACTGTCAGAACGTAGTCTAGGCCACTCTTTGCTTTGAGCAAGTAGTGACACTTTTGTTGCTTACTCTAGGGGATGTTATAGAGGCATCATCATTCAAATAAGAGACAAAATGGACCCTAAGCCAATTTTGAAGTGGAAGCAGATGCAGTTCCAATTGACTTAAGTGGATGATGCACTTCTACATGATGTTTGAATTATCCTTCTTCTCCCAATTACTTTTGATAATTAATGATCCTACAGTACACCTTTTCTAAGAAGCAGGTTCCCAGGGATGAAGTGTACCCTAATGCAATTAAAGAAGTTTTGTCATTGTATTGTGTCAGTGCAGGAGCACACACTGCAAGGCAAATTTTTTTTGTTATTTTCTTAGCTTTTTGTTATAATGTGCTGCAGGATTTGTTTTAAGCCAACACGGAATGGCAAGAATGCACAAGGACACTACACAAGTGTTCAGGACAAGCAGTGGAGAATATTGTTCACAAGTGAGAAACCAGAAAAAATTAAGCCAAGTCTAACTCTCCTTCTTTAAATAACACAGATGTTTTGACCTTGTTACAGCATTATATCAGACCATGCCTCTAAGTACAGTAATTTGCAATGTTACAATTGCAAAATGCTTAAGAAGGGAGTTTTCTCCCTGTTTATAGTATTACACAGGTGGTTTTGTAAATGCACATGGGAATTTTTTACTTTCACTTTAAAAAGCAGTGGGAAATACAATACTAGACTGTCAAATGTGAGACTAAATAGGTGCAAAGTTAAATTTTAAAAAAATGATGAAAATTGTTTCTATTCAGAAAGATCCTTGTGGAAATACTAAAATTTTTTTTATATGCAATATTTGTTTGGATGAAATAATTTCCATTGTTGTGGTTAGTTAGACACATTCCTATTAATGTAGATATACAAATATATTGAGTGTCCATACAGGAACATATATTACATTGAACGGTCCTGAAGAGATTGTTGGTCTGATAGCTAGAGCAGAGAATTAAGAGCTGGGATGTTTATTTAGCCATGAGATGTCTGACTTGCTCTGAAACTGAGTGGGTATCATCCTCCTGCTCCAGCCTCGACCAGAGCAAGGTTAGCACCAATGTTACAGGGATGTATGTGAAAAGAAATGCTTCATAATTGCTGTGAAGCATGATGACATCTTTGGAGGGTGTGAACTATGTTTGTGCAGAGTGATTCTTGTTCTAAAACTACCATAAAGCTATTTACTTCCTTTTCAGGTTCTGATTTTATAAAGACGTCTACAGGAAAGGAGGTGGAAAATGCAACCTTCCCAGTTGGAGTAGTCATGATGCGAGCCATTAGAGAATTCTACTGGAAAACTGGCAACAAGGTAATTCTCACTACTTTTATACAAACTGACCAAACAGGCTCACTCAGAAGGAAATAAGACCTTAAGTTTCAAAACGCAGAATGTAAATTCACATATGTTATCTTCCATGGCTATGTGAGCAATAGGTAATGGGACTTCTCTCTTGTAGCCCTCATTTGATTTGCTCATATTTGTGTGCTTAAATAATAAAAAAAAAAGGTGTCACTTTTGGCTTTCCTCCCTTGAATAATTATCACTTAATTCCCTAAAAGCTCATGCAATCTTGGTGCATCCCCTGCTGCATTTGGGGTTGAGCTTTGTTTCACAATTTAGGGTATTGAAATGGTCACCTCCATTAATGAAAGGGCAAATCTCAAGCTGACAGTGATTGCCATACTCCAGGTCCAGTTGGATCCTGCTCTCTGGGACGGAGGGAGGCAGGGGCAGGGTCCAGAAGAACATTATGTCCTGGCACACAACATCTATCTTGTCAGGTCACTGTCAAGTGAAGTCAGTGGAGGCAAGGAGCTGGGGGGAATGTATGGCAGAGCCAGTGATGAACTGTCCATGCATCCATCCTTGCTCTGAAGCAGTGAGAAACAAGGAGGTTATCCAGGAAGGTTTAAGCCACCTCTCACCTTCTTTACCCACAGGCAAGTGGGGGCTGCCAGTTAGATCTGGTATTCAGCAGTGGGCTTTGACCTCACCTGCAGCCTCAGGGAAGGCAACCATATGTGTAGTTAAGACCCCCTCCCCATTTCTGAGTCACCCTTTGGTCCTCTCCAGCTCACCCTTCTGTCCTGTCTGCAGGTGGCCTGTCAAGGTATGATGTTAGGACAAAGGATGAGCAGTGGGTTAGGGGCTGAGGTGGTTTCAAGGGACTGTCGGAGCTTGAGGAGAATGTGACAGCAGGTTAGGCATGTGTCCATCTGCTCTCTGTAGTCATCTAGATGAGGCCAGTGCGGATCCCTGGGCTGTCCTCACTCCTCCCTTCCCCAGCCTGCATCTCTCTCTGCCATGCCAACAGCTTGAGCAGCTCTGATAGTCTTGCTTCTGCAGGAGCATTTTCACTGCTGCCAACCTGAGGCAGATCCTTGCTTACATGGGCTCTTTTGCATTAACACAGCTTTGTACCTATAATTGGATATAAATGTTGAATTCACCTTTTGCTTTAAAAAGATGCATTCATGGTATAAAATGTGTTATTAAGAATGAGTGCTTATGTCTGTGTGCATGTGTGTGTCAGTGAATTAGATGTAAACTGACTTTATGTGCTTTTATTAACCGAAGACAATATTATCAGTGACAAGAGATTTCTAAATGGTTTCTTTAACAAACTAATTTTGCTGCTGTAGGGATGCTTTCTAGCAAGGCGTTGGCTGGGAAAAACAGGTTAATACAGAAATTAAACTTCTTCGAGGAAAGGAACAAGTTGCAGGGTAACATTTATTGAATGATAAGCTGTGGTGGTGATATGAAAAGTGTGCAATATAATGGGAAATAATCTTTTCCTGTCATTATTGAAGAACATACATAAATTGGTTTTTCTGTTGGGAAAACCCCCAATCCAGAAAAACTTATTACTTTTAATAATATAAGGTGAAGAGAAAATTCTTGAGGAGATGAACTTATTAAGCAAAATAATGAAATGCTGTGAAACAGCAGGAAAGTGGTAGCTGGACTTTGTACTGCTCTTGAATTAAATTCAAACCCCCCTTCCTTTTTGCGTTTTTATGGCAGTCAGATGTGCCGTTTGGAAAGCTGGTAAATGGAAGAGAGAACAGGCTTGCCCTTGTCAGCTTTTTTGCAAAGAAAAGAGCTTTCACAATTTGCTAAAAGGAGAAGAAATTATGCATGGTGTTTTTAATTCTTTTATTAACTCTGTTTTACTTGGTTTTGCCACAGATTATCTCAAATAGCTGTAATGTTTCTAGGAAGAAATCTAAATTTGAATTTCATTAGAATTTATTTTCCTGAGGGAAAACACATTCCCACTATTTTCATTTATTGTCTAGAAGATGCTTTTCCAGTTGCTGTGGTTTAAATTCCTTTTGGAAATCTAATGTTAACAGATTTATGCATACACTTGCGCATCCATCCGTCCATCCATCCATCCATCCATCCATCCATCCATCCATCCATCCATCCACAAAAACAGTCTTTGAGTTTTGTTTTTATCAAGGTTTTTCTGTTATTTTTCTTTATAATCTTATTGAAAATATGCTGTTATCACAGTGCTTCAGTGTGAGAAAAGGATTTATTCTGTGTTTATTTGTCCTGAAATCACTATAAAAAATTACCAAACACATTTAAAAACAGATACGTTTTGATTCCACCATTATATCCATAAAATACAAAGAAATCCTCAGTGCAGTGAGGTTTCAGGAACGTATACACAGAAATCAGAACAATAATTCTTACAGAAGGAGGCTGTCAGGAAGGGGTACCCAAGGTAAAGGTTTATGGTAGAGGGAAATGCAGAAAGAATCACCATGTGCTACTGTACAGATTGTTCAGTTTTAATTTTTTTTTTTTTTTTGGTGCAGAAACACTTGTTCCTGATTCTCCTTGTTTTTCAAGAGTTTAGTAAGCTGCTGCAGGCCAACATTTTGACTAATACAGGTGACAGAATTTTTGATGAGAGATTTGATAGCTGTGTGTCACAAGCTCTGACTCGGAATGAGATGTGTTTAAATGGCACATAACCAAAAGACTGGCATTAGGGGTGCATGCCAAGTCACCTTAGTGCTGGCTCTGCACAGCAGGTTGATCATGGAATTCAAGACATGCTTTACTTCAAGATAGGCTTTTCTTGGCGTGTGTGCCTCTACATCCATGGCAGTTCACCTGGCCAAATTATGGCATGTATCTCACATCGAGTGGCTGAAAGCATATCCAGCATGCGTTGGGAGAGAAGTTTTTCAGTTCCTGTGAAGCATGAAACTTTCAATTTTTGGTAAAGACAGATATAATATAATTCCCATTTGGAAAATTTTAGTGGTAATTAAACCTCTGATAATTTGAATGTACAGCCCAATCATGTATAACTGTGGTGCACAGGCTTTCTATAAAGTACAGTCATCTCTCACTGCTCTCCATATGAGTCACCTGCCTCACGTGCTTTATTTCAGCATCTGTAGTGTTATGTCATTGTGTGGATATTTGCTTTTATATATTTGGAATTAGATTGTGACATGGACAGTAGGTGATATACAGCTATCCCAGGTCCTGCCTAAATCCTTTGGCCTAGGGATTTGGGCAAAGTACTACCATGAGACCTCAAACCCAGCTGCTGAGAAACTGCACTGGTGTCAAAAGTATTACTCCCTCAGTTGCTGTCCCTTGGGATGAAAATGTTATCTTTTGCAGTGATGGCTGAGGCTTGATAGCTCTCAGCACTAGTCCAGCTTATACTGTTTGCAGTCAGGTACTTCCTGAGTAGAGTTGTTAGATACACCACAGGCACTTTGAGACTGCAGGTGTACAAATGCTGATTGCTCTTCTAGGGTTGCCGATGAATGAAAATGTGTATTGCACTTCTTTTTTCTATATAAAGGTTGGATTTAAGCCTGCTGGGAGCATTCGGACGGCAAAAGACGCTATTACTTGGCTTATGCTGGTGAAGGAGGAACTGGGAGTGGAATGGCTAACACCAGAGCTCTTTCGCCTGGGTGCCAGTAGTTTGCTGGAAGACATTGAGAAACAGGTTAGCTGTTAATGGTTTCCAGCTTGGTGGAGAGAAAAAGCAATCTTTCTAAATGTGCTACCTTACTGTTTTTGCGGAATATGCTTTAGGTGCTGTTTAAAAGATAATATAACATATATCTATTTCATTATTAACAACAGGTTCACTTCCAGCTCAGTATTTCTTTAAATTTGGCCTGCCATTACAGACATCTGGGACTCTTGATATTCCAGCAGCTGACAATTGCCTGGGCCAGGTTCACATTACAGTGAGCAAAGATGCTCAGTTTATACATATGTGGAGTGCTTTGTAAATGCATGGTAGTGCAGTCCCCTGCACTCCTAGCTGTTGCCAGTTCAGCTGACCTTCAGAATATCTCATAGACCCTTTGTGTCACTGTCCCACAACTGTTCAGAGCATGTTTCCATGCTGTGGAGAAAGTCACGTCTCATCCTACATAGGGTGCTACTGATAGAGAAGTTTTTACATATTGATTATTTCCTAGGGATGCAAAACAATTGCCTCCTACAAAGCCTCATTTTTCTGATTGCTTTATTTTTGTGTAGGCTGGTCACTGTATTTCCTGGCAGACAGTGTATGAGGTGCAGGGGAAGTGTGTAGTTCCTGGGGGAAAGAAAGGTTCTGACCTGTGTACCCATGACTTACCTCACTTGTGCAGGGTATCAACACTAAAGGATACAGCATATTTGAGAACAGTGTGTAGTGTCAGAGGAACTACTAAACCATTAGGGCTGCTGTACTTCGCTCCCATGTTCATTAAACCCAAGAGATGAGGTGAAACTAGCTTTAGCCAAGAAAAAAGTTTGAGAGTCCTTGTGCTGTTGCTGCTAGTGGGAGAACATGAGGTGTAGGGGATTCAGAGGAGAAAAAAAGTGTGTTCCCTTTCCCCACCTTTCCTAGCAACTGAAATACTGACATGTCTTAAGAAATATAGAACAGCTGAGAGATATCAAGTGACTGTTGAAAACCCCTGGCTCACTCTTGCAATGAGAGTAATATTGGATTACTTTATTGCCGAACTGCCTCTGCCTCACTCTTGACCTAAAATCATGTCCCTAGTTATGACAAAGCAACGTGAGCTTTGTTGTTGCCACTGCCATTGCTGCAGAGTCTTACAACACAGCCAGTGATTGTGTGGCACAATTTGTTCTGATTTCTTAAGGGTGTCATCCTTTTATCTGCCAGGGATTGCACAAATGCCTCAGTTACAACCAAAGCTCTGCTATACTGTGCCATCTAAAAATATGTAAGATAAATGTCCCAATCATTATATTCAATAAAACAAGCAGATATTTTAAAACCCGAACAAAGAGAGAAAATGGGGAGAACACTACCCCACACCTAAACCAGTACAATTAAAAGAAGAGTTTGAAATGAACCTTATAAAAGCATAAACAATTTTGGATACTTTGAATATAACAAAATAATACTGAACTAGTGAAAATCAGATTTCAGTGAGAGTAAAGCGTTGTCTTCTACCTGTCTCTTTTTGAAAGCTTAGTTAAAAGCAACAAGTCTTTGGGTTTTTGTTTTTTTTTTCGCAAGCAAAGAAGCAAAAGCCCTTAGTTCAGATCCCATAAACCAATATATAAAGGTATATTACATCATATTTTATGCACACACACACACACACACACAAATATCCATCATCTTCATCTGGCATGCCTTTAATTTGTTACTTCCTTGACACTTTCAGATTTATAGTTGTATATAATTCCATCATAAATTTTCTTTTTTCTTGCAGATTTTCTATCATGTGACTGGCTCTTACGCACTCCAGCATGACCTGGCAATGGCTTAGACACAAAATCAGCAAACAGCATTCAGAAGTCTTCTGACAACCAAGTGCATATGATAGAATTAAAGGCCTAATTCTCTCTTCTTCATATTTTATAGTATTTAAAAATATGCTCAAGTCTGCTGGTTGTACTTGATCCAAAAGCAGAATAAATGGTAATTCTGAAATAGTTGATACTTACAGATTTGCGAAGTTAATTTTGCAAAGTCTTTCTCAGACTCGCCTGAAAAGCTTATTAATGACAACACTGAAATACTATGAAAAAGATTTAGGTAGCCTGGGAACTCTTCGCAGTCACAGAATATGAAATATCTATGGAATGTTTCAGATCACTAATTAAGAGCTACAGATCTTGGAATAGCTTTCCATTCACCTCAGACAAGATCTTCTGCCACAGATATGTTGCACTGTTAATTGTTATGTTGATTCAGTTTCAAGCATTGTAATGTGAGAAAATGAAACTTGACTATTACTTTCTTTTATAAAATGTCTCTGTAGCAAAAAGACCTTTTTTTTTTTTTTTTTTTTTTTTTTTCCCCCCCAAACTTGGGCACAGACATCCATATTTAGACCCTTGAATAAAGGTGGCTTGATTTCTAGAACAGCTAAGTATCCACAGTTGCTCCTGAAGTTAATGGGAGCTCTGGGTGATCAGAACAACTGAAAATCAAGCAACCTCTATATAGGTACCTAACTATGCATTCAGGGGCCTATTTTTAGGCATTTCACTCTTAAAATTTTAGTCTAACTTGCTTAGAAGCTCCCATTCCTGTCTCCTGTCATTTTAAAACGCATTCATGCAAATCTTTCCATTTTAATGTAGGGGGGTTTGACTGTCAGTTTGCAGATGTCACTGCTGTACTGGCTGAACTTCAACTTTGCCATTCTAAAGGCAATTCTTTAATTTAAAAGGTGATTTGAATTGTGTCCTATACAGGGTTTACAGCTTTAATGTAAAAAGTGCTTTTCTTAGAGCACATTAAGAATAATACTGAAATCATCAACACCTTTTGAGTATCAGGCTGGAGCTAGTAGATTCATTATTTCAGAACTGCATTCTGTTCACTAACCAGAGTTGTACTAAAAACTTAATTATCATCATGACTAGTCTCACTGACTTAAGTAGGTCTCATCAGGGAAGTAAGAGGAAGAGGATTTTGCTGTAAATGAAGCTACAAGGTAAATTTATTACAAAGAGATCTGTGCTTCATAAAGATAATGCCCCCTGAATCACTAGTGCTCTACAAAACACCTTGAATCGATAAGGAAACTGAGTAGGGGGAAAAAAAATATCAAAGAAACAACATATGCAGAAAACAAAACCCTATATGCAGTGCTCAGTACTAAAAATAGGCCTTAATTTCCCAGGAAGAAGTTCATTCAAGGCACTCAGCCTTTTTCTGGTTTAGGTCTCAACACAGAAAATGATACTAAGCTGTGACTGTATTTTCACACATTTGTTTTCCTGGAAAATGGCCTTTTTTTTGCCACAGGTTTTCCTTCTGGTTTCACTGCCAGTTTCTTGAAGGGAAAATTGACTGCCTGTTTGCATATTTAGAGGAAAATTCTGTTGTTGAGCTTTCAGAAATACAGAGCCTGTTCTATGAAGTCAGCTCCCACCAGGTGCTTGCCAGGTTGACCCTTTGCCATGCCCTCCCAGCAACCACACACTGGATCTTGCTGCTTTTTGTCTCTAACTGTATAAATGTTAGAGTGTGTGTCTATACTTTCATAATGGAAAGATTCACCTCACTTGCAAAGTACACTTTTTTTGTTGTTGGTTGTATTTTGTACATTTAGGGTGAAGATAGAAGCTATTTTTTGAAGATGCTTTAGTTCTAGGTGAAGGACTCTGTGTAGTTCCTTAAAATTGAAGGTCCAACTTTGTTGCCTAACTTTAATGTGAGTACCTCCGAGAACAACCTCACTGTTTCTATGGGAGCTGCATGTCAATTAATGAGCTTGCCAGGAGGAATTGTTTATATTTCTGTTGATGCCTCCCCTTTTGTTTTGATGTTCATGTGGGCTTCTGCTGGTTACTTGGCTTCACAGTGAACATTTGAGGAGGGAGAGTTTCAGCTTTCTGAAAAGTCGAACATAGCCACCTTCCCTTTTCCATGAACATTACAAACGCACCAATGTAAAATACTATGCAGCTCCAAGCCAAGCAGGGTTCTGGGAGAAACTGCATTGGAAAGTAATTTAAACATTTTTTCTGTTGAAACCTGTAATATGGGGGGGGAGATATAAAAGCAACAGAATCTGTGAATGCAATTCAAATAAAGATGATCCTGGTTTTGGGGTGGGGTTATTTCAAGGAATAAGCAGAAGGCTCAGTGTTAGAGAGGGACTGGTTGTCTTTGTTAACTTCTCTCTGATTCAAGTGAATTGTATTCATATGGTCTGTGGTTGTGGACTCCCAGCATAATCCAGAGCCTTGTCTTTCACTCCTCCTACAGAAGCTGCTGGTACCAGCCAGGTATTGGTCTGTTGACAGTCCTAGGTGATACAAGGGGATGAACCTGGGCCGGGGATGCCATAAGGAGCAGCAGGGGACTGGGTTGGAGGTGTACAACAAGGCATGTCCAGGGGGCCCATCCAGGAGACAGCTACCAACAGCGCAGTTCTGAGGTCCATCCCAGAGGCAGAGGCAGGGCTGAAGACTGCCACTCCTGCGGCGTAGCTCAGGGAGGTGCTGAGGGCCATGGTCTGAGCTGAACTGGAGCCCTGCTGGGTGTGTGGGAGGCTGGACAGGGGCAGAAGCATCTGAGAGAACCAAACATGGGGGATACAGGTACTAACGTGTTTCGAGCTCAAGTCAGAGGCTGGCAGGGCAGGACCTGCACTCCTACCCATGGGGAACTGGAAGCACTTGCAGTGTGGTCTCCTTGATTTGCTGCCCTTCGAGTTGACTGGCACTTCAACTGCATTCTCTTCTGTCTTTCCCATCACTGATGGACGTTTGCTGCTATTTAGTTCCCGCGGTCAGAGGGCATTTGAGATTTATTGAGGCTGCTGCGCCTGGTTGTTGCTCCTGCAGACAGCAAGCATGTGAAAGGCGATAGATGGGGACCTGAACTCAGTTAGGAACCAGGGAGGGGGTGGCGCTCCACCACTGCATAGACTTTGGGAAAAGTTCAGATTTAGTGCTGTGCTTCAGGCCATTAGGAAAGGAGCAGGCAATTATGTACTCCTATCTAAATGTATTTCAGAGTATAACATATGTTTTGTACGAGTCAGTCTTGTATACTAATTTATTATTTTTATAACACTTATTCATTTAGGTTTTTAAATAGCTTCATTTTGTAGACCACATTACTTTGCAAAGAAGAAAATAAATTCAAGAAGAAAGTCAAGTAGAAACTGCAAATCTAGAAGATTCTGAATCAGCTTATTTATAAGAAGAGGGAATTGGGAGAGAAGGTAAGCTTTTTTTCTGGTTTGTAGGAAACAAAGATATTAAATAGTAAGTATATGTGAAATGTACATATCAGCTGGGGCAAGTAATACTTTGATGTCTTTATTTCCTCATTTGTATAAGTTCATTCTTTCATTTCCTTTGTGAAGCAGGGAACATACATACAATAGGACGTGCTATTGAGACAGAAAAAACGATCTACTTTTATTTTTCTCAGTTGGAACTTTGGCTTTCTGCCTTCCCTGGGAGGAAAAAACACAGAACAACAACAGCAAATTTTATCCAAATCTTGGTGAGATTTTTCTGAAATTACCAGTGCTGACATCTGGATGATATGTACAGTGTGCAGTAGGAGTAGAAGGAAGGAACTGCTTTTAATTAGATGTAACCTGCCCAGGAGAGAAAGACAGAGAATTGTCCATCTGGTCAGTCCTTACTTAATAGGCAACCAAGGATAAGATTATTCTTAATATCCAAAGACACCATAAGTGAAATTACTAATTGACCATTTTTATTAAAATACCAGGAAGCCAGAACTGTGCTAAATTAAGAGGTGGTAAGACTTGGAAAGAAGTGTCAAGAAAGGTTGCAGTCCTTGCACTCCCTAAAAGCAAAAGTAAGCAACTGATGTGTGACTATCAGTTCCCAAACAGCTGTCCTGTAGATACCTTTTTTCTGTTCTGGACAATTTGCAGGTTGTTCCCCTTCTGTGAGGACCTACAGGAACCACTTACCAAGAGAAAGTGTGCAAGTTTTTTTTTTTTTAATATCATTGAATGAATTTTAACATTGATACAATGAAGGAGTGCCAACAAGACTCTCTAGCCATTCCTAATGAGTCTAGTGATTTTAAGTGGCTCTGTTTTGAGCACTGGGGACATCTTGTGGATTGCTAATTCTTGGAAATTGCAGAAAATTTGCTCTTCTGGAAGCAAAGCTTTCTTGAGGCATAACAGTTTCAGATCTCTCAGATCACAGGTGGTGTTTGAAAACACTGAATTGTAAAAGCATCAATTTAGAATTGTTTCCTTAACTGAGATGAAAACAAAGGATTTTTTAAACAATGTTAACAGTGAAAGCCATACTGGAGTGGACTACACTTGTTTTTTCAAGTCTTGCTTTCTCTGTGGGAGGAGTAGAGAAGGAACTTTGCAAGCTCAGCTGGTGGAGATTAGCATTGCTGCTATACAGTATAGTGTTGTGTAAAACAGAACTGTAGGTTTGCCTGTGCAAATCTCATGACATTCATCAAAGCCAAGTGCACATGGGTTGGGGCAAATCAAAGCACAAATCAGGCTGGGCGATGGTGGATTGAGAGCAGCCCTGTGGAGAAGGAGTTGGAGGTACTAGTGGATAGAAAACTGAATATGAGCCAGAAATGTGCACTCACAGTCCAGAAAGTCAACTGTATCCTGGGCTGCATCAAGACGACTGTGGCCAGTGGTTAAGAGAGGGGATTCTCTCCCTCTACTCCACTCTTGTGAAACCTCACCTGCAGTGCTGTGTCCAGCTTTGGGGCCCCCAAACGTCAGAAGGATGTGGACCTGCTCAAGTGGGTCCAGAGGAGGCCATGAAGATGATCAGGGGCTGGAGCACCTCCCCTGTGAGGACAGACTGAGAGAGTTGGGGTTGTTCAGCCTGGAGAAGAGAAGGCTCTGAGGACACCTTGTAACAGCCTTGCAGTACTTAAAGGGGGCTACAGGAAAGATGGGGAGGGACTCTATCAGGGAGTGTAGGGATAGGATGAGTTTAGGATAGGATAGGATAAGGATAGGATAGGGTAGGTTAGGTTTTAAACTGAAACAGGGTAGATCTAGATTGGATATATGGAAGAAATTATTCCCTGTGAGGGTGGTGAGGCCCTGGCACAGGTTGCCCAGAGAAGCTGTGGTTGCCCCCTCCCTGGAAGGGTTTAAGGCCAGGCTGGACGGGGCTTTGAGCAGCCTGGGCTAGTGGAAGGTGTCCCTGCACATGGCAGGGGGGGTTGGAACTAGATGATCTTTAAGGTCCCTTCCAACCCAAACCATTCTACAATTCTATGAAAACCAAGCCCAAAATGGATGATGGTTTGCCCACAAAGACAAGGGAAAGTTTTATAAGCTGATTTTTCTGTTTCAGTAATAGCACAAAGCTCTGTTTTCATTCAAAGACTTACATGAGTTCTCACCTATGTACTAGTCATAACAAACAAGTGAAGAAGTAAACCATCCAACCAGTTCCCTTCCTGCATCTGGGACGAGGCCAGTGACACGGCTGATTTGGTAATCCTGCAGGTTAGGTGTCCCCATCACTGTTGCAACCTGGAGAGCAAGCGGGCTGATGGAAGAGCCTGCCAGGGCTGAACATCATGTCTGCTGGCTGCACAAACCAGCCTGTGCTCTTTCTGCCTGGGAGGTTGCCCTGGGGGTGGAAGGTGCTAAAACTGCCTGTAGGGATTACTGGTCCATTGAGAACTTTTTATTTTTTCTGCTCTAATGCTCAGACCTCAGCAACCAGCTTCTGAGGAGAAGCTGGAGAATGCATATTCTCCATGATTTAATTTAATTACATGTGAGTAGATTAAGGATGTTATCTTCGTTTCCAGGGGAAATAAAACATTCAGCCGGCATCATGTCAGAAGTCTGGCTGAAGGCTGGCATGTCTCAGCATTGACTGCTTTCTGCTGCCTTCAGCAGTCTTGGTCTTTCTTCAAAGTACAGGCTCTGGCTGACCCAGAGCATGATTTCTTGCTCTTATTTAAAGTCATGAATTGAACCAGAGAAAAGAATGACTATTGAGGCTCTGAACAAGAAGTGCTTTGTGTTCTAGTTAACACAAATATGTCCAATTCCAAAAAACCCCATGAATGCCATCACCCCATCTGATAGCGACTGTAATGAGGCCTCTGGGAGGGCAGTGACAGAAAGCTGTAGATAAAGGAAAAACAGAGGGGTAAAAAGAGAAGTGAGAAGTAAGAGGGATCATCGCCACTGCTGTTTTTGCTTCACAGAAGTGTAATCTTTTGTGATGTCTTTGGAACAGGAGGTAAATAATAAAACACAAGGGAGGGAAAAAATTAAAATAAATGTAGTTTGTGAGTGCATGTTAAAGCAGATGTCAGATTAAAAATAACTGAAAAGGAGATTCTACTGTAGGGGAAAAACTGCTTTTTCCTTCAACATTTTTATTCTACCTTCATTAGGCGGAAAGTGAAAGCACTGTAAAGGAAAAGGGAAACTTCTGTTGTTTCCCTCTGAACGTTAAGAGAAGCCTAATGCGAGCACAGGAGGGATGCTCTGTGGTGCGTAGTGCTGGAGCAATTCTCAGGGTGAAGCCCAGAAGCAGCAAGGATGTTAAACAGATGCACTGTGTGCGCTGAGCCCTGGGACTTGGAGCTTTAAACCTGCAGTGCTGCACATCCAGGTGGTTTCATCCTCTCTCTTAGTCCCTTCAGGGTTGATGAGTCCTATAATGTAAAAAAATAAACCCTGCTCTCTGGTAGGATCACATCATCCAGTAAGGCTCCTCTAACTATAGATCTAGGCACCAGGGACTTCATTCTAGTTTCTTCAGCACTTTTAAATGGGCTGTTTCAGTGCTTGATGACAACAAAGTGTGGTACTTCCACACAAACACATATTTTTGCCCACATGGCAGACAGACCACACTCATCCTTGGAGATGGCAATTACTCACAAAAATACTGGTGCCACTCCGTAAAACTATCATCCCATGTCTCTTCTGCTAAATGCACTTCAGAATGCCTCCTAAAAATTCATGGTCTGAAAAGTGACCTGCCCTGCACCTGTTTAAATAAGACTTTAAATAAATACCTTGAAGACATACTGAGGCTGGACTGGGAACCACTGCAATTCTTGGAGAGCTAGCATGGGTCGTTTGGCTTGTTCAGATTAGCTAATGATATGGTTTCTTCCTTTATTTCTGAGTGTGGGATGCAGGTTTAAAAAAGAAAAAAAAAGCCACAACTCTGTGACTAATACCTCAGTTTACAGGAAGAGTCAGAAATGACAGATATTTTTTGCCTATTGTTAGAGTATGAATGTCCAACATACTCGAACAACTGAATAGGATCCAGAGTGGGTATATTGCTACAGTGTTTGAGAAAAATATCTTTACTTTTCCCTACCATTATCTTGAGTGAATTCCCACAACTCCTGTTTCTTAAAGACACTTAAACTAAGAAGGCAGTGGCTGAGACAGAAGTAAAAGGCATCCTAAAAGGTATCCCCAGCAGACTGAAGGCAAAGCTGTTTCACAACTTCTGAAACTTTTCTTAAGCTTGTCCTGAAAATGCCAGGTAAGGTCCCTGTGCAGAGTCCTCCTGACAAGAACTGCTGATGAGCAGGAGCGTCTTGGCATTACACTGGTTTAGGATTTGCCAGAGAGGAAGGAGCAGATGTAGCCTGAAGCAACTCCCCACAGCCAGTAAGGGTGAAACAGGTTTGTTAAGAACATGGGAGAGTGCACTGCTTGTTAATTGTATCGTGTTGGACTACAGTCAAATGAGGCAGTAGTAGCAAGGTGTAACATTTTCAGGAAGGATTGCTAGGTATTAATGGCCGTGCTCAGTGGACACACACCAGCTCTACCCACAGACTGTCTCTCAGAGACACAGCAGAGAAGCAGGGACATCCCCAGTAGCAATGACTTCCCCAGTGATGGTGGGGAGGCTGAGGTCTTCAAGGAGATTTCACCTGCACAATTCCCACTTATCTAATTTCATTCACCCCTGGCCCTTGCTTCTCACTAAAAAGAAAACTCATGACTTTCTGCTCTGAATAAACAAATAAATGTATAGAGGTCACTTCAGCTGCAGGAGAGTATGTGTCTGTTCTTAATTGGCTGTGTGTTTTCAGAGCTGCCTCCTCCAGGGGAAATTTCTTTGTTAAGTGTTAATTCCATTTCATTTTACTGAACATGTCTGCCATTTTCTCCATTAGAGGGCTGCAGAGCAGTGTATTACAGTGTTTTAGAAAGGGACTTAAACCTCTATCTGTACTTTGGGCCTAATTTCCTGCTGAATAGCTCTCCTGAATTCAATGGGGTGTAAAACTGGTGCAACACATAGAGAGGAAAAAAACCCCAACAAGTGCAGCCCCTCAGAATACATCAGTGCTTTGGGTTTTGCTGACAAGATTAAGAAATGCCGAGACGCTAAGACAGAATTTTAAATACACGTGTGACAGGTGAGGCAGATGAGTAAGTTAATTGCTGCTTGTGTATGTGAACACAGCGTAATTGGTCAATAGGGTATGTTTCCAGAGAAGTGCATGAGCGAAGCACAAGTAGAGCTTTAAATCTTTCCTTAGAAACTGTGCTTATTCTAGGCAGAAGTTAGAGTCTCTAGCACTTATAAGAGTAATAAACATTATATTCTCCATTATGCTCTAATTGTGGCGTTGGTGAGCTAATTGATTGGGCTGAAATTTTCTAGGTAGATGTCTTTCTCAGCTGAACTTTCTTCTAAAAAGGAGTCAAAAAATAAAGCTGAATAAAAATACAGAGTGGGCTGGGGGTTTTCAACCCACACCTAGAAACTTTGGCAGTTGAGCTCTGTGAAATCCCCACATTTCAGAGCATGAACCTGCAGCAAGGGGGAGAATGGTCCCAATCCTTGGCACTTGCCTTTCATAGTGGTAATATGGCTTGTGGTGCCAGCAAGAGGAGTGTAATTCCACCAGCAGGCAAAAGCTAGACTAGAGGGAAAGACACTAGCACAAGTGAGAGAAATAATGGAAACGGGCAGTGCCAGTGTGAGCAAGGAAAGTAGAAGGAAAGGCGTGGGGCAGAGATGCCTCAGAAGACCAGAAGCAGAAACTGGCACCTGCACAGCAAGAGTGAGGTGGTCTGAGCAAGGAGAGTGAAAGTGAACCTGCCAGAAATATGGTGCCTCATCACCAGAGGAGGAATACTGAGACCAAAAGAAAATGGTTCACAGATCTAATCTCCCATCCATGAATTTAATATTGGGAATGGCTGGAAGAGAGAGAGACAGACAGATCAGGGAACAACATTGTCACTGAAAACGATGTTTACAAAGGTTGAGATATGGTGGCTCGGGCAACCTTAGTACTTAGTGTTTTGTAACTGAAATGTTTCGCCCTCCAGACCTCAGGGTTTATTCCTTGTTTCTTGTCATACATGTTGTATATTTAATTCATTGGAGCAATTGACTCATTGAGGCAGGGATTGAGTTTTTTTGTTCTGTTTTCACACAGCACTTACTGCAATGTGTTGTGGTTTCTGGCTAGTGCCCCTACATGTCACTAATGCAAACAGACAATAGCATGTTGATGGAGGTAAATATGAATTCCAGTAGTGGAGGAGAATGCTTTGATACAAAATACTGGATTTATATCAGGTGCACCAGGCAAAAATTACAAGTGGAAAATTTAGGGTGAGTACCAACAAGTCTTTCTGTGAGTAGTTAGGCAAGGCTGTTTGGCAGCCCACTGGGGAAGCAGCAGAAGCCCCTCAGCTGGGACCAACCAAATATGAGACAGCTACAGTCAGAAAGTGCAAGCCTGTGTGGGGAGGCAGAAGGGCTGGATGGTCTAATGGGTCCACTCTGTCTTTAACTTCTCTGATTCTGCACAGCCTTCTCCAAAAGCAGGCACAAAGGAATGTCAAAAGACACAATACATATTCATGGACATTTCTGGAGCTGCAAACTGAAAAGAAATCAAGTCATTCTCATCCATGGGCTGAACTTGAGAGTACACTCTAATCCAAAAGGATACAAGCTCACCAAGTGGTGTATGAAAATCTTATAAAGCTCTGCAACACTCCATAAATAATTTTCAAACAAGAAGCTTTTTGTTTCAGTGATGGCAATACTAAAAAGGAAGAATGGCAAATAGCCGTCAAAAAATGGCTGAAACAGCCTGCACTCTGTACCGATGTTAACTTTAATCACTGCAGGAGTTACACACAGAGTTATCAGTCATTTATTAGAAACTGCAGATGATCATTGTGGAGGTTTAGGTTAACACGGACTGGAGCCTGGTACCTTGCCAGTGGGGCATCACGTGATAGGCAACCCTTGGAATAAACATTCTGGCACATCAGCATGCTATAAATTTTCCAAATGAATGAAATTAAAAAGACAGGAGCAATTAAAAAAAAATTATTTATGATTCGAGGTGCACTTAGGAGTACTTTTATTGTCACAGGAACATCTCTTCACATCCTTAAGGTGACAGACCCACTCTGCTTCCCTCTGGATTTTTTGGGCTACCCTGTGACTGTGCGTGGTGCAGAGGGAAGCACCACGGGACTGTGCTGGGTGGGTGGGTACATGCAGGCACTTCAGCAGCACTCCCTTTGTAGTGGGGGCTGGTTTCTCATGGCCCGAGGGTGCAAAAACTGCAAATCTGTTCTGACATTTTAAGTATGTGAAAAGACACCAGTTGTGGGGTGGGTTTTTTTCTATACTATAACCATGCTCTTAAGTGCACGTATAAACATTTTATAACATGGATTTGGAATAACACTTGAAAAATAAACTTAAGAATAGTTCCTAAGCAGAAGGTATTCTTATCAAAATAGCAGTCGATTGCAAGTCAACCCTTTGCTCCATACGTAAAAAGATGCAGCACTATCTGTTAGTGTACTTCTAGTGTAAATATTACTGTTTCACGAAAATACAATTTTAGTACTAATATAGATATGTTTTCTTAAACAAAAAGTGCTTTCACTATAAACTGAAAGGCAAAAGATTGTAGTTTGCAGGCAGAGTATTCTGTTGCCTGTCTAAAGAATAGCAGCGATGATGTGAGTGAAAGCCTAGATATACTGTATATCCAAGATATGGGCATGGCAGTTAATCCTGCCCCAAGCCAGTGATACCCTGGGCCATGGGCACAAACCTACCTGCAGCGTTGCTGCCTTACTGATTCTACTATGGGTATGCCTTCAGGAGCTTGGCCTTGTGTCTATTGTTTTCTGGGCTGTTCCACACAGGGTGCCATGTACATGTACCCAGCAGGGCCAGCTGGTGTGGATATTTCGATTAGCAAGCCTGTCTGATCATTACTGCTTCTGTCCACAGCTGGAACAAAACTTTAAAATACATAGTCTGCATGGGTGATTATTTCAGTTAAAGGCTTACACATCTCCCAGGGTTGCCCATTTTCTTTAGGTGATTGTGGATGCCTGTATCCATCTAAAAATATTTCCTCCACATATTCCCACAGATAATTTCTTAGAAAGGGTTAATTTTGCATCTATCTACTGATCCTTCTGATGTTCCCATCCTAGGGCAGTGCAGCAAAACAACTTTTATAACTTGGTTGGAGGTCGGCTCTTCAAAGCCAGCATCTGTCTTATAAAACTCTGCATGTGTTTGCCAAACGTGACTTCCTTTGCTGGGCTTCAAACTCCTGCAAGGTTCTTTCATTCCTTTTGTGGGGCCCAGATTCACTTAGACCCACTCACATCCCCACCTCTATCAAAGCTAGGAGGTGCCTCCTTCCCAGGAACACCATGAGTGGACTGATGGAGCTGGTGGGCATTGTGGAGTCCCTCCTCCTCACCCTCACGTGGAGTGGATGTGGTGGGAGGGCATGGGGTTAAAGCTTCTTGGGGTTACTTATGGAAAGCCTTTCTTGAATTTGCAAGTGTTTATTTACATTTTGTAAGCATCTTGTATTGTGCTGTATCTGTTGTGCTGCTGATAATTGACCCTGGATGTATAGTTCCCTGATTGCCAGTTAATTACATGTCATTAATAAATCAATAACCTGCTTTGATCTTGATTTGCTTTAAAGCATATTAATTGAGCAGCTTTTCCCTACCACAACACTAATCTTTCTCTGTCCATTTCTCAGAAATAAACCAATGAAGTTGTAAAGCAACACACACCCCCGCCCAGCGAATGCATATATCTCTTTGCATGTACCATACCCTGTCCACCATGCTGAACAAAAGGGGCAGAATGAGACATAAAGGAGCTGTGCACTAAGAGAGAAATTCCCCATGGAATGGGAAATAAAGGGTACACCTAAGTGTTTTCCAGGGTAGGAATAACTGGGTGGGAGAGAAGACCAACAAGTGCTTGCAGCACAGGGAGAGTACTGTAAGTTGTACAAATTGTGCTAAGGGAAACTGGAAGGACTGGAGTTGTCTCAAATTGAGTGAGTGCAAAGAGGCCTTTAAGTCATTCAAGCTTCCTCCCTGCAAAGCCTCAGCTGAGGCACTGCAGACTTGTAGCTCAGTAGCTTTGTCGTCTCTGTACAGGTGTTTGTGCATCTAGTCTGGTCCTGATCTCTTCCCATTTTACTGACAAGGCTGCTGAGCACTGTCTGCTATGACAGTAATAGGCACTTGTGGGTCCCCATTTAATAAGAAATAACCTGAAAGAAATTCTCCATCTGCATAATATGTTAATGTTTCTCCTTTTTTTTTTTTTTTTTCTAATATGGATTGATTTAGAAATGCTAAGCCATAATTTTAATAAGACAGATGCTGCTAGAAATGGAAGATGCAACAAAGTGATTTAGTCATTTTAGCACGTATCATCAGCTCCATAACAAGTTCTCCACCCTAAGTGGAGAGGCATGTCTGAAATGGTTGCCTGGGAGCCAGTCATTCTCCTCACTGAACTGAGGGGCTGTGATCCCACTGCACAACCCTATGCACCCTGTTTGGTATTTCAGCATTAGAATCTGAACTGCTCATGTACGAAGTATCTGTGGTTTTGTTAGTGCCTGTCCCTCCCCAACCCATGAAATCCACATCAAATCTCCCAGTGGACGGACTGATCTCCATCCTCAGAGAGAGATCTCACTTTCACAGTTTGTAAGGATGTATGCCTGATCTCATGGGGTCTTTCGCTCCCGCTGTCTCTCACCCACCCCATCAACACTCCAGCATGAAAACGGGATGCCATCAGGCGCAGTTATTAATACACAATAGAAGAGCCATGTGTGATTGTCTGTGAATGCTCCAGTGTTTTATGTAATGCAGATTTAGAGATTTCATTGTAAAGTCATTTTAAACTCTGAACTAATGGGTAGTTTGGCAACAGCTTCTAAGTATGAAATCATTATTAATTCCTTTAGTACCATAATAACATTGATTTAGATGAACTCTTGTAACATAGAAATTGTACAGTATTTAGCTGTAACTAACGTCCCCTAATTAGCAAGTGTTGCCAAGTAGTTTTCTCTTCTGGCTCTGTTGTACTTAAGTGCAGCTGGATGAAAATTAACCACAAAGGGAACAGCTTGTGTTTTATGTGAAGTTTGCCTTTGATTGAGTAAAAAAATATTCCTTGGTACTTTATTTTATTATCAAAAATGGTGCACTGGTTTATCAATGTTACAGAGAGCCACAGAGTCCACATGCTGTAAACTATACACACATTTGTATAGTATATAAGCCCAATGACTTAGCCACACATTCAGAAAATTCACAGATTTTGTCTCAATTCCACAAGTTACCATAATAAAAGTGAATTGATTTTAATGTGGCTGTCATTAATAAAGTCTGTAGAAACTTAAGCAGAATTAGCATAATTTAATGTCCACTCAGAGGAAGGAGTCATGCACTGCAAGCTGAGAGGCATTTGTTGATGTGAAAAGTGCTGACATTTTTGGAAATTAAAATTACAAATGAAATACTGCTGTCAGTTTACTGTGCAACTTCGTAGCATATGGTGCTTCTGCTGGTGGGTGTTATTTCAAAGTTTGCAAATCACACTATGAGAGTGTCCCTCTGGTGAGCTTTTGCAACGCTTAGCAACTGTGAATCAAAAGTGACAGAACATAGAAAGAGGGACTAAAAAAAATGTATCTCTCTAAGTCAGTATAACAAAGTATATGATAAGTTAATACATTTTTACAGAAGGGAAAAAGGAAGCCTACAATGATAAAGCTAAAAGAGATCCAGTGTCTTCATTCTTGAAGAATAATGCAGAAAGTCTTCTGAATTGTTAAAATAAAAATAAAAAAAAAAAAAGGTTTCTCTCTCCCAGTCTCTTTGACTTTGGTATGACAAGAGAATTAAAACCGCTGACAGATGGTTCACTTCAAAATTAGGAAAATTTCTTCAAGACATAATGCAACCTCAGAAGGTCCAGATGTTTCTTTTACCCATCTCTCTGAAAAAGTTCCTACGACCACAAAATACCATTCCTCATTTGAAAAGTATTGTCTACCCAAGGCTGTCAACAGAGGAAAAAAGCCAGAAAAAATTTAAATGTTGTATTGGCCCAACAATGTTAATTTCAACTAATCTGATAGAAAGCATACACTGATAAGGTAAATATAAGTAGTAACTGAAATACTACAACACCCCACACGATGGTTTTCAAGAATCTGTCACCCCATGACCCTTTAAGATGCATATAAATTATCAAGAAGTGAATATAAAATTTTAATTCATTGTGATTTGATCTGACCGTGGTTGATGCTCATTGTTCTGCTCCAGATAGTGATTTTTGGTACCAAGATGGAACCGTGGCTGCACGGTACAGACCTCAATCAAGCTGGCTGAGAATAGAAAGTGATGGAGCTGTCAGTAGCAGTTCAACCATAAGCAATTCTAAACTGAGCAATTTGGAAATTTAAATAGTTATAATGACCAAGATTCTCTATGTTGGCCCTTAATTACTGGAATGTCAATTCAGCTGAAAATTGCCTTTCCCAGGTAATGAAAATTCTTAGAAAAGTCTTTGCTTATACACCCACCCATAGCACTCATTAAGTCAAGCTTCTTCCTTTTGTCTGAAGAGCTGTCAATTTTATGTGACATCACCAATCATCTGCCATCTAAAAAATCTCTAGGCTGTCTTGCTGAAGGCAGGCTTACTCACTTTTAGCTGTAGCACATTGCATGGCAGCACAGCCTGCTGTTATAAGCAACGTTGCACCAAATGAGTGTAATGAGTTGCCCAGTCTTGGCACCACTACAATGGTGAGCCACTCAAATTTGGTTGTTGGCATCTCGGGTGAAACCTAGGGTCCGTGAAATAATAGTACAAGCTTTATGTGTAAAGGGAAGCTCCACTACCCAGCCCTTTGCAGCACTCAGCACTGGAAGAGAAGGTTGACATCCCCTCCATCACTTCTGGAAAGGAAAGGGAGAGGGAAGTTGCTGGATTTGCTGTATCACAGGGCTACGCCTGACATGGGTATAAGGGATAGAGATGGGTGGATGATCCTGTGGTGCTTGAATATATCCCTATATATTCCATATATCATATTTCTTACATTTCTTTCACAGCAGTCTGCTATTTCCAATTCAGAACGATCGCATTGCAACTGTCCATGTCAGTCTACATTAGTGGACATCACTAATTGTTTTATTTTTGAGAGATAAAGCATGAAAAAGAAGCAAAACCATCTCCATGACCAGAATGTGTATATCAACAATCCATTGGTACTGTAGCCCATGTTAGTAATAGTATTTATTTCCCATAGAAGGCCAACAACACCCTGCAGTTTGTGGGTAGAAAACAGCTATGCTTTATTCCCCTCTTCCAGTTGAACTGGAGCAGACTTTGCCTTCTGCCTGCATATGACTAATATGGAATTCCAGGGAAACCAAGAAAAAGTAAGAACACAATCGCACCCACTGGAAAAGTCTGTCACAGAGGGAATTCAAGTGCCCATGCATCTGAATTCAGAGTAGTTCAAATCAGTCACTGCCTCATCCTGGCAATGTGTCATGTGCCCTAAGGCAGTATATAGACCTCTCTGGACTCGTGGCCAATACGTGGCATTGTTTCATGCCCCAAAAGAGAGAAAAGGGACTCCATTATTGGTCTGAAAAGGGGAGAGGGTCTGTTCCATGCTTCTTTCTTGACCATGACTCTTTCCTTCACCGGCCTTACATCCTGAACGTGCCATTCCCCCACATCTGCAACAGCTGTATAAGGGTTGCAATCATATTGTCTCAGTCAGAACTGTTTCTTGTTAGTTCGGATTCAAGTTTCTCACTCTCCCTCCTTGCTCCTGATTCTTGGCTTGCACACAGTGAAATGGTAGGAGCCTTAGGCACTTTTTAAAAAAAAAAAAAAGAAACAGCCCTCAATAAATCCCCTTAAGGGCCCATTTTAATTCTGCTTATGCTCTTGATGTGCAAGTTCTTACCCTGCTATCCCCCTAGAAGCAGTTTATTTCTGTCTGTCAGCACTGCCAAAGTGACAAAATCTCCTTTCCCACCCACCATGTAATTGCTCTGTTGTTGCCCTTCCCACACATGCCTGTAGAAAGAAAGCTTTCGCTTTATTTGTACCAACGAAGTGAATAGCATCTCTTTCCTCCTTCCATGTGGCTTTCAAGTAGTCACACTATCATTAGCTATTTCTATTCTGGAGGAGTTCCCCATCTGAGAAAGGAGCATATTCCATAGGAAGCAGAGCCTGATCTGACAGCTCTCATGTGCTCCCAAATCCTAAAGCTGAGGAATTTGTGGGGTTTAAGGGATGCAGAAGGCAGCATTACAAGTAAAGGGCATTCAGAGAAGGGTAGAAAATAAGAAAATCAAAGGACTTGGCTGCATTTTTTTATTGCATTTTTTTCTCATTGCAAAGGCTGTGGGGCAAGTAGTTCCCTTTGTTCTGTGCTTGCACAGTGCCATGTTGCTAATTTTAATCTATGACAGGAAAACTATCTATTGAAATCTGGTTATTTTTACTTTTCTGTGGGGTGTGTGTGTTTCCTCCCTCTTCTTCATTTAAACTTCCATTGTTGGCAGAAAACAAAAGCAGTTCTAGAATCAGTCTAAAGTTTCTTAGGTTTTCATTTCTTTGGGGTTTATTTATCCATTTGTTTTAAAGGTGCACCACAGATTATTTTCCCCACCTCATTTTAGGTGCTAGGTGTATGATTACAAGAAGATCACACTGCTGCTACTAACTAAACCATCAGAAATAATTTCTTCAAACTGACAAAGGAAACTGACCCCAAACTTGTGTTAAAACTTAAAAATTCACTAAAGCATGGTTACATAGAAACGAGAATAAAGTTTCAAACCCATTCACCTTTAAGGCAAACAATGCACAATAAACTAATTAAAAGAAAAAAACAGCTTCAGATAGAACAAATTTTTGTTACAGACATGCTGAGTTTTTCATGTAGTTTTGCTCTCTTTTTGCAGCCTAGAATTGGTAAACAGCCATAGTTATGTTGTTAGATAATAAGAGAGCTGTAACATATGACTGTAACATATTTTGCAGTCAGCATCCTATTATATGCAACTTCACAATTTTGCAGTGTGACAACTCTGTGAAAAAAAAAATCCCTAACAGTGGTCTAAATCACACATTTGTTCTTCCTTCAAGCACCAGTGGTTGTCAAAACCTGTTGCACTCTAGTAGGGGAGCCTTTCAGACATATTCCAGGGCTGGCTCCATGCAGATAAAATGCATTAGAGGCCACTCAAATACCACATCTAAACAATCACACAAACTGTCTTATGCCCACTTCATCCATGAGCAGTCCTGTAAACCACACGCAGGTAAACATCCTCCTCTGCAGTGTGGAGCACTGCCAGGCACAGAAAATATCAAAGTCTGGTAGAAATTAATCTGTATTACTTCCCAAGAATATATTTAGGATATCAGAGGGGGTGGTATCAAAAATGATGCAAAAGCTGACGTTAGGAAAAAAAATGGGAAGAATCTAATTTAATAAGAGCATAATGGACTAACCTTAAACATGTCCCTCTCTGGATGCCCAGACTCTCTGTGCTACTGTTCTTCCTCAGGACTCCCCCTCCATCCTAGTTACTTCCTCTTTAAGCAGTCTATTTTTATTTAAACTTCTGTTCATTTGGAATTAATGAATTAATTTTTGAAGCAGCCCATACATATCTGTGAAGGAGCTGTATTACGGTACCATTCATTTCCTGGACTAACCCAAAGAAATGTGTACTGAGACCCTTATTATGCTACCAATGATGATGTTCTTCTGACAGTGCTGCTATGCTGGACACTGGCTGTGCACTTTTATATTTGGTTTCCAGTCCTTCACTCTGCTTTTTTACTCCTGACAGGAACGTCTCTCTCCAGTTCATGTATTATGAAGTCTTCATAGCTGCGTCTGATTGCAACATTTACAATCAGCTCTAAAATTTTCCATTTAAACCACAGCAGCATGGATTTGTTAATGGCAGCCTGGAAATAACAGCCTTTGTCTTAAAGTCCTATATTAAAATTTTATCTTTATGGAAATCTTAACATTTGGTTTTGGATAAACAGAAACCAGTTACACCATCAGTACAGATCAGAGCTCATGCTGTAAAAATCGAGGGAATGAAAAACATGCATAAGGAGAGGACTCTGGAGTATGCTCCCCAACGACCTGCAGAACCCCTCCGAACCCTGTTATTTATTCCTAGCTAGTGATTCCAAAACTGAAATAAAACCATGTTCCTCAAGGTAGTTTTTGATTGGTTATTCTCAGCGGTCCCAGTGATCCAGTCCTCCTGAGAAATCATACCCCTGCCCTGAGCCCCTCAAACCTGTGGAAATTGAGAAAAGAGACCCAGATGGCCTTGTGAAACTGTGTAGCCTTGACCCCTATGTAGCCTCTGATTTCTGTTGGTATTACCAAAGGAAGTGTCAGATAGCATGAATAATTTCTGTAGTGTCAGCCAGAGCCAATAAGCAGCCCCTTGATTCCAACAGCTCCTCACCTGGCTTCGACAAGCAGCTGAGCTTTGCCTTCCCAGTCCCAGGTGTCCGTGTGATCACCGGAGCCCTGCTGGCCATCCTGGCTCCCGGCACATGGAGCATCCCAAAGGGCTTCTGCAGGTGGCACACAAGGAGAACCTGAATGATGTTCACTCTCTTCGAACTGTGTTGGCACTGCAGTGCTAAGTGGAGTACAAACATGAAAGGTTGTTTTTCAACACTCCTTTCAGCAGGTGAGACCTTACTTATAAACACAGAATAAATCAGCTATGTAAGGCAGTGACAGTCCTGTGTTAAGAATTTAAGGTTCATATGCAAAATTGGATTCAAGCAAAACAGGACTCATTTCCCTGGCTTGTCTGGCTACTGTGGGAGCAAGAAGCTGCACACAGCATCTCATGGGCTGTGTAACTCAGATTCCCAGCTGCCTGACACTTGCATGTCTGCCCGCCCTGTAAGGTGACCAGGAGAGTGACAGGTACTGAAGTACCATCCACAAAAACCCAGCTGCACCCTAGATAAACAGCTAACCAAGAGCTAGGTGACAGAGGGTCAGCAATATGAGGGGGCACTCTCCTCCATGCAGTGCACAGCTGATCTCTGCTAACTCTGCTTCAGGCCTCAGAGTGGCAAGCAGGGCTTATACTTGCTTGCCCCCACCACCTGTAGGGTTTGCAGCATTTGCAGCACTTGAGATCCAGCACATCCAGGTGTGAGCCTTTTCTCAGTGTAAGGGGATTCAGATCTGAGCAAGAGCCTAATACTGACACCGTGCCTATACAGGTCTGTGGGTGCATGCCTGTGTGCTGTAACACAGCTTGAGTGAAGGCAGGAGCCTGCACTTGAGTCCTCTTCCGAAAAGCCAAAGAGCTTCAGTTCTAATTGGGCCAGGAAGAGAGGAGAAAGAGTGTAGCTAAGCAAAAGGGACCATGACTCTTCCAATTAATATTGCAAGCTTTCCTCTGAGAGTGAGAGTCCTTGGTCCCAGTGCATGCT
The DNA here is from genome assembly GCF_003259725.1 of Athene cunicularia. Classification (NCBI taxonomy): domain Eukaryota; kingdom Metazoa; phylum Chordata; class Aves; order Strigiformes; family Strigidae; genus Athene; species Athene cunicularia. Next base: position 10,116,778 of record NW_020799092.1, on the reverse strand, counting down.
CCTAGAAAGTGATTTATTTTACATTACATGGATGTTACACAGATAAGTACAGAAAGAACTGGGACTGGAACCCAGGACTTCCTTTTTTAAATTGTGTCATAACCACACAGCTGGTTATGGTCTCCCTCCCCCTCTCTGGCCCACATCATTGTTGAGTCTCTCCTGCACCATGGCAGAGCTCCCACAGGGAGGCTGGAAAATACAGCCCCCACCCTGGCAGTATGGGCACACATAGCGAGATGAGAGGAAGGGGACACTGGACTCCTCCTTTCTGGCCAAACTTCCTAACAACAAGCCACAGTAGAGGATCGGAAAAGCTCTAGTTTAAGACAGAACTTAAATGAAAGCAGAGGCTTCTACCACATTTCACCCAATCTGGTAGGCATTCCTAACATTTTCAGACTTCTCTGGGGGAAATAAATGTACAAATATATGCCTAAACCTGATCAACATCTTCAGACAATAAAGATAGGCAACAAGCTGTTCAGCCACTTTGAGACTAGGAAGAAGCTTTCTCTGCATTAAAGTAAATCATGAGGTATTTGGAAAGCCTATAAGGAAAAAAACTGCCTCAACAGGCTGGGGGGGTCCAAATAAATGATGCTTTGTAGAACTGCAGTTTAGGATATACTTGACTGCATTTAATGGAAGTACCATTTAGGCATCCTGGTTCTTTTTCTGTCTTCCCTTTTAGAGGCTGATACACCTCCCTGAGCAGTCCTGAAACCTTGTTCAACTGATAAGGTCACAAAGTTTCGGCTCCATATCTCCACTAGCTTCAATTCCCTCCTATTTTAAGCAACTGTATATGGAATAAAAGACAAGCACATATTTCTTAGGCAAGCAGAGGCATTTAACTTTTGGCTGTGTGACACAGGATGAGAGACATAACCAACTTCCCAACTTCTCGCCTGAACTCACGCTTCTTTCATGGGTGACATTTCTCCTTCTGCCAAGTCAAATCAACCCCCTATCTTACAACTATCCTGAAAACTGGATTTACAACCAGTCCAAGGCTGCCTAGCTGGTGCCAGCTCTTTGCACGCGTCAGAGTGTTTGGTAGGAAAGAGTATGGCCGTATGAAGCACACCTGCTTTGGTTTACTGGACAAGAGCCTATTCTCATTTACGAGTCAGGCATAACACTTGTGAAGACAGGGGAATTATTCACATGTACACTAACTCCAAGAGCAAAATACATCCCCCTTTATTCATGAAAAATGTAAAACCTTTATTTTGCCTTTAGGATAATCTACCACCAACTCCAAACTTGCACTGTCCATTGATTTAAATCACAATTCTGTAGGGTAAAATTTGGCTCATGATGCCCTGTACTAATTTAGGAGGAAAAGAGGGGACTTGCTCGTGAAATATTTCAGGTATAATCAGGAAATTGTGGTTACAGATGCAATGCAGGAGCATTTTGGGTTGGTAACCAAGGCAACACTTCTTGCTTCAAGACACACTTTTCTGTTGATAATCTATTGTAATGCCAGTAATTGCAGCTGACAAGGCTCTGTTTGTTGTGAGAGATAATTAGCACTTGAAATAAAGTAACAGTTTTAAATAAATTGGGGGGAACTGAGTGGTGTGACCTGATTGCTTTAGAAACAAACAAGAGCTTTGGGGGCCTACACACTGTGTGATGATAGTGGTGGCCTCCACCGCAACTGAACAATGCCATCATTTATTAGGCGTTGTTTAATTGGAAATTACAGTTGCATTTGTGATGAAAATATTTTTTCTCACCCAGGTTATATTTACATTATAAAACCTGCTTTAAAGAAAAAAGCCAACACAAACCCTCTCCACTTACCTTACAAAGAAAACTACTGATGTTTTCACGTGCTTTTTCTTTTGCCTAGAATTTGATTTGTTTAAAAGATGATGTTTTAAAATATGTAAGTGTTTTGGACAACCACACAGTTGAAAGAACCCAGCATGACTCCGCTCAAGGGCGTGGAGGGAGCCTTGTTTATTCAGCACGTACCAGGTATGTTCCTTGGGTCAGCTTCAGGTCACTGTCAGTTTATTCAAGCCCTGTTTCACGGCTTGAGTGGTTAACATGGCTCCTCCGTTGATGTTTGTGGTTTTGTTAGGAGGTGGTGTGTCTAAATCTAGACAGGCAAACCAGGGCTGCTGCCTGGTGTAACGCAGGATCCCATATCCTGCACAGAGGGACAATTAGCTGGAGGGGAAAGGTGGGGTCGGAAGCCACAGCAATTCCCTTAGGCTCCACTAATAAAGCCAGATTTGATGTTATTTTTTTTCTTTCTGTAATTGTGAGACATAACTGCTTGGCTCAGTAGATTTAGAGAAGAGGAATACAATCCTACTAAACTCTTGTGCCATGAGGAATGGAAGTATTTTATATAAACTTGGAGCTGTTGAAGAGGATGCTTCTGGGATGGAGTGACACAACCACATGGCTGCATGCAGCCAAAACTAACCTAGTTAAGTGATCCCCTTTTCCACAGTGCCTAAGCATGGTTGTCACGTTAAAGCGAAAATTAGATTTCCTAAGTATATGACATCAGCTTGTTTACAAGAGAGGAATGACGGCTCAGGCTACACAGCTTTGTCCAGGCTCACAGGCAAACACATGGCAGATCAGTGAACTGAGCTCATGTTGCACAAGGTCAGCAGTAGCAGCCCAAACCACAAACTACATTTCTTTCTGAAAGCCAGGCTGTTTTGGGATGGAGTTGTTCAGCTCCTTCACGGAATCTCACCAAACCTGTGAAACCTCCTGGCCAGGACATGATATCATATCATATCCAGCGTCAAGACAAAGACTGTCATATAAATGCATTCATTGTGGGGCTGTCTAGAAGGCAAAATCTGTACCCTCTCAAGATTTGTTCCTAAGACATTAAATGACTAACTGTGGCTAGTAATACTGTTTCCTTCTTTAATACTTTATCAAAAAGACATGATCTCTGTTATCCTCAAGATAGCAGGCCACATTATTTCTCCAGCAAACATTAATTGACAGTTTACATCAGAATCATACATTCATTATACATTATTATTAAAGCCCAGGTAAAGCAGGATAGCCATATTCTCAGGAGACCAAAACTGCATTATTGCTTTCCTTCTGCAAGTGAGTTCAGTGGTTAAAGATACCAGAACTGAATAGCCTGCTGTTTGCTAACCTCTACTGTTACAAAGGTGGCTAGCAAAGGAGACCAGACTGAAGCCCATGGGGGTTCATGCTTCCAGGGCCATGTTCAGGCATTCCCCTGCCAGCTCCCATGTGCCCTGTTCTCCATACAAGTTCTCCAGAAGCAAAGAGAGGTAGTGCATTCAAACTACAAGCTCAGCACATGGATTTCAGTTGTCTTCTTTCTTTAGTAATCAGCAATTTAGTTCCACCAGGCAGTGTTTGTGCTTTCTAAATGCTTTGAAACACACAAAAATATTCCGTTTATAAGTTATTTAAAAAACAACAACAAATAATGATCTGCAATAGTTCCCCAGGAATTAAAAATTGCTTACAATTTGTAGCGTATGCAGGATCTTAACACAAATCCCATTCCAGCCCCAGTTATAAGTAGCTCATAAAAATGGCCTGTTTATTTTCTAAAATGATCTGCATAAAAAGATTAAGCTTATTTATTGTAAAAATTAACATCTTGCTGAAACAGTAATGACTATATCATCGAGGAATGTTCTTCCCCTGAATGCCTCCCTCGGCAGTGCTGTGCAAGGAGACCTGCATTTATAGTCTCCTAGAATAAAGTTAATGCTCATAAGACTCTGCTCTTGTACGCCTACAGCTAAATCATGGTATCTAGCAGATGGTCTATGTGTGTTTCCTAATGCAATGTCTTGTATGTGTATAGTTGTCATAATTAAATAATAACTCCCTACACCATCTCATGTAACAGGAGAGCCACAGCCATATCTCCCATCAGAATGAAGCTGACAAACCCAGTTTGTAGGTAGATGAAGTAGGCTATAAGGAAACTAATACACAAAGCACCCCATTACTCCCTCTCAAAAAACAAGTTCCTCTGTATGCAGGTAGTCCTTTTTAAAAAGTTAATAAAAACATCTCTGCCCCCAAACTGTCAGATACCAGGGTCCCAACACATCTCTGAGGTTAAGTAATCTACTCTTTTGTGAAAAGAGTCTGGCCCTGTAAGTTTGGGATTTTCCATGCTTTTCACAGTCATTGTCATGACAGAGGAATTATGGACATCTGCAGGAGAAGTGCCTGTGAGATGAGGCAATTTACAGCTATCATCTTCTTAAGATAAATGCAACAGCTGCTTTTTATATTCCTTTATGGATAGAAGACAGAATGATAGGTCTCTGAAGATATTCATTCTTTCCTTGGCTTAGAGAGAGAATTAAGTTATTGATTATGCCCAGCAAGAAACATCTTTGTTCAAACTGAGGACAAATGTAACTTATTTTAAGGGATACAAGTTTAACAATTCCAGTATTATCCTTCACTTTGAGGTAAAAAAATCCTTTTGCTAAGGATACTATAAATGCCTCAAACGGATGAAAGGCATTTAGCCTTTATTTCATACTAAAAATTATCATGTGAAATCAAGAAAAGCATCTTTCAAATTTGAGTGCACAAGTTAAACAGGAGGTACTGGGAACTATTTACCTCTTTTGTGTGAAAAAATACAAGGAAGCTTTTTTAGCTCCTGCTCTCCTTTGGCTAGGTAGCTCTCTGCCCAGGATCAGCTTCCCCCTCCTCCTGCCCCAATAGGTTGCACCTCCCAGTTAACTGATTAGTTCTTGGGAGTGGGGAAGCAGTAAGCAACACCTCCATACACCTACTGTAAGGTGGCACAGCAATAGTTTATCATCTTTCACCCCACTCTCCTTCAGCTTCAGAGAACTGAAAATTAAAACCAGGAGTCAGTTCTAAACTTTGCAAAGAGCCTCAACCTCTTAGCAAACAAATCACTCTTCCTCTGTCTTCAGGATGCTAACATACTTAAAAAAGTATGAAAAATGGAAGACATTATTGTCTAGAACATATGAATGACTAAATCCATATTTTTATTTCATACTGTGATCATTTGGCTTAATGTGTGAGAAAAAATAAAAATTCCACGTTTAAACTTCACATCATATACTCTAATTAAAAGTCAAGGTGAGCTATTGCCACAGGAAGCTCATAAAGACAACAAACTCACTTTTAAATTTTTTTTTCCCCAGAGTTTACATTATAATAAATATTCATGCCATACTCCCTCACAGTGTAACTGCTAGAGAACACACTGTAATCTGTTTAAGAAGAACATGAATCAGACTGATAAAAATAATTGGTTGGATTTTTCTTTTAATTTTTTTTTAATGTTTTAAATAAAGCTGTCAAAGGTTCCTGTGGTAATGAAGAGCTTTGTTGTTATGACAACTGCTTATTCCTTTTCCTTTGAAGACGTCTGCAATTTGATAGGTAAAAACATCAGGAATAATTGAAACAAATGGTAAGTGAAGAAAAACATCTGCTAGGAAAAATCCCCACCCGAAATCTTAACAATCATCTCCCTTGTGAAGTGGCAAACTTCAGATGGAGAGTCTTCATGTCAGCTAGCACGGGGGTGTTCAGCAGCTGCTGGGAGTTTGGGTAACCCCATCTCAGAAAGCCCATCTCTTCGTAAGGGGCACATATTTGTTATTCATATGACTCTTATTCTCCAAAGTATATTGTTATTGAAGCAGCGTCCTTTCGGAAGTTAATTCTGCTTCTTCTAATAATTTATTCTGCTCCTCCGTTTTAAAAGCGGCCTCCAGGCATTTGGTAAACCACACCGTGTCTCCTGCAACATGTCCCCCTCTCACTGCAGGAGGGGGACTAGGGAATGGTGATCTCTGGGCAAACTCGTATGCATTAACAGGTTCTGGCAGGAAGCAGGGCTTCCCTTTAGCAGTGAAGGTGGCTGCTGCCAAAGAATCCTCTAGTGAAGATGGAACAATCCTCAGACCACTGTCTGGGGCTGCATTGAGGGTCTTCATGGCTTTGATGAACCGTTGTATGAGCAGTCAGGGCTGTCCACAGCTGAGAGCATAAGCAGACAGCTTTGGTGTCAACAGTCACACTCACACAATGGATCTTGAGATGCATCAATGGCAAGCATTTCTGCTGTCTGGGACTGATGGTAGACACTGGGTGATAGTGCACCATAGACAACTATCAAAAATTTGGGAAAGTTTTCCCCAAAGCAATTTTCCCCCTCCTTGTTATCTCATGGGCTGTCCTTCCCAGGAGACATGTGACTGTCAGACTTTAGTCAATTCTTATGTATGATAATTAGTCTGCTTCACTTTTACAAACTGCAAGACTTAACCTCATAGATGTAATATGACAGAAGGGATACAAATTCATGCTCCTGGCTCTATAATCCTAATAAACTTGGTATCTGGCAATAAACTATGATGATACATGCTGCTCAGAGACTGGAATCAGGAGTGCCAATGTTCCTGCTGTGTGTCTGACTTCATGAGAAATAGGACACTTTGCAATACTTTCTGTAGCTTTACACACCAGCTCATACTGCCAGGCACACCACGGTCTCATTTTGCTGTTCTTTGTGGCACACTCTGCTCTTCATTGTGTCACCGTCTTGGAAATAATCCAGCACTTTTAATCAGTACAATTTTAACTGCTGTCTTGTCTTGCTACTGACATTTAAGAACCTGCATTTTTCTTGAAGTCTTCTTGATACCCCTGTGTTCCTCGGTCACTCAGCCAAGATACTCCTAACAAAAATGAGGATTTCAGCATCCCTATCAAGAAAGTGTGGTCCCTGCTTGCTACCCTTTTCTCTGCAGAAAGATTTCAGACATCCAAGAGAAGATGATCTCGCTAAGAAGATGGCAGGATCTGGAAATAAAAGCAGTATTTCAGATATTGCAACTGTATATTTTGCTGAAGGTGCTGTAGGAGTCTATGGTAGTTTAAAAAATCAGAAAGAACTCCCTGAATTTTATTTTCCTTCCCCCCGCCCCTTCCCCCAACTGCCTTGTATTCTCACGTTAACGACATCAGAATTGCCAAGTTGGACACTAGATGGTGCTAGGACAGTGGTTTGTCAGGAAATCTAATAGGAAAATTCTGGGTGGAAGAGCACAGTAGGTTATAAATGGTTACTTGCCAATAAAACATTTGCTCTGGTACAGCTAACCCATTACTATCTGTCTTTGTTAGACTCACCCACATGACTGGACACCATTAGCTGGCATCAGGAACACCTAATGCTGCCCTTTGCCAGCCTTGTTTCCCATACATCCATAAACTGTCACAGCTATAATGCTCCTTTTGCCAATCTGCCACTCTTCCCATCCCCTCCCAGGAGGACACCAGCCTAGCTGCCCCCGAATGCAGACAGAAAGGTGCTTGAGAAGTTTTCCTGAGTCACCCTGCAGCTCATGCAGGAGGGAGGCAGATGAGCGGGGCTGCTACGTGGTCACTCTGCACCTGTAACGGTGATTTCTGTGGTTGTGCAGCTGGTCAAACCAGGGAGATGGTTTTAAAACAACCATATCCCACCCTGTCCCAAGGCTATTTTTCAGCTGAATTGGGCCCCTTCCCCACTGCATTGCCCACATGAGACACAGCAGGCTAGCACAGGGTGCGGGGTCGGCCCTGCTCGCTGTGAGAGCAGCGGCGCGGCCACTGACCCGGGACGTGCAGCCCAAATTGTGGTGGCCAGCTCTCCTAGTAGTGAAGGTACCAGAAGGGGTAAGCTCTGACAGAGGGCTGCCTGCTGGGAGCAGGCAGGATGATGCAGCTTGGCTCCCAGCTCTCCTGAGCAGCCCCCGCCGATGCCCCAAGCCACCCACTCCCCCAGGAGTCTCCCTTCCCTCGCAGACGTGGCATGCACGCTCCTGCAACTGCACTGAGGGTGTACGTACGGTGCTGCGAAGGTTACGACAGCTGCCACACACTTCAGCCCATGACAGTGTGCAGAGAAACCCGATGAAGCCGTATTCAGGAGCGCTGCAGTGCTCTGTGCTCCCAGAGGTGTGAGTGAATCTGGTGACAAGAGGAATGAGTAACGCTTAGAAACCAATTAGTGGAAAAGGCTTGCTTTCTCTGATCTGATTTTGACACCTAGCTAAAGTGTTTCTCCTCACTTTTGGGGTGCTATTTGAGTGAGAGCGTCACGTCTCTCATTATGTCTTCTCGTCCCTCTCCCCTAGCCTCCAGGCAAACTGCACCCCCATATTTACAGGCAGAAAATTAGATTAATTCCCTGGTGTCAGTCAGGTGCAAACTTGATGTAGCTTGGCCTTTTAATAAATACATTCAGAGAAAAAAAATAGTATGAAAGAATAAATTGTGTAGTCTTATGATGTGGCATACCTAAAGGATTGGCTGAAACTGAAAAATTCAAGGGCCAATTAATTTTTCATGCATACAGTTACTTCCTAACTACAATTAAGTTGTTTCTGCTTCAGCTTAAAACCAAAACATTAGGAATAATCAAGTAAAGGGGCCTCAGAGATCCTGTACTTGGTGCTTTCTATTGTCAGAGAGTACTATTTTAAAATTTAGGACCAGTTTAAGTCAAATTTTAAAAAACAACCAAACAAACCAAACCTTAAAAAAAAAAAAAGTAATTTCAGAATAATTAACAGCATCCAGCAAGTGAACAAGTATTCGTGTGAGAGGTGCACTGAACCTAGAGATGACACCTGACTTAAGAGCGTACGAGGTCTGTTTTCATTACAATATATAATACACAATACAAAGAGTTGTTTTTTGGTTGATTGTTGGGTTTTTTTTTTTCCTTTTTTTTTTTTAATTGACAAAATACTGCTTCATGCCAACCAGAAAAGTCTGTTTGAGAATACACCAATTTCTGTATTTTTCTGGAATGAAATATCTAGTCTGGAGCAGGCAAACAAAGATTTGAAACACCACTTTTAGGTAAGTGTCCAAGACATGTAAACACAAGACTGCTTTGGACACACTTTTGAGTCCAAGTTTTTCCACAAAACATTTTCCCAGTCCCTGGCAGATGTCTTGGCACATCTGCCAGAGACATGGCTCTTGGAGAGATCTGAACCTCAGTACTGCAGAGAAAGAGTAAATATGCTCTCATGCAGGAAAGGTACACAATAAATTTACTGTTTTGACCTTTGGGTGCTTGTGTTATGCACAACATGGCACCCATCACATCCGCATTCATCAATCACCTGTGACAAGACAAATATCCTTCAACGGATAGAGCAGAAACCAGCAAGCTGCATCCATCCTGACCCAGTTAACCAGTAACTGAGTAAATGGTGGGTATTTGTAATGTCTCCCTCAGATGAACAAACTATTGAGATCCAGGCATGCTGACCCCCAGCCAGCACCCTGTATGCAGAAAGACCTTGATCACATGGAAGTGAAGCCTAGGAAGTTGTGAAGAACCTGCAGAAGATTCAGATAACCAAACAGACTGACTCTCCTTGCAAACCACACAGTGTCTTCTGCATGGGTGCTTGCAGTGTGAAAGAGGTTCTTCAGCTTTTCTCGTATCTAGATTAAACTAAGTAGGAATGTATTCTTAATAGTGAAGATGACCATTTGTACATGGGAAAATTCAGACTAGCTAACATGATTTATATATGTGTCTTTGTCAGTCAAATTAAATTTCATGGATAGACAAGCTTGTGATGGAGCTAAGGATAGTATCCAATCAAATAGTTTTACAAAATCATTAATTAATAAAAGTGAAAACAATATTACATAAATCCTAAAGTATCCTTTAAAGGAATAACCTCTGTTTTGCCTATTACAGCCAGACTCTGAGCAGCTTTCTATGGATTTCTTGCCTTTCCCTACTCCACGTGTGCTATCTATTCAGGGATCTTTCAAGACAATAGTTAATACACATTAAAGAAGGATATTTTAACCAAAGGAAAAAAAAAAAAGCAGCAATAGTAACTTGGTGGCTATTTTATTATCAAAATGAGTAGTCCCAGATGACCATCTTGTTAATGCATGCTATAAAATATATTGTCTCTGCTTGGTGGATATAAAACAAACACAAAGATTTGTGGGTTCTGGCAGTTGATGCTTGCTCAGTAATGCTTGTGTATCTTGTCACAAATATAAAGGGTAGATTTTTAAAAATATATAAATATTTCCAACTTGGTAGAGTGATTAAAGACAGAGGAGATCCATCTTAAACTAACCAAAGGTATGAAAATGAAAAAAGGAAACTATTAGCAATTATTCACGAGGGGATGGGTCAGAAGACCCAGACATGATTCTGTTTTTTAGCCTGTGGAAAAAAGATGTGGTTAGCCCAACAAGAACTGGTCATCCGTGACTTCAGGAACACGTATTAAGGACCCTGTCCTCTTCTGGCAGTGAACCCCCCTTGCAGCTGCAGGAGGCGAGGATGGCCGTGACCCACAGAGCAGGCTGTGCTGCCCCACCGCACAGCCTGGTCCCACTGACTGAGGCGCTCCGTACTGCACTCTGGCAAAGCAGTACTCACGGGACCACTGCTTGCTGCACAGACATACAGATTCAGAGAGCTGGTAAAAATCCCAAAGTGCAGCGGAAGTTGTAGGGCCTAGGATGGCTCTCTATGCCCTCCAGGATGCTATGCTGCAGGACTCACCAAGCCACCGGCTCCTGATGGAGGAGGGTGAGCAACCCACACGTGCCGGGGGGAAACAAAACACGCACACAGAAGCTGGCTGCTGCTTCAGGCTGGGTGAAAGGGCTGCTGTGAGGTGTGTACAACTGTACACCACCTTAAATTAGTCCGAGAGAGAGAACAAAGATAATTACACAAAGCATTAATAAGATTTTAAGTTGTTTTGGTAATAACCAGTGAAATCAATGTAACCACAGCTGACACGAGCATAAGTACAGTGTCGCTGAGCAAAACTTCAGGGCATGAGGCATGGACCCTCAGACACAAAATGAGTCACTGAAAACTGACTTGTTGACAATACCCAGACTGCTGCATGCATTTATTGCAACACATGTGCTTGCAGCAGGTGACGGCGAGGGTTTGGAAATAGTAGCCATGAACAACTCCTTATAGAGTTGTCTTAAACGCCAGCAGTTGCTGCTTATTCTATTGCTTTCCTTTCAGTGAATGAGTGTAACCTCACCGTCATTCTGGACTCCCCAGGGATATTTATTAGACAACAGCCAGCAAATCACCTTCATAATAGCAAACAAATGCAAAACTTTGCACAATGCAAAGATCTTTCAAGAATACCTGCAGCACTTCCAGAGAAAGAGGAGAGAGTGAATTTAGTTTTGTTCTTTGCATCCTGTCATTCCTCAACATCCAAGGGCTTCAGCTTGCTGCAGCTGGACTGTTGAGGACCCCCACGGATTAACACGAAGCCAGAAGACAGCAAGAGATGATCAGACGGCAATCACAGAAGCAGACGCTTAAAGAATCTTTTCATTTCACCAGGTGATGGACCTGATATGCTAATTGAAACAATATCTGTGTCTGCTCATGTGATTTCAAAGCATTAAAGCTCTGTTTTTGACACAGGCACTATGAAAAGAAAGTCCTCTTCAAAACAGTAGTAGTGACCTCATTCAGACACGTTCATTTTCATGAAAGGTAAATATGGCAGATAAAGTAGTGATGTTAGCAGTTTGTTCTTGGGAAGTAAGGCAGGGGGGAAGAAAAATCATCACATAATTTGTCTTTCCACCAGGCTGATTTCCTTTAGCAGCCTGAATAAGCAATTGGCTACTAGCCAGCTGCAGTGAATTTGTCCTGTGTTTGCAAGATCAGTCAGTGAGCAAAGCTGTTTTCAGTTAATAAATATTTGATTTACAAGGTACAGTAAGTAATAAAAAGGGAAGGGAGTTTAGCCGCTGGGAGATTTGTTTAGCACTTTAGTGGGGATAACTAACAATCAGCTTTGGTTGTTTTTCCTCCTTCACATGGCCAGTGGGCAACCAACTTTATCAGTTGTACTGCGTTACACCTTGTAGTGAGCAGAACTAACACACTGAGCAAAACAGAGGTGGACTGGGACATACACTGTGCCTTGACAGAAACACAGCTGAAGGGAATACTCTTAGATTCTCCTTTCTTCGTCTCTGTAAGTAACCTGTGATAAATATTGCATTTCTCTGTATCATTGGGAAAAATCAAAACTGTTTGATCCTTTCCATATGATATAGGTAGCAATATATGAGAGGGGGAAGGATATAAAGTAGCAGGTACAGAACAGCCAGCAGCATTTTATCAAAGGAGAAAAGACCCCAGAAGATATTAATCAGCTGACTACACAGTCCTGGGTATTTTGTATAGAGCTAGAAAACAAAGTGGGCATACACACACAGAGAAAAATTTTTTTAAAAGGGCCATGATTAACCCCAAACTAGCTAGGATAAGAAAGGTAGCATTATTTTATAAATATTTTTTTTTTCCTCATTTTGATTTCTTCCTAGAGTACTGAGCCTCTAGATGGGGATGTGGTAGTGTTGGCCAAGCAGATAACAGAGCATCAGGAGGCCTGAAGTGAGATGCTAAGCACAGGTGAGTGTGCTCTGCATGCTGAAGGAGCTGACGCTTCCCTTTTCAGTCTCTGGTGCACAACAGACCTCCCGTGTGACCATGGGCACATCACCTAGTCTTTCAGATCTCCAGTTCTCCCACTCGTAAACAGACTGACTATCCTACTCCTGGCTCAGGCACATTAGATTTTCATGCAGGCTCTGTTAAATGAGTTTTAAGTTGTGCAGCAGGTACTAAAAAAGTATAGAATATTGTTAGAGTTGTGGCTGTACATTGCAGATCAAGGACTTCACCAGAAGAGTAATAGCCTCTTCCTAGAGGCTCAGAACAGTCCATACAGCCTCGCTAGAAACACTGTGCATAGTTACTGATTTCTATGATTGTGTCAGTAGTTGCTTCCCAGTAATTACCAGTAGGACAGAACAAAGTGTTTTCTCTGTCAAGTACTAATTCTTCTGTATTCTAGCTCTTCAGTCTATACAGCTTTACACTGTTTTATACTGCTTTGCATTTGTCCCCGAAGTTATTCTGGGCTTTGTGCTCACACTAGACAAATACAGGCCCTGTACAGCCTGCAGGTGAGGGACAGACCAAAGGGCTCACAAAGCAGACTCTGAGAAATTGGTCCCTTCCCCACTCCATGTAGAGAGGTCTCAGACCGCAGCACCTGTAGAGGAGAGAAAAAGGCAACCCCGGGTAACAGTGCACCTCCAACAGTGTGGCAGCGCTGCAGCCTCGGTTAGGCTGGCCCAGACAGAGCTCTGCTCCCACGGGCCTCATCTGGGGCTTGGTGGCCAGTTTCAATGCTGGGGCCAGCAGCAAGCACTCGTAGGAGTGGCGTTTGGATCACAGGTGTCTACTGAGCGCTCTGCAGCCAGAAGCCAGCCTTGTGCAGCAGCACCGTTGAAGAGGAGACAGCAGCTCCAGCAGCAGATGAATGGCCCAGCCAAGTGACCCAAGCCCCACACAGTGATAGAGGAAGGTCCATATTCACTTTTCTATCTGCACAGAAATTCTGTCTTCAAATTCTGTTCCAGACTTCAGAAGAACTTCATTGCAGAGTTCATCAAAGCATATGCTTCTGCAAAAGAGTTGTAGTGATTCAATGTTTCCTGACGGAAAATCGTTCTTGCCGAAAATCCCATCCAGCTCCGCTATTCAGTTACCTATCTCCAAAGACTGCAGTCCTCCATCTTCAAAACTAGGATAAGAATTTTACCTTCTTTTTATGAAGCACATTAGGGTCTATGGGTGAACAGCTCACAAAATAAAGATCTATTAGAAACTGGTGCTTTCACAAATGGGTCTGACAGCTGCCACAATAATATTGAGCAGTAGTATTCAAGCAGGCCAGACAAATTAGTAGTTTTGGCATGAATGATCCCACATTATTTTAAGATATCCTGTCATTCCCCTGAAATTAGAGTCCAAGGGTGATGCCAAGTGCTTTGGGGAAGGGAGGGAACTTTGCTTTTTAATAGCTATTGGGATATTTGTTAAACCAAACTGCAGTAGTTGGACCACAAACATTTATTATAACAACAGCAACATTATAAAACATTATAATCAGCCCCATCCTTCAGAAATAGGCTGTGCCTCTGTTTGTTTTCCTGTTGAGGAGGGACGTTTCCCAGAGGATGTCCCTTTGGGAAACCCTGTCTCGGCACAAAATGAGTTACACGATTTATGTAGACGCTGCCAGCTTCTTTCCCTTCTCAGACAGAAAATGACTTTATCTAGTCAGGTAATGTCACAATAAAGTAGTACAGTAGAAATTTTGTCACTGAATGGTCTAAAAAAAAAAAAAAAAAAAAAAAAAAAAAAAAAAAAGGCTTTTTAAACAATGTGCTATGTTCTAATGGTGTCAAGCAATAAAGAGAGGGGGAGAAAGAACCCAACAAACCACAAAACCAAACAGCTGATGTTCCACCATAGATTTTAAGCCAAATATTTTCATGAGGGACTGACAATAGCATTATCAAAAGTTGGACAGGGAGGGGACAATGATCAGATTTAGTGAACTTATTAGACTTCTGGTGAACTTTTCAAAACAACTCGATTTATCTTCTGTTTAACTAGGCAGGATCTGAGGGCAGAGGATGGGCTCTGACAGGGCTGACAAACCCCTGCTAACAACGTTCAATATAATGCTCACACCTCCCCAGCACATCTGCACCCATCCTGCCTTTCCTCTTCTGCCCTCACCCCTGCTGCTGGGTCAGGGCAGGGCTGTGTCCAACTATGTTTGCACATGCAAAGATGGGGATTATTAACATAATTTTTTTTTTAAAAAGGGGGAAATGCAGTAAATGGGTTTTTTTGCTATGCTATTTCAACTTCTTGCTCTAATCACATTTATCCTGAATCAGAGCCTGGTAGTGGGTAAGAAGCTCACTGCCAGGTAATGTGGTACATTACAGCAGGGCTAGCCACACTAATGCTTAACTGCATGGTTTGCACTGTCAGTCTGAACATAGGCAAAACTGTATTTCTTATACTTCCTTCATATATCTGTTTTCATTAAAAAAAAAAAAAAGGAAAAAAAGAAGTAAAAGAAGGAGACCTTAAGAAATGTCACAGGAAGTTTCACAGGAAAATTTGGGATACAAATGAGGGGGATTTGGAACAGAAAATGTTCAGCAGTGTCACTACTACTCACCACTTGCATCTAACTTGGCTGCATGGTCTCTCTCAGCCGCATGACTAAATAAAATATTACTGTGTCATTTTGATGCTTTGTGTTTTGAATACCTGAATACAAAGCCTTAAAAAACAACCAACAGACACACTAGGTACATAACACTAATGTCACGTTAGTGTCCAGAAGCCCCACTCATGGTTTCAGCATAACAAGTTTTTTCAGTCTACAAAAAGCCTCAGTAGATGTTGTTTTAAGAACACCACATACAAAGCAGTTGGTTTGAGCCACTTTTGCTCTGTCAAGGAAAGACCAATTAGTGTCTCAGAAAATAAGTTCCTTCCCAAAAATCCAGACTTTTCTTGCAGCTCATATTGGTATCTCCTTACCACACCACCAGCACCAAAGAGCTATGGGAATGCAGGACTTGGTGGTGGGATTTAGTAAATGATGAAAAGGTGTGCCACCACCTACAGAGATTTTTACTTATTTTTAAAGGTGCAAGTGTTTACAAGCTCCCTTCTCTCAAAAGTAAAAGCAGATCTAAAGCAAAACTGTGTAAGTTACTACTGTCTCAACTGATTTAGGCAGCTGTTGTTGATGATGGTATCTTTGCTTCTCGACATTCATGAATAAATTCCTTCATCTTAAACCTTATAAACATATAAGTTCATGAAAGAACCCACATGACTCCTTTTATTTTTAGGAGATTGAATACAATATTTATATCCCTCTGTGTCCAAATATCAATTACTTCCTTCACCAAAAAAGTACATATGCAATGTGATTAAAAATTTACCCTACTGAAAAACAATATACAATTAACTCATACATTTCCAACTTTCCTTGTCAGACATATACATCCACATCCATGCCTTTTAAACCATGCACACCATCAGTACATCCTTTCAAATTTGACAGGTAAGTAAAAAATAGAGCTATTATCAGACAACTAATCTGCATGATCTCCTGACAGCTACAAGCAAACACAGCAGTTACCACTGGAAGAAGTCAGCATTTACTAATGCGTGTCTCATTTTCCTAGATTATAAGATTCCTAAAGTACTTTGGCTTCAGAATTAATTTTTAGACAAAATTTAGACAAACACAGATTCTAATCATTTTCAGCATAACCTAAAAAGTTCTATTTTAACATTAAAAAAAAAAATCTATACATCTATATTTGCATCTATTTTCTTCTTTCTCATGAAAATCTTCCCCTCCCAAGAATGAATATCCAATGAAAACCCTTAAAACTTTATCCCAGTAAAGACTTTAATTTTTCACTTTTCTGGAATAGAGAACATGAAATTTAATAGCAGCATTTACTCTCACCACTGCATTTTACATGGGTGATAGGAGGAATTTCAAATTTTACTTAGAAATAAGAAAGTTTTTAAATGGCTAGACAAATATGAAGTAGTTTTACAATACCATAGCCATGAAAATCAGTGGTATTAAAAAAAAACAAACAACACAATAAATTACCTAGTTGAAAAAAAAAAAAAAAAGATCCAACCAGGAAATCAATGCTCAAAACAAAAGCAGCACTGCAAAGCTGTGTTGTTGTTTGGGTTTTTGTTGTTGTTGTTTTGTTTTTAACCCTACATCATCCTTTGAATGTTTTTTAGAAAGTCTTCTGAATCTCTCTAAAAATTCACTTTAGTGATATGTTCATATTTAGACTGCAGGAGCAGAGAAAGACTGAGACAACAATACATGAAATATATAGGGAAATGCTGTTTATTAATGCCAGATCCTATAGAAAAATACAGCAGTTTACAAAAATTTGTTTTCTAGTACAGAAAGTTAAGGGGTGCATTTCAATTTTTTAAAAAAATTAAATAAATATGATACAATCAAACATCAACTGGTCATAGTTAAATTGGCATCAACTAATGCAGATTTTCTTCCAATCTGCAACACCCTCTATACCAGCAGAATTTATCTCAATACCTATGAGAAAAGGGATCCTACTGCTTTACTATCAGCCATGTTGAAAGAGATACATGTTTTGGATTAAAAAAACCCCTTCAAGCTCATAAAAGTGAAGATTTTTTTGCAGATACTTAGTGACATCTCCTCTCTAAGCATGGCCTTCAGGAAAGCCCCCATACTGCTTCTGTTGCTTCTGCTGTCCTCTCAGATTTAATTTCTGCAGTTGGTAAGGGCTCAGGCCAACCTAAGAGAAACCGCATGGTTCCCAAGCACAGGAAAGGAGAAGGAACGAGGGGAAAAGAAGGAAAGCACTTTTGAGAATTAATCTGCCCCAAATCCATGTGTCTATCTGCATTCCTACAACCACACATGCAGTGTGTTATTTCTCAGTTGTGGAACTGAGGTGGCTGCCATTTCCAAGATGAGAGGGGGGCAACGGCCTCATATATTGGATACACACCACCCCCCCCCCCCCCCCCCCCCCCCCCAATAAAGAAAATAGACATTTAAAAGTTTTGTGGATCAGTGACAAGGCTCACAGTAGCATGACTACAGATATCTGAGCTCCTACTGAAGTCAGGCAAAATTAAAACTTCTCCAGTACTCATGTGAGGTTGATCACATGCCTTTTGTATGCAGTTTTGGAAGATTGCAGGATTGTCTCCATTTCCCTACTTCTGGCTTCCTACAGCCTCTGCTAATATAAACCAGAAGAACTTCCCATCTGAATGAGTCTTCTGACAAGCAATACAGCATATGACTTGATGATTTCCAGCAGTAGTACAGAAGAATACACAGTGGAAAAATGTCTTTGAATTCATAATTTTGGAACTTATTTTCATTCTCATTTTACGAATGCTATTAAAAATTGTTGTGGCAGAAACCCCCAAATCCAAGCCAATTTCATAATGGAAGGCCATTAAGTTGATTGCTGAATGATAAACACCACATCTTTCTTCAATGGTGATACTGTTCTTGAGTAGGCAAACTGGTTTTCTGTTCATGAATTTAAAAGAATACATTATAAATCTCCCTTTCAAAAGTTCAATGGAAAGCAAACATTCATTACTAAGTTCTTCTTGAAAGTCTCAGCCATTTAAAGAACTTGTATACTAATAAAGGGGGCAGAAAAAAAGCAAACTGACTCTTATGTAAAAATATTAGGATTAGAAAAAAATACCTCTACAAATCCTGATCTATATTTTTTGCTTTCCAAAATTGTTCATTTTCAGGAATGAACATCTTCCTCTGGAATCTGTAGGTTGATTTAAGACTGGAATAAGAGAGTCACTATGAAAGAGACAGTTAGCCCTGCATGTAGTTAAAAGACAGAATTTATTTCTTAAATAAGAAGAAATGTGCAACAGAAGCTTATTGATTTATTCCCTTGGTCCAGGCTATATGAACTGTATAGGTTAAGATCCTTTATTCCAAAAACCAAATCAAAACAAAACAACCCCATCAAGAATTGACTGTACCAGTCTAGGAATTCATATTGAACACAGATAGAGAAATTGAGTGCTAGACAAACCTTGAAAAGACTTTAAGTAGGAGAAAATTACATGATTAAATCTGCAGTAGAACTCAGTTTTGAAAGTAGAGTCAGGTAAGAGTCTGGGGCAATAATTGTAATTAGCAGATTCTTGGACTTCAGTATTCTTCTGCAGCAATAAAGTCATGAATGACAAAACACGACACCTTACTATGATCATCAAAAATCTAAATGTAGTTCTTAGCTTCTCTAAACCATATACATTATAGATAAAAGGTAGGAAATGTAAAAAAACCCTCACCAATAACAACAATAAACAAAATCCTTATGGCAATTTTAGGACTCCACGGTTGAAAAATCCCATAGGTCATGCCACACATTCATGCAAACCATACTGGGCGCACTCAGACCCTCACAAAAAACAAGCCAAGCAGCAAAATGAAACCAGGTATTAAACCCTGACCAAGAGTACACTGCAGTCATGATTCTCATGATCTAGAATTGATATTATTCACCAACAGCTGAGATGAAACTCAAACCACATGAAACGATGCCATCAGAAGACATTAGCTCAAGAAAAATTTTAATTGCTTGGAATACATGATATTTCTCTCTTGTTTCTCAGTATTCTTCATTGTTTCAAAAGTTACCAACAAGTTCCTGGGGTTAGAGACACTCCATCTGTTGTATTTGAACAATATACAGAGAAGTGAAACCCCAAGAATGTAATCTGAATCTTTTGACACACTAAGGAAATTAAGAACACTAAAAAACCTGAATATTCTCAGTAAGCTGCGCCTCCTTTCAACTTTCTGTACAGGTCAGGATAAGATTTGACTAAAGATATTATAGTATTTTAAAAAATAATTTTTTAAAAGGGATTTTATATTTTCAGTGAGAAAACCCAATATTTCTCATGCTTTGCACTGTCAAGCAGCAGGAGAAACTCTTGGAATTATATCTTTAAAAAGAGACTAAATAAAAAATATTTTGTATAGCCATAAATGTTGAATGTAATGGTTATGTGGAAAGTAGTGAATAGTGCAAGCTACAGTAGCCACTATCAGAAAGGCCATAGTGTGCAGAAATCCCGGATGATTAGGCACAGCAGATTACTAGGAAGTTATTCTAACTCAGAAGCCCCAAAACCAACCTGATGATATGATCACTTTTCATGGCAGACAATCTCAAAATGTTTTGTGGACCTGTAGTTTGCTGACAAATGGGATCTGGGTGCTCAAGATGATATTTCAACCAGACTCGATTTTCACAGAGTGCTCACGACTCTCGTAGATCACACCTCTCAAAGGGCAGCCAAAATGGGCATTTAGACTGGAAGATACTGCTAGAGTCATAGAGATGACCTGTCCCCATCTTTGTTTCTTTGATCAACTGGCTGCAGTGCATTTGTGGAAGATCAGCACCTTTGGCCGTTCTGCACACAACTCAGTCTTTGAGATCTTTCATTCAAGAAACATGCTTCCATGGTATTTATTATAGCCACCTAGTATCCCCTGCAAGCTATAGCTCCCTCACCAGGTTTCTATTTGAGCAGAGACTAGATTAAGATCTTCCCAAATTGCATGCACACTGGCAGACAATTAAAAAAAAATGTGGCTGCCTCACATGACTCATCAGTCAAATATTTTCATTCAGAGATATTTAACTTTAAAATTCAAACAGACTCAGGTGTCATCAGCTATTTATGAGGGAAAGAATCTCAATTAAGTATTCTTGATTTGTTAACAATTCAAGTTACAATGGAGCTTCTATTTCATTTTAATTGTAAGCAAACAATATTATTGGTACTCAAGACAGACAAAACAGCAGTGTTATCATTATTCATTTACCATTATTGGTATTACCATAAAGTACAAGAAAAAGCAACAAAACCACCCAGCCTCAATCTCTTCCTCCACCCCTCAAGATATCCTTTCTAATCCTATAAAAGCATCTGTCTTTGATTTCAAGTGGAGTACCTGCTGTGCAGGATGCAACGCCAAACCAATTTGTGTGCAACAAAACGGGTTGAAATGAACTCTGCATTTTAAAGATGTTTTTGTTTAATCATTACCGTCACTCCTCTTTAATGAATGCATTAATCAAGCAAAACTTCAAGCAAAAACGGAAAGGCTCATCTCAAGAAATGAAAAAACAAACAAAAAACCCTCCCCTATCTTCACAATATCTGCTACTGTTACATTTTCCTTTGGCAGAACTTCAAATGCATATTACTGTAGGTTGTTTGGAGACATTAAGTAGAAGCAGCAGCTCCCTCCAGAAAGAACTGAAGGAGCAAACAGGTGAGCTGCTGTGTAGTCTCAGCTCTGCTATTGATCTGATTAATGACCTGCTACACAGGATGTACAGCCCTGAGTTTTCCTCAAATGTTCTAGAATGCCATTTTATTTTAATGAAATAACAAAAATGGTCAATACTGCATTGTCAGCAATATGTAAAAAACATGTACATAACATTTACACAGCCCATCAAAACTAGTTTGCTTCAATGCTTGGTACTAAGAACAAGTCAATATTCAGAAGATTTCCACCAGACAATAAAAGACACAGGACTGGCCTAGAGAGAAACTTATTTTTAGAAATTAGGGTATGTAAATGGTCACTCATGATATAAATTCAGTCACATCCATTATTTACCTTATGATGCTTATCCAAATGTTGAAGCAGGGCTTAAAGATGAATTTACATGGGAAAATACCAAAGAACAGAACAGAACATGGGAGAACATCACAGATTTTCCAATCTGGAATTTCCACCATATCCATCACCCAGGCAAAATTAAGGATTTGTTGAAGTTTAACCATCATGATCCACTGGAACAAACCTGTTATTTCACAAACAAAGTGGAGATAACTTGATATAACTTGCTTACATGACAAATGCATTTTATATGTATGTTTTTCCTTTATAAGAATTTTTCCTGTTGAAATTGTCATACTCTTTCATCAAGGTAATGTTTAAAATCCATTACTTTCCTCTTGCTTCATTTGTACAACACATTTTTTCCCAAATGTTTAAGGCATTTCTGCTGGTCACTGCCACTAAGGTACCACAGGCAAACCTGGGGAAAAGAATTGCTGAGAGCTATGCCAAAATTACAATAGTCCTTCGAAAGGCTTTATTACAGAGCTAGATTCTTTCCAGGAGGAATTATCCAATAGCACCCCATTGAACAATCAAAAATTTTAAAGATGTTTTGTTATTAGGCCAGTGATCTTTTCTAGAATTTCTCCCATGGTTTCCACAAATTTTATCTCAATGTGGAAAAAAAAACAGTAAAGGAACAACCATATTGTTTAAATTAACTCATAGTTTGATAACAAAAAGGGCAGTTTTTTCAGTATCAGATGACTAAGAGGAATATAGTAATATGACATAAAATTATCATAAACTAATTTTTTCTAAAGAAAAAAAAGTTCTATTTTTATGTGCTTTCTTGATCACTGGAGGGTTCATATTCCTTTTTCATATTTCTGAACAAAACTAGGGAGCAAAATTGGCTATACTGATGCACAGTGGATAATCATTTTGCTTCCAATGTTATTAACTAGGAGATCAGCTAGTGTCATTTCTGGAGTTACTAAGTGGGCAAAGGACAGCTGACTCCTCTACATGATCATACAACATGCAGTCATCAGACAAGGCAGGGCAAGAAACATCTGCTATCCTCTGATGTAAAGGTCTGGAATTCATTGATGTTGTTATTCTATATTATGACAACCACAGAACAGGTCTTTTTTATTCATTTATTTTAAAATGTATCCCATTCAGAATTCTTCCAGAAAAGCCCACTCATTCAGAAAAATGGGAGAGTCTGCTCCCCTGATGAGCAGTGACTGTGTGATCACTGCCAGATTCAGAAAAGGGAAGGAGATGGCTCCTCTCAGTCTCATTACAGACTCCAGATGAACCAAGGTACACATGAATTATGCATGAGGTAATTTGAAAAAGTTGTATAAAAGTTGTGATTATTTGTCATCAATTAAAAAAAAATAATCTGTCACTTCCAGCAATAACAGTGAAGTAACTAGAAAATAAATGTTATGCATTCAAAATAGTAGATATTTCCCTTATTCTTGTTTTTCAAATGGAGAATTTGGAAGAAATTAAAAGATAACCCCAGATATTCTTCAGAGAAAGACCCAATTTCCTGATTTCAATTATTGATAGATATGAAGCAGCATCACATGGGGGGGGGGGAAGAAAACGAAAAAGACGAGAGAAAGAAGGCATTCCAACCTTCTGTCAGGCACTTTACTGCATAACGAGCTATGATGAAAAAGAAGTCAAACACTGAGAAAAGAAGAAAGTTTGGAAATTTGATTTTACTGACGGGATTGGGAGTAATTAATTATAGCCCATATGACCACTGGATGTCCCTACTGTTCCTCAAATGCAGCAGAGACACCATCTATGAGTAGATCTGACAAAGAGCGGGGAGTGTGCAAGGACACAAGTAGTAATGATTCCCACAGTGATCAAATCCCTGATGCACGCTCACACACACGCACACACACACGCCCGCATGCGTGGGAGCAAACCGGAGAGCAGGGGAACAGCGGATCACACATGCCGAGAGAGAAACACTCTTTGAATACAGTTTCCACCAAATTCGCTTGGTGTCTACTTGATGCTTAATAATGCAACACTGAGCGAGGCTGGGTGACAGATCCTCAGGGGGAGCCGGGAAAGCAGAACTACTTCTGATGAGATGTGCAGGAAGCCTGGATTAGAGCGTGGCTTGCAATGAGACAAATGGAAAAGACCCTCGTGCCGTAACAGGTGAGAGGAAAGGTGAGCAGGAGCAGGGATGCCAGCATAAGATCACTGAGCAGCTGCCAGTCAAAAGTGTCCAAAAGAGCTGAAATAACAAGAGAACATCTGTAATGCCATGGGGTGCTCTTCATATCAAAGCTGTGAGGGCACTGGTGGGATGAAAGCTGGAGAAGGCAAAGGAAAACAAAAACAAACCCCAAAATGCACCAGAAAGACTACTTCTACACATCATTCTTTTGAGGTCAGGTCATATGAGAGGTTTAAGTTCACATGAAGGTGTAAGGAAGCCAAGGTGTTAGCAACAACTAATTTTTCTTACTTTGTCATGTGACAAAAAGCCAGACCCTATTTTGCCATCAAGGAATGACCAGGTGCCTTGCTTACTATGATAAAAAGGGAAGAGATAATCCTATTTTTTAATGGAAGGAATTTCCTACTAATAGATTCAGAGGCAAAATTAAAATCAACAACGTGTCTATTTTGTGGACTTAGAAAGCTCAAGCTCTGATAGCTCATGACTTATTCTATGCTTGTAATGAAAAGTTACACCACAAAAAGCACTAGATCCCTTCTCTCTCCCTACCTCATGTTGTTAGCACAGCTCACTGATGTTAAATGTTGAACTACAATGCTATGGGAAGGGCAGCAGTTGCTCATACAAAATAAGAGTTGAAGATTTTGCACTCTGTGAAGGTGATTTGTGAGTTTATTCTCTCTCCTCCATCTTTTCTCCCCTTCCTACCACTTGTGATCAGTGAAGGGTCTGGGCCATGACTGATTTCACCTTGGACTTCAAAAAGCAAAGCATAAAAACCTGTAAGAGCACATGCACTAGCAAAGAGATACTGAAACAAATATAAACCGAAAACAAGTACCTAAATCACACATTTCACTAGAACATGCTAAACCAGCAATTACTATTATGTTCAATTATTAATGGTATTCTGATTAGTTACATAAACTACTGGGACAAAGAGAAACACAGAACTAAGGATAACTCCTTCAGCCTGGATGCCTGGAAGGGTTTACCAGAGGGGTTTCATGTTTTGTTCTGTATTTTTTCCCCTCACACACCATTACAAGGATGACTGGTCAGAGAGAGTGGATATTCTTTTGTTTGGATTTCAGATGTTCACAAAAATGCACTGAAAAGGCAGGTTTTTTTAGGGGGAGAGCCCTAGGGGAGGGAAGTGCACGAATACATTTGAATAATAAATTGAGAATTTCATGGTTTGCAATTAAATTAATTAGGTACTCTGAGTTCTGGCCAGTGACTCTTGAAGCTTGTTCTACTTAGTTTGAAGTGATGTATATACACAAATGTGCCAGAAAACCTAGACAACTTTTGTTCCTTCCCCTAGATTCCATCTACACTTTCAGATCAGCAACTGACCTTAATACATATGCTTTGTATAAGAATAAAATGGATAAAGTTATTTGCTGAGATTTCACAATAATAATAAAAAAATTGTTACCTGTTAAGGCTGAGTTCTTGTAGTCAACACTCTTTTGCAGCATGTTGTCTGACAGAGAGAATTCATTGTGCACGTTTCAGCCTTCCAAAAATAAGAGTTACTATCATGACTCTTCATCCAAAGATCTGAGATTGCTTAAAAATGTCAGGGATGCTTTATGACAGCTGTTCAAATTCTGAGCAGTTCCTTTATAGCTTTTGGCTCTAAAGGAGGATAAGTAACATGTCTAATCCCGAGACCTGATTACTTTCCCAGGTTTAAAATGGAGACTGTGCACTCTCATTTTCAGACTTGTTGCAAAGCTAGTTCTCTGGCACCTCCTCCACTCTCAAGATGTTACATCTCCACTGGACTCCAAGCTGCAGTCAAGTAAGAGTGCTCTGCACTCTCCAGCACTCAGCTTTTTGCATCTTAATCAGGTGCTAAAATTAGAAATTAGAAGGCCTATGTAAGTTTAGGAAAAATAATAGAAAAAAATATCAAGAAACTGTTAAAATCTATTAAGACAAACATTTTGGGGCCTAAAAGTTCAAGATCCCATCTTTTCTCTTTGCCCCAGTGCCCAGAGAAGGAAGTTTAGCCTATAGTCTTATGGCTGCAATAGGAAGATAGACCCTTCAGAATCAGTCTGATTCCTCCAATTTTAATATTATCATGATCTGAAAATTGTAAGGCCCACTATGGAGTAATCTAAATAAATCTTTAGCCCTTTGAGATATAACTAAGCACCATTAGTGTTTACAAAGAATTACCAGACTCCTAGGAATTATACGTAGGTAAACAAAACAAAAACTATTGAGCCATGCTAGGGTCCTCCCTAGAAAAGGTGCTCATGCAAGCTGGAAGACAGCTGAATAGAGAATTATTAAAAGGTGTCCACAGAAGGAAAAAAAAAAAAAAGGCTTAGGTGAATTTTGCTCATACCTTTTTTTCTATGGCATTTATTCCTTATCAGCCACTAACGTAACAGAGAAGAATTTGGCCCAGAGTTGCTTCAGTTATCCCCAATTAAGTTTTAGCTAATCTTGTGTGATAGAAAATGCATGCATGAAATCGCGGTGTAGTCCAGCCTGAAACACTCATAATGCCTTGATAGACCCCTTTAAGAATGATAAACTAGAACAGGACTACACAATAAATCCCATCTTGCACTAAGGAGTCTCGCAAATTCAGTTTTAATTTTTATAAACAGATTGCTTCCTGGGTTGTTATTATTAGTGTGAGCTGGACAGCTTGAATTAGAGAATAATTTATTCCCTGTGCATTTCTAATTACAGAAAAGAGGTTCACTCACTGACACACTTGTCCGTCTTGTTCTTTCCTGTCTTTCAGGCATGGCTGATTGCAGTTAAACAGACAGACCAGCACAAACTGCATAAGAAACACAACTCTGTCAAAAAAGGACTGAAGTGTTACCATTAATTATTCTGTACCATGTGCTCATTTACAACAGATCTAACATGAGAAATATTCTCAGAGGTGTCAAACAGCCTCAGTTTCATAGGTGCATGGGGGTAGCACTGACTAAATGTTTGAGTGACTGGTAGGATGTGACCTGCCAGAGACCCTTGAAGCATGGGGATTTCATGTGCAATTTGTGTTTCAGCATTCAATAGATAATTTAAATTGGGCCACTCTCTCTGAGCTTTCCTGAAGGATCAGGAAGCTTGCCTGAGCCTGTGTCGGAACTGCACAAGTATCTCAAAAAAAAAAAAAAAAAAAAAAAAAAAAAAAAAGCATTTATGAGCATCTGTGCAAGTGATTATTTGGAACTCACTGCATCTTAAAAAGGCTTGAAGAAAGTGATAATACTGTTTTCTAAAGAATGTCAAAAGGTAGGTGTAACAATCACTGAGTGCATAGGAAGATAGCTTTAAAAATGCTAAATGGGAGAAAGAACAAAAACAAAATAACCATGATTTAGTTAACCCTCGCTACAACAGGTGCTGTTATTTTAAATAACTGAGCAGAGAATAGTGCACTTATAGCCATTAATCAGATGAACAAACTTTGCAAAGGCAAGGAACAATTGACAATTCACATTGGAACTGAAAAGGTAAGAAGCACTGGATTCACTAAGTTATACCCTTCAACTATTTCAGCCACAACTTCAAGAGTATCTTCTGTCTGGTCATTTTTTTTTTTTTAAATACAAGAGATATGTACTTTAGGTGTGCTCTCATCACTACTGTATTTAGCCTTTTTAACATCTATGCAACCTAATAGATGAGACCTCCATTCACTCTCACATATTCTCATAAACACGAATTTCCTCGCCTAAGCAAGGAGCAGCAATTAAAAGCTCTTCCATAATGAAACAACACCATTTTCAAACAGGCAATAATTGCCTTCCTCCCCTCTTGGTACAGTTTGCTGCTCTTTCTGTTGTTGAAACTATTTGCTTACTTTTGCAAGACCTGCATAATTTCTGTACTTAGATCTGTGCAGTGAAGTTTCTCCCTTAAAGTCACAGACATTCCCTAACTCTTTTTCACAGAATACATAAGGCAGAACTTTTTGCTGCTTAAGGTTTTATACAAAATTCTCAGGATTAAAGTTTAGTTTACAAAAGCTTAAGCTTAAAGAGCATTTCCACTAAATGACAGCTCTTTACAAACAGTGACAAAGCTTGTTGAGAGGGTTATCATCTGTCAGCATGATAGCAATATCTCTTAGGTGTTTCACCTGCATATTTTCAAGACAATAGGAAAACTCTATGATAAAGGTAAAGAAATTCAGAGTTGCATGTAATGCTGGATTTGCTTTCAAGCAGCATCCTCTTGCAACCTTTGGTTTACTATTCAACATTTGTTTTGAATTTATGAGTTTGGTTGGTATCAAAGATTGCCTCTTTCTGCCAGCTAAATAGACAGTATCTTCATATCATATTCATCGACCATCTGAAAAACAAAGCTGAGAACTTGCTGTGCCTTTTTACTAAGTGCTCCTATAAGTACTATCCCCAGCCTCATCAGCAATCTTTCTTCTGTAGTTCACATGACATGACAATAAAAGCATGCAGGATCCGGTTTCAAAAGATGCTTTTTACCAGGCTACAAAGCAGGCAGGGCAAACGTTGACTGCTTTAAGGGTTTTTTTGTTGGTTCCGCCACCCCATAGTTGGGGTTTTTGGTTTGTTTGTTAAGTGTTTCAGATTTCAAAACATTTATTCTGATCTGAAAGAAAAAAGAATATATATATATATATATATATATATATATATATAAAAAATAAAAATACCCTCTTCCCTAGGTAAATGACATGCATTACCCCTTGACCTAAACACTAGAACAGAGGATCTAAATTCAAGACTTTCGCCTCCCTACCCTCTCCAAAAAGATCAAACAAGAACCAACCTAGGTGCATCTAACAGTTGTAAATAGAAAATAATACATAGAGAAATATATTTGAAATTTGTTTCAGTTTCTGGATGGTCACTGGCCATCCATTGCAATGTTATTGATAGTACACTGTGGTGCTTTGGGTTTCTGGTTTTGTTCTCTTTATGCTCTGTCATCTTTTCATTGCAGCTACATTTCAGGGAACATGTATATTTAGTAGCTATTGTAAGTTCTGCATGGCATCACCAAGCTTATTTTTCCTTAAGAAGAAAAGAAGAGTCTGTAGGAGTTTAAAGGCACTATGACGACAGGGACTTGTAGCAGAGAATTTAAAAAAAAAAAAAAAAA